>NC_140293.1:7327906-7417147 GCF_964030765.1 Micromesistius poutassou | reverse complement strand
TTGCATTTCACAACAACCCACGGCCTTGCTATCTTCGAGAATCCTTCCTGTCCTTTCATCTGAGAGCAACGATGGAAAAACACGGATCCCGGCTGCTCTGACGATGTGATTATGTATTAATTAGGTGATGTTTTCTATGATGAGTGTGTCTGCCCCATGAGCCTGTCTGTATTGAGTGTGTGACCTTCCTGGAAACGATGCATCGCATACAAATACCATTTCTCTGAAAGGGTTTTCTCTCTGCAGGGTTTCTGCAGAGTGTTGACTACTGAACTGCAGGTCTCGTGGCGAAAAGAACCAACGAGGAGACAAACAGAGCGGAGGAAAGAGGCAACAAGCCCGGCGTGAAAGAGAGTCCATACATTATACATCCGCGCGTTCATGAATATGACAAAAGGAACGGAAAACGCCCGCTAAAAGTACAGACGACATTCATAATATATCAATCTCTATATGCCATCTTCATGGTGCAGTCAACACATACGCCAACACACTTCTGTGTGTGTGTGTGTGTGAGAGGGAGAGAGAGAGAGAGAGAGAGAGAGAGAGGGAGAGAGAGAGAGAAGGAGAGAGTGAGCGAGCGCTTGGGGGGATGTGGGGGGGAGGGGTGGTGGTGTATCAGGGGGCTTTTTGCATGAAAGAGCTAACACGGGCTGGTGAGCCAGACATATTTCCAATATTCTGTTGATGGGCCGTGTGTGTGTGTGTGTGTGTGGGGCTGTTATTGAGGTAAGTTATTTCCAGTGAAAACACTGTCTGGTCGCAGCATATCGGCCGCACATGCACTCACACCTTCTGACACGCGCACACTCACTGGGAACTCGAGTAGGTTTCCATCTCTCACTCTTGCTCCCTCCTCCCCCCACCCATCCGGCCCTCCCCCCCCCCCCTCTCTCCATCCCTCCCTCCCTCCCCTCTCTCCATCCCTCCCTCCCTCCCTCTCTCCCTCCCTCCCTCCCTCCCTCCCTCCCCTCTCATGTGATCTATGGTGATGCTGATGTAGAGCTGCCTCTTACCCCCCCCCCGACTCATCTCCGTCCACCTCTCCACGTCCCTCTATCGATCTGAGTCCGTCTCCCTCCATGCCTGTCCGCTCCTCTCTGTCTGTCTGTCTGTCTGTCCGCTCCTGTCTGTCTGTCTCAACGTTAACGGCGGCCTGCTGTCCCTCCACCGATAACAACGGCTCGGTTTCCGCTGTTGCGTGAAACACGATGTCTATCAAAGCGCTGCTCGTGAGGAGGAGCTGTTTCGTCGGTAGAGATGCGTGGCGGTCGTTTATTTTGAAAGACGGGGGGGGGGGGGGGGGGGGGTTGGCGATGAATCAACTCGATAGGACGCAGCGAGCGGAGAGAAACCGTGATGTCTGCGTGGAGCGCGTCCGGAAATACCCGACAGTCTGGCGCACAGGGGGATATTTGTGGCAGAGATGTGACACGTTTGGATTTGATCATAACAAGTCGACTCTTCAACAAACAAAACGGCCCGCTGACGAGCTTCAAAGCGCTCCGACAGTAGATCACAAGCGTGATCTACGCCGTATCCCGTCGTCACAGCGTCTGAGGATATTCACACAGCGCCGCACTACCCATGGTACTACTTATTATATCAGTTATTATCGTTACAGAGACGGCGACAGCAAATCAATGTCGGGTCTGCTGCGTGTTGGGAGACGATAACCTGTGTGTAGCGCTGCAGGTCTGAGCCTCTCTCTAACTGAAAGGTGTTCAGGTGGATCTCGTTTGCATTTCCTCCCTGGCCTCAGAGTCTGATGCAGAGGCCAATCGACGGACTGCTTTGAAGTGTCTCTTCCGTTGGCCTCGCCCGTCCGTCTGTCAGCCATACAGACGTGTCCACTCCCCCCCCCCCCCCCCCCAAGTTAAGTCGGTCTCTCCTGCCGTGGCTGACTCCGGGCCCATGGCCAATCCTAGCCTCTCCACGACGGTCCCTCCCCTCACCTCTGTCGTGACTGCCCCGGATGGGGGAGCGTCCCTATAGGTATCGTGTTCACCCTTTGTCTCAGTGAACGTCTGCCAGTCGGTAAACCTCTGGCTGTATCTCCCAATGATCATGCTCTGAGACAGAATCAAATACTTTGCTGTGAAGTAGTGTCCTCAAATAAGTGATTCTACATCCGACCGCCGACGGACCGGATGTGGATGCCGTGTGAACGTGGTTATCTGTACATTTAGCCGGCGTTACTGTGGCAGGGAGGGACGGGAGGGGGAGGGGTCGCATGGTGGGCGGGGCCTCCCCCGTTGTCTAATAGCAAACAGTTTGTGTTTGTGTGTGTGTGTGTGTGTGTGTGTGTGTGTGTGTTTGGGGGGGGGGGTTTCTACATGCACTGTGTTCGGTATTAAACACAGGATTATCCCTTTATGCAATTGGTGGTGGTCCAGTGTGACAGATGCGACGTGTGTTTGTGTGTGTGTGTGTGTGTGTGTGTGGTGTATGTGTTTGTGTATGTGTGTGTGCGTTTGTGTGTGTGTGTGTTTGTCGTATTAAAACAGGGGGAACAAGCGGCTCATATGATCACCACAGATAAACTATTGGATTGTGGTTTATCGTCAATGAAAAAATTCTCCAAAATAGGAGTTTAGCAGAAATGTCAGGTTATCGTGTGTTCTCCCCACTAGGTTTTGAGAGGAGAACGATTCATACAAACCAAACGCACACAGCTCTCCCTGACTGTGGTCTCCACACAGATTACAGTACACAGAGAATCAGGAATGCACTTTAGTTTGGGCTTGCTTGCCTTTTTATCAATAGTACAACATGATAAAGGAATGACATGATAAGGAATTTACATTTTAATTTAGATTCAGGGCATTAAGCAGACGCTTTTATCCAAAGCGACTAACAATAAGTACATTTGAAGTGACAAAAGGAAGAGCCAAATCAACTTTAATCAGACCCTGAAAAATGTATCATATATTTTATACATAGAATATATGTTGGGAGCGTTCGTAGTCTTTGGGCGTTGGGATAAAGGCTGCAGAAGTTAAGGAGGTTTCTGGGGGCCACCCCCCTCGTTATCAACCAGGGGCCCGCTGCAGAGCGGCCCCCGGTCAATGGGTCCCCGGTCGATGGGCCCCTTGCTCCCAGCCCTGACTTTGCTCTCTGTCCTGCTGGGTACTGTAAACCGTACACTACGTCCTCGCTCGCTCGCTCAACCCCGCTGTCTCTCGCCCCGGGTCGATGGATGGTGCCGGAATGACGAATGCCCCCACCCCCCCACCCCCCACCCCCCCCGTTTCCATGGTAACATGAAAAAAACGAAATCGATGACCTCAGATGGTTCTAGTGCTTTTGACGCTGTCTGCAGGTGGGGGAGCGGTCGCGTGAGACGCACCGATTCAGGGGATGTTGTTGCTCCGCTGTGAGTCACGTGACCGCTGCGCTGACAAAGGACGCCGTTCACCGCCGTGACACACTGTCCACGGGTCTCTGCGTCGCCGGCGTTCAAAGGAATGTTCCGGAGAGAGAAACCGTCGGCCCGTCGGAGAGGTGGAGAGGCACTCACACGCTACGACACTGAAGCAGTGGGCTCAGCGCAGTCAATTGTATTATTAGAGATATTCTAAGTGCTGCCCGTGAAATCTATCCATCCATCGCCTCTTTCGAGACGCCACCGATATGTGTAGGCCGATTAGAACCACTCTCATATCTGTTGTTTTATTGACTTCATTATGTGACCTCTTATTTTTGCCTGTCCTGATCTGAAAGGGGGGCCGGCGTGGAACAGACCAAAGTGTCCTACCGTACGGGGGAGTCTTTATCTGGCGACAGGAGGTATCAATGTTTTGTTTCACCAGATGAGGCTCTCTCTCGCGCTCTGTTTCTCTCTCTCTCTCTCTCTCTCTCTCTCTCTCTCTCTCTCTCTCTCGCACTGTTTTTCTCTCTCTCTCTCTCTCTCGGACAGAGAGTGCATTAGGGCCTGTCTATGAATGGCGCGGCCCAGCATGTCGGACAACATGCAGCTTATACTGCGTGAACAACAGGCTCTCTGTCACTTCGGATAATTGCGATGTGAATCCCGCCTGCGACATTTACTCACACACATTCACACACATTCACACACAGACACACACACACGGAGGTGGTAACCTCTTCCCATTTATACTTTGGCATTTGGCATGGAGCTGTTTTTCAGGAAGTTTCCCCTTTCCAAGTGGGTGAGGGCCAAGGAAACAAAAGAAGATGAGTAAATAATTAAATCCGACCGCTGCTTCTCGTTCTGAAACAGGATCCCACCTGTCCACCACGGACTGTCCCCAGACCGTGTACATAGCTATAGATAGGTTGTACATAAATGCTCACCCTATATACACTTGCAGAATGAATGGGTTTGTTTCCATGAAAGGACATGAAGGCGTCTCGTTCTGGAGTCCATTAACAAGCAGATATGAAGTCGGCATCAGAGTGACTAAGATCACAACGTTAAGGCCAAAACAAACTGCCTTTCATTTGAGTGTGTGTGTGTCTGTGTCTGTGTACACATGGATGTGTGTGCGTAGTAAACACTACATTGGACAGCATCATGGGGTAGTGGGTCCGTAATGCTTGTATTCGTCCATTCTTTGCCTCGGGCCAATCAGCAGCCGCCGCCGTGGGGCGCCTGCCGCCTCAGGAAGCCACGTCTTCAAACATCAGAACACTGAAACCGTTCCACATCCGTTCCCTGAGATAAATGATCTCTTAAGCTAGGTGAATTTTACTATTTCAATATCCGATTGATGTGAACGGCGAGTGCAGGCCAGCTGTCACCATGTCATGATAACGGTAGCTTTTAACCTCACATTTTGTCCTTGCAACGCATTAAGATTAAGATTGTATTCTTGTGACCACATAATGACATCATTTGTATCTATTGAGACTCCTTTCAAACCAAACATACGACGATTGCTGAACATTGACCTTGCGATGCGTCTGAGTTGCTAGATAACGTTCAACGAGAATCCCTCTGGCCAGCCTACAAGTGAACCGCTTGTGGCCCAACCTCCGTGCTCCGTGGTCTGCTGATTGGTACCTCCGTACCAATCAGCAGACCAATCAGACGGCGACAGACAGATGGTTCATCCAATCAACTGCCGAGTACTTTATGAAAGCATCTGCTTTAATAAAGCGTTTCCTAGGTGGACAAACCGGATGGTTCTGTGTAACGACAGAGCGGTGCATCAGGTCTGCTAAACACGCCGTGGATGCATAATGCATTCTGCCCGGCCTCTCCATCTGGAGCCCCGCGCTGTAACAGATATCCACCCGAGTACCACAGGATGCAGGTATCACGCACCCTCCCAGCACAAGAACGGAACGACACAGATCCGTAGAAAGCAGCTCAGATATTGAAGAGAAGCAACTTGGTTGTCAATGGTCGTTTTCAGACATGTCCTCCACATTTTTTCATCATTTTTACATCAGGAGTTTTGACCCTGAGGGTGATTCAGACTTGATGCTTTATATGCTGACATCATGTCGTTCAGACATCAGTAGAATCTCCGGGTGGTTTAGGGGGGTGGGCTTGCAAGGGGCGGGATATGACGTAGGGTCTAAGTTTGCAGGATCGGGGATGAGTGCGGCCACTGTCACTCTACGAAGGCAGAACTCATCACGATCATCTCAATTGTTGCTGCAATGATGCATCACATATTCCGTTCCATCCACAACATCCGAAACATCGATGAAAGATTGGAGTGTGAGTTAAGAGACAAGCAGAAGAAACGACAAAGGAGAAAGGCGTTGTGCACGACTGCGTTACTGGAGGAAGAGAGCTTTTAACCTGCATTGACGGCAGGGAAGGATCGGGAAGGACGGGACCCTATAATGTTCGGCTAACTGTTGTAAATAATAATAATAACAAAAACATTTTCTATGTACGCGTGCAGCTTTTTTTAGAACTCTTCATTGTAATTTATTGTATGATGTGTACCTTTAGGGTTATGATAAGACCTATACTTTAGCATTCATCGAGTGCAAAAAACCTGCATGGGACATGATGGGTTAGTTAGCAGTGTATACAGAAAGACATGTCTGGCTGTGCCATCATGCACATACCTGCCTACTTCAACAAAGTGCTAAGAGGACATGAACCGGCAATAAGCTTGAGAGGTTGTAGTTAGCAGGTGAATAGACCCACAAAAAGACACAAATGACTCTGAAAAGCAGTGCCAACATGCAAAGATTTTTGGACCGAAGCGTCATCAACACGTGTTGTGAGAAATATACACTTTCTCCACCTCATTCACACATAAGGTCATTTACATTTCCTCACATTTTAGAATATCAGAAGAATATCAAGACTTATATGTCTGAAAGCAGCTATTGTTTGTTTCTCTGATAGAGAGATAGAGTGCAGTACGTGATCTGTCCTGCAACGTATAGGAACTGTGGTGTAGTTACTCTCTGTCCCTGTCTGTCTGTCTGTCTGTATGTCTCTTCCTCTGTCCGTCTCTCTCTGGCTCTCTCTCTTTCTCTCTCTCTCTCTCTCTAGTTGTCACTCATCTGTAATCCTACCTTTGGGGGATTATGGTGGTGTGTGTGTGTGAGAGAGATGGGAGGGGTGTGGGGAAAAGACTGAGACTGTGAATGAATTGTGTTGGCAGGTTTAGTGACTCTGATCCTGTCCACCACAACTCCTTTACCGTTTGAGTCCATAATTTACCACATTGACTTCACACTCAATTAAAATACTGACAGTATATATATTTATATACATTTCTGTTAAAGGTTTATAATACTGCGAGAAGAGGAATAAACGTATTAGTGAGTGTATAAAGTAGTACAATAAAAATCTTGCAAACAGCGTCTCAAACATCTATTAATCCATTATTCAGTCACTGTTACTCTGAGGCACAAAATATATTCTTCTTCTTCCTCTTATCCTGGATGGCCTGAAGTGTGCTTATACGTGTGTGTGTGTGTGTGTCTGTATGTGTGTGTTTCTCTATGTGTGTGTGTGTGTGTGTGTGTGTGTCTCTCTCTGCGTGTGTGTGTGTGTGTATTTCTCTATGTGTGTATGTGTATGTTGAAGGGGGGGGGGCGAGCGGTCGGTTCGGCCCTCGTCTCTCAAGCATCTTCCTCTTCCTCGCTCGGTGCTTTGCGTCGTGTTCCTGATCTGCTGACACCACCCCGCCCCCCGGTCGATGGCGGGTGGTGTCTACATCGGTGACGGTGTAGACACCATCCGCCCCCCGGTCGATGGCGGCTGCCTGCGGTCCTGACAGGGACTAATCGATCCAGAGGGGGTACAGTAGGCCTGTCTACACACCCACCCGCTGTTAGATAATACTCTGGGTGGTGGAGGTGGTGGTGGTGGTGGTGGGGGAGGTGGAGGTGGTGGGGGGGAGGTGGAGGTGGTGGTGGTGGAGGTGGTGGAGGAGGTGGAGGTGGGGGTAGAGATAGTCTCCCTAACATCCCACACAAGGGGCTCCGTTCCCGGGCACTTCTCCCGGATTGGCAGGCCTCTGAAACGTCTCTCCCAGACCCTCGCCCAGCGGCTCCATCTATCACAGCATCACATCCGCCGATGCAGGATGACCCACTTTGGTTCCTATCGAGGGCATCGCTGCCAAATACCAGCCCTGGCAATAGGCGCTCTGCGTAATCTTATAACGGGTCCGTCTGTCTGTCCAGCCTGATGACTCCTGCTGCGGTACGGCCGTCCGACAGCAGTGTGGCGTGTGGTATCAGGACTGGGAGGTCATAAGAATGGATCTGCAAGACTAAGAGGAGACTACACCAAGACTCCACCTTCTACTTGCTTCCAGTCCGGGTTTGTGAGTCACTCAGCCAACCATCGGTGAAATCTGTTCTTTTGTTATTAATATCCTAATATCATCTTGTGTTTCAAACCGTCTAGCATTCTCCCTTGAACATCTCGCTGAGGAGGATAACAGCAATCAGACATGAAAGACAGCAAATTAAGGAGCTAGGAATAGTTTCCCTCCTGTCCTCCTGTCCCGTAACGGGCGTCCACCGTTGAAGGTGTTAACATCGCACATGACTCGTTCATCTCCGTCCGGATTCCAACGCTACAACTCCAGGGAAACAAACGCACCACTACCTCTCCGTGTACTACGGCTCTCCTCTCCGCGGGCTCAACACTCTGTTGTGCTCCGCTCTTGGCGCGATAACGCAGACCGTCGCCAAATGCTTTCCGCTCCACTGGACCAGATATTCCTCGCACAGACCCATTGTGTCCTAAAAACACAGCGGATAAGGGCAGCCACCGGCAGAACGTACCTTGCAGAACGGCCCGATTGTAAACACAAGGTCGCGGCCGCGAGCAGAACAGAGCACCTTTGATGATTCCATGACACTAGATCAAGGTCTCAGTCGGACCGACGGACTCACACACCACCAGCAGGCTGCTGCTGCTGACTGTGTCATGGACACACATGCATGCACACACGCACACACATGCATGCACCCGTGCACATAGGCACACACGTACATGGGTGCGCACGCACACCACACGCGCAGAGAGATACACACACACACACACACACACACACACACACACACACACACACACACACACACACACACACACACACACACACACACACACACACACATACATACATACAGTGTACATACAAGCAAGCTGCACACCACTGCAGTGTCATACACAGGGTACACACACACACACACACACACACACACACACACACACACACACACACACACACACACACACACACACACACACACACACACACACACACACTAGTGCGGTGTTTCTCTCTCATACACACACACACACACACACACACACACACACACACACACACACACACACACACACGCACACACACACACACACACACACACACACACACACACACACACACACACACGAGCACAAGTGTTTCACACACTCACAGACGCACGCACGCACGCACGCACGCCAGTGCCCTGGCTCATTACTCAGAAAAATGCTGCACTGTGCTTGTTCCGCCGAAATGTGTGACCCATCGAATTTGGTCGAACAATGTCACCAAGTCACATATCTGAACACTGGGCTGCGTCAGAATCACTCCAGCGCGTGTCCTCAGTTCAAATCATGTACATGTTGTTCACTGTGCACGACAGATTGCGTAGGTGAGGATCGAAATTGAGAATCATAATTCCACATTACATTTTTTTTCGGGAAAGACTTCAGAAAGGGAAAGGTTAATCAGCTACATGTTATTTGTACATCTGGTCGTTCCCCATCACCCCAGCAAGAGGCAGTGGGTCACACAATCACATGTGTGCAGTTTTTCGGTGCAGCGGTATTTTACACAACCTATGATGAGGTTATTCTGGTGTGGAAGATGCATCAGTATCAGCGCAAACCTTTTAGCCCGCTGCGCCCCCCACAGACCCGGTGGTGGACGCACGGGGGTCGGATGGAGACCAGCCGTCCTGCACCGTATCGGACCCTGACGCGTCGCAACCAAAAAACCTAATGTTGTGAGTGCGTGAGCATTAATGAGGAATGGTTTGGATATCTATCTCCCTACCCCCTCCCACTCCCAGGTCCTCTTTGCGCCAGCGGACCCCCCCCCCCCAGTCCCCCATCCATCCATCCATCCTTCCATCCATCCATCGTTTCTCTCACTCTTTTTTTTTATAATCAAATTTGTTCGGTTTGAGACCTTGTCTTCATCGGACATTCACAATAAAAGCATCTGCGGTTCAGAGTGTTACCGCACATTGCAGCACCGTGGCCGGGCTGAGGCGCACGGTGCGCGGATCTGGTTGGTCGGCGCTCCGCGGGTGGAAGAACCGCGCATTGATTGGAGGAATATACGGTCTCAGGCATCTTCAATTAAAAGTGATGCTGCATGCTGACCGGAGGATTGCCTTTCGCGCGGATAGACTACAAATTTTTCTTAAAAAAAAAAAATACCCATGACTAAATCCTCTTTTTTTGTGTTTCTGATTCATCAGTCTTTAATAAATAATAAATACATAGAAACCTCTACAAATGCCGAACAAAATGGCCGAATAGATGGATGGATGGATTGATACAGAGAGGGAATAGGGTGGAAAATCCCCCTTTATATAAACCCTGTAACCTCGTCTCATCGCTCCGGCTGCTCGGACGACATTTCGCCGACGAAAACCCCGACAGCCTCTCAGTCTCCAACCACGAGCCATCCCAGACATGATAAGACAGCCGGGCACGCAGAGGCCAGTGTCCACCCCTTAAACCGCCTCTCCATCCACACACACACACACACACACACACACACACACACACACACACACACACACACACACACACACACACACACACACACCACACACACACACACCACACACACACTTACCGTGGGGTCGTGCTGTGGAAGTCGAGGAATGCTGTGAGCAGGTGCACTGGCTGGGCTCAGACGAGGCGACCGACTGTAAGACCTGGGGGCTGGGTACTGGCGACCCGGCACAGGGGCTTTTGTATGGCAGGAATTACTGCCTCCTTGTGTCACAAGCCCCGCCCCTCCTAGCTGGCTACTCTACTTCATCAAGCCCCTCCTCTCCCCTTCTCCTCCTCCTCTCCCCTCCTCCTCCTCCTCCCCCACTGGCTCGCTAGACCCCTCCTCCTCCTCCTCCTCTCCTCCTCCCCCACTGGCTCACTAGACCCCATCCCCCCGCTCTTCCCTCCCATCCCCCCCTCCTCCCCCTCCCCCTCCCCCTCCTCCCCTCCCATATGGCAGTGGGACATAAGGGTCTAGAGAGGAGATTCTGTGTCTCTGCTCGACCGGCTCTGCTTGGCTGTCCGTGGGTCTGTCTGCTGGGGGAGTGTCACCTGCTGTACACGGACCTCCTTCAGACTTCAGCATTTTATTTGTGTTGTGGGCCACGGGAAAAATACAAGTCAGAGGAATACGTCAAAATGTTGGTTTCATCATCACCCTGTGTGTTAAAGAAAAGATTTGCTGAAGGATCTGTATTGCATTCGTATTGCAGGGAAGCAAAGTAATGACATGTTCATGACATGTGACTCACTGACAGGAGACTGCTGCAATTTTAAGTTTGTAGCCTGTTTTTGTTTGTAGCCAGACAGCAGGTCAACTATATATATATACACACACACACACACACACCCACACACACAGACAAACACACACACACAAACACATACCCTTACATCCAGTAAACAGTCAATTACCAGCCAGTATTTCCATCAGTCCATTAAGTTTTGTTTACTTTAGAGGCAGTCGGATAAGTGAACACATAGATCTAATCCCTATTCGAACGCTGAGTGCAGAGCGCTCTGAAATACATCCAAACTGCATCGGAAAGATGAGAGGCCTCTCTCTCTCGCTCTCATGCTCTCTCTCTTTTTGTCTCACTCGCTCTCTCTGTCTCCGTCTAGCTCTGCTGTGATCTAACGCTCTCACTCACACACACACACACACCTACACACACACACACACACACACACACACTAAATTGTCAATTATACCTTTTTTTTATTTTAGTGTTTATTTTTATTGAGCTGTGGCTTGAAGAACACTTGTGCAGTACAACAACTGTTCTTCCAGCTGATATTCCAAAATATCTCTGCCCCACGCGCCTCCTGTTGCAGTGTCAGCTGCTGGTCTGACCCATCGGTGGAGCCCTGGTTCACCCAGTCTGCTGGTCTGACCCACAGCGGTGGAGCCCTGGTCCACCCAATCTACTGGTCTGGCCCACAGCGGTGGAGCCCTGGTCCACCCAATCTACTGGTCTGGCCCACAGCGGTGGAGCCCTGGTCCGACCGGTCCGCTGGTCTGACCCGTCGGTGGGTGGGTGGGCTCTCCCGGCTCCAAAGCAGTCCTAGGATCAGCAGGAGTTATGATTGTGTTTATTGTGCAAAACGGTGAACATCCTTACTGTACCGACAGCGATATGTTGTTGTTTCTCTTTCTTCGGACAAATGTACTCATTGTAAGTCGCGTTTGGTTAAAAGCGTCTGCTAAACGCCCTGGGTGTAACCCCCAAAGCAGGGCCTTCATGAGTAAGGGCTGTTTTCTGCTGGTTTGCTCAGATACCATCATTAATCATTTATCATTAATTATCCTTTATCCTTGTCACAGACATCTCTGTCAGCTTAGCATACCTGCAAATCACACACACAAACACACACACACACACACACACACGGTAATTTAAACACGATGTTCCCAATATGTATTAAATATGCTATGCAATAAGTTGGCTTTGCTTAAGAACTGCACCCAACGTTTAATAAGATTACTTACGTAGTTTACTTATTCAGTTTTTCTCATGCACATTTCCATATGGGGTAGCGTGGCCGAGCGGTCTAAGGCGCTGGATTAAGGCTCCAGTCTCTTCGGAGGCGTGGGTTCAAATCCCACCGCTGCCACATCTTTTATGTTCAACGCTGCAAACCACCCTAGACGTTGTTTCACTCAGTACACAATTTGCGCTTTTTTCGTTTCGTTATTCGGCGTTTTTATAATAATTACAATGTTATTATTTTGTATTAAGTGTATCCGCACGAAGTCAACGCCGAACTTCGTGACTGCGTTTACGCGCGTTCGCCAACACGGCCTTATGACTCGCCGTAGAGCCTGGCATGTGCTTCCGGCAACAAAGCAGTATGGCGGCGAGCAGTCCCCGTCCGTCGCTCCGGGAAACCTAAAGCCGACTGTTTATCTTCATGGCATGAACGGAGAGAAAACAGCAACAGCAGCAGCAACAACTATAACAACAACAACAACAACAACCTTTCATTCGGACCCGACCGTCACCTCCGGACACCATGAAGCCCCCGCCTCGGCAGCGCCTCCTGACCAACCGCTACGACGTCGCGAGGCCGGAGTGCGAGGAGCGGAAGGCGGAGCGGAAGCCGGAGCGGCGCGGGCGGCGGCTGAACGTGTGCAACTGGATGCTTGGGGAGCAGCGCAGGCTGCTGAAGGGCCTCGAGTGGCTCACGCGCCGCCGCCTTCGCGTCCGCGTCGAGGCGCCCCTCGACTATGAGGCAGTGCGGAGGCGGGTGCCCAAGCGCTCCGTCGAGGAGGTGAGCGCCCTCCGCTCTGCACGTCGGCCCTTCGTGGGCTTGCGCGCGCACACACACACACACACACACACACACACACACACACACACACACACACACACACACACACACACACACACACACATATTCTGGGCCCTATATACAAGTAGTCCTGATGCCCTCTACTATTCACTCTTTCTTTCTTTCTTTCTCTCTCTCTCTCTCTCTCTCTCCTATCGTCTCTCTCCTCTCCTATCTTCTCTCTCTCCTCTCCTATCTCCTCTCCTATCTTCTCTCTCTCCTCTCCTATCCTCTCTCCTATCTTCTCTCTCTCCTCCTATCTTCTCTCTCTCTCCTCTCCTATCTTCTCTCTCTCCTCTCCTACCTCCTCTCCTATCTTCTCTCTCTCCTCTCCTATCCTCTCTCCTATCTTCTCTCTCTCCTCCTATCTTCTCTCTCTCCTCTCCTATCCTCTCTCCTATCTTCTCTCTCTCCTCCTATCTTCTCTCTCTCCTCTCGCTCTCTCTCCCCTCTCTCCTCCTCTCTCTCTCTCCTATCCTATCTTCTCTCTCTCCCTCTCTCCTCTCTCCTCTCCTATCGTCTCTCTCTTCTCTCTCTCTCCTCTCTTCTCTCTCCCCTCTCCCTCTCTCCCCTCTCTCCTCTCTCTCTCTCCTCCTCTCCTCTCTCCTATCCTATCTTCTCTCTCTCTCTCTCTCTCTCTCTCTCTCCTCCTCTCTCCTCTCCTATCCTCTCTCTCTCTCTCTCTCTCTCTCTCTCTCTCTCTCTCTCTCCTCCTCTCTCCTCTCCTATCTTCTCTCTCTCCTCTCGCCTATCTTCTCTCTCTCTTCTCTCTTTCCTTCTCTCTCCTCTCTAACCCTGCCTCCTCCTCCTCTCTCCTGTCCAATCGTGCGTGGCCCCGCCCTCCCCAGGTGCGCGCCGTGGTGCTTGCACTGCAGGCCCGGGCGGTCAGCAGGGCGGCCGGTCAGCTGCTGTGGCAGCGGCGCCAGGAGGCGGAGCTTGGTGGCGGCGGCGAGGAGGAGGAGGAGCCTCTCCAGCTGTGGCGGGAAGCGGCCCGCTACGTGGCGGGAGACCTGGAGGAGGTCGTCGCCACGGCGTTCTCCCAGGTAGGACCGGGGCGGTGAAGGTGGCTGTGGTTGTTGGTTGCTATGGAGACGGATGATGATGGATGGCTGGAGGAGGTTAAGAGCCAGTGAGAGAGAGAGAGAGAGTCACGAGACTCTGTCGGCTGGCGCTGCTATGGTTGCACGTTCTGTTTGTTTAGCGTCTACTGTAAAAATAACACTTAGCGGCTACATGCTAACGGTTCTGTGTTTTGTACCCATGCTTGAGAGTAGACGCTAGTTTAAGGTTGTTCACTCAAGTAGAAGAAGAAGTCATGTGTTTGCGTTTATAGGAGGGAGAAATGTGTGCAATCACATACTTTTAGTTTATATTTATCAGGTAAAAACAAGCTCTCTCTCGCTCTCTCTCTCTCTCAGATGCTGGTCGTGTCGTCCACAGAACCTCAGACCCTCTGCAACTCTGCAGTTTCCCCCCCGAGGTCTGGCCCCGCCCACCCCACCACGACTGGCCCCGCCCACCCCACCACGACTGGCCCCGCCCACCCCACCACCACGACTGGCCTTGTCACTCCAGGTTGGGACACAAAAATAATGTCAAATGTCATATGTCATAATAATGTTTCTTGTCAGCTCATTGACTGAGAGGCGAGAGGGCGGGACCTTCACGGTGCCTCTTGATACGATGTAACAAAAGTAACTCTGACTCTCTCCAGGGCCCCTCCCTCCCAGGGGCCTCTCTCCGGGGGGGTCCCCGCCTCCAGTCCTCCAGACCCCCGCCAGCGGACCCCCGTCGGGCCCCCCTGTAGGGGCGCTCGTCCCTCCGTCCATGCCGGAGCAGGGGCCCTCAGCCACGCCCTCCCTGGCGTCACCAGGGGCCGGTTGCCAAGCAACCGCCTCCCCATCTGTGATGCCGTGGCCCAGCCAAGTGTTGGGCGTTTCCGGGGCAACGGACGAGCCTGGCTCAAGGGTGGTAAGACCTGTGTTTTTTTATGCTATGCTAATGCTAATGCCGATTGCTAGACCTTTTATAGAGAGTTGTATCTACACACAATATCTTATAGTCTAGGTCAGTGTTTCTCAACCTTTTTTGAGCAAACGCCCCCCTTACCTTACCCTGATCCTCTGGCGCCCCCCCCCCCCCCCCATTATTATTGTTAATTTTGTTTAAATTGCGATACCCGTGGGTAGGCTATATCCATTACCAACTCCACTCCAACTCGTGCTACATTGCTTGAATTGCTTGAAGAAACCAAAACTTCTGTGCCGTTTTGGTTTCTTCTGGACAAGAAGATGTGTATTCAGAGTTGGTGTGTGTACCTTATGAAAGTAAGTGTTTATCGGTTCGCAGACGTAATGAGCGACGTTGCAGTGGTCTACATGTAATGCGCACGTTCTATTGTTTACAATTAGCATGCTAAGCGGAGTTAGCTTTATTCACGTCTTGTGTTGCCTTACTATGTAATATGGATGAGATTCATGTTGCTTAGCGTAATGCCCCATCCACCGCTTGCTTTGCATGTCCCGCAAACCAACCAGTGGAAGTCAGGGGAGGGCGAAACAGTTTTGGAAAGCACCACGCTACTAAGATGAGGTGGATTTGTTTATCGGCGTTACTATGGCGATCATGACGGCACTGAGCATAAAGTAAAAAGTAGATGTGACGATAGAGGGGTTAGAAACCCATATGAAGATAGGCTTTTTATTTCAGTTATCCTATTTTTGCACCGAAAATATTTGAAAACCATGAAAGGTCCCCCGTGTTCGTTCCCAGCGCTCCCCTAGGTTCTACGAACGCCCCCCAGGGGGCGTTGCCGCCCCCGTTGAGAAACCCTGGTCTAGGTTAAATCAGATTCAATTAAAATAACATTACCAAGAGAAATCTGTCTAGACGGTGAACTTCGTTGCTCCGTGGTGTTTAATGAACCACTAGGTTACCAGTAATAAAGTATTTTTTTAATTATGTGAGAAAGCCACAAAAATGGATATGTTATGGATACGTTTGAGATTGTTTCACTTCACTATATAACTTAATGGCTTAATGCTTCCAATAATAACCCTGAATAATACAATAGGGCTGTACGGTATGGATTAAAATTTATATCACAGGTTACCGTCTATGCCTCTATTTGAGGCATAGATGGTAACGGTATTATATCACGGTATGTTCATTTTATCTTCTTATTTCGATATAAATGCTTCTGAAGGGGTAAAATACTGGTTAGGCAGCTATTACTGTACTTTGTATTACTAGGAAATATTTCACATAGTACAGAAGTATTTTAAGAACATTTATTGAGCAAAACTGCAATAGAAAAAAATGCTTAATATTTTCATTTTTTTGAAGTTACTTTCATCTCTGAAAAACACTAATGTTTAATAGTATGGATTTCTTTCTCCACTTGCTCGCGGACCTTGCCGTATAGTTTTGGCATCTCAATTTGGCTGAAGTGTGGGGGGCAGGTAACATGTACCTGGGATAGAGTGTTTTGACCATCTCTTTAAAGCCTTTGCTATCGACATTTTGAAAGGGAACCATGTCCTTACACAGGCAAACAGTGACGACGTTTGTTATCTCGTTCCGCCGCTGGCTTTTTTTGTTGTAAGCTTTGGAAAATGCCTGCGGAAGCGATGTCTGAGATGCAGAGACAGCTTCACGCTACCAGCGTCTGTCTCGTATGGTGTGGAATGAGAGCTTGTGAAGGGACGCAGGCACGCTTGCTGCGCGGCTGCGTGCTTGTGCAATAGCAGACTGCCTGAGAAGGCAGTATCGCTGTCAAATCTGTCCCTGGGAAAAGTAACGTTGCGCCGAATTGAAAAAGGAACTACGTTTCGTTAGTATTTTCCCATATATACCATATTTTCAGTAGTTAGGCGTAACTTGACTTTTAAATGAACAAGTAGTTACGTACCTAACGCGTTACACACAACACTGTCTACCGGTCTCACTGTATTGTCAAAATCCATACCGTAGCGCAAATTCACACCGGTGTACTTTCTACACCGTTTATACCGTACACCCCTAGTTTGAAATTATGAAATACACCAATGGGTTTTCCCCTATGTCTGGCTCAACTAACTAACCAGTCAACTTCAAACAGAGCCTGTGACTTTAACCTTAAGCTTTTATGGCCCCTACTAAAGGAGCTGGGGACTGGGAGGAACATCTTCAGGGTCCTGATTGACCCACCGCTACACCACCACAACGCCTCACCCCCACCCCAACGCCTCGCACTCTCCCCCCCTCCTCTCCGCTCACTCTGTGTGACGCCTTCTCCTCTTCTCTCCCCCTTTCTTTTCTTTCTCCTCCCCCCCTTCTCTTCATCTTCCTCCTCTTCATCCTCCTCCCACCTCTCTCCCTCCTCCCCCCTCCCCCTTCTCCTCCTCCTCCACCTCCCACTTCTCTTCCTCCTCCTCCCCCTCTTCCTTCTCCTCCTCCTCCACCTCCCACTTCTCTTCCTCCTCCTCCACCTGGTTTCAGCAACCTGTTGAAGGCCCAGGTGATGCAGGTCTTCGGGAGCAGAGGTCAAAGTTCTCCGTGGACTTCCAGAAGATATACCTCCACCTCTCCAACGCCTGCAGAGAGAGCGAGGACAGCCCTCTCTCGCCCATGGGTACGGCCCTGTCTTTGAAACAAGCGTCCACTTCGCTGTGGGTTCATTCTGTCTGTACTCCGTTTCACTCCTCTTTTCTGTCAGTGTGCGACTTGTTGGAGTTAGTTTCACACAGCTTTCGTAACGCTAGTGACAAGATAACTTTCTTTTAAATGTTTATAGAAAACACAAAATGATAATGTCAAATGCATGGTCAAAGAACTGTGTTGATTCTGACAGTATCTGACTCCAACTCACCAAAGTTCAAAGTCCAACCCTAATAATTAGAATAAGTTAATACTAAACAGTGACGTCATATTTATAGAATCGGAAATACAAATGTCAGGATGTTTTTATCATTTATACATTACTAAATGATAACCTAATGATAGACTAATGAGAATTGTAAATAATTATACAATCATCATTACTAATAATGAATTATTTTTAACTAACTTATTATTATTAACTTTGGCTCCTGCACTGTCTCCTCTCTGGGCTGTATGGGGTCTGTGTTTACTGTTTTAAGACCTAATTCCATTTTATTTAAATCAAATGAACAATAGATTATCATCTGATATCAACAGATCCGGTAATAAAGGGTTGGACGGCCACGCCCCTCTCCTCCTCCACACCAGGCCATTACGATGTTGACCTCTATGTTCCTTATTACTAATCGCCATTTCTGATTGGTCGAAGTGAATCCAAGTCATAGTTTACGCTGCAAATAATCGCAGTGAGTCAGCAGGCCACGTCCCTTTCGCTGGTAATCATCCCCAGTATTGTAGAATCATTACCCAAACACGATTGACCCATAATAGTGACTCAACTCTTCCTCTGAACTGATCTGGAAAGTGGGCGTGGCTTTGAGCAGAGGGTGTTGGTGAGAGATGCAGGGTGTCTCAACGGGGAGAGGCAGGGCGCTCCGTTCACTTGCACGGGCCTTCCCGACTTCCCGTGGTGAATTATTTTTCAATAATGACCGTTGCTAAGCATATAATGACCGCTTCGCTTCGCGTCGGTGCCCGGTTCACGCTGTCTGGGCTTATTTCCAGATAATGACCGGCGTTCTATACATTATCCCTTACATAGTTACATACATTATATTATTAAGGCAAGACTGGATCCCAAGCTCTGTTGTGTTGTCTAGCAACACAATACTGTAATTTGTGTACCTGTGATGTCAGGCTATATTTTATAAGCTTTTTCAGAACTTTTTTTCTGGCTGCCTTTCCTTTGCTTGCTGCTTGCCTCCTACCTTCCTTCCTTGACGTCGTGTTGCCCATCACTGACCGTGCAATGCTCTTCCTTGGCCTGCAGAGTGCGCTGTGGTACTGGACCTGCTGATGGCGCTGCCCGAAGAGCTCCCTCTGCTGGACGGAGGCAAACTACGCCAGCACATGATCGAGGTAATAACGCAAACCCACATAGTAATGGTGTGTGTGCAAAAATAAAGAACACAATAACCGTGTGATTCCGCACAGGCTTTAAAACTTGCTTGCTCTTTCTTTTCCCTTCTGTTGTTTGTTTCATGAATCTTAGTCACAGCTTTTATTTGAAAAAGTTTAAACATTACCTGAAGAAGTCATGGCCCATAAAGGGTCACCCCGTTTAAAAGTGTGTGTCTTCCCCTATGGAACATGGCTGCAGACACACCCAAGCCTTCAGTCATTCCTTTTATGGAGTAGGTGGGTCGTCACGGTTACTTGAAAAATATACTAAAGTCCGACTCCGATGTAAAGTGTGTGTTTACAATAACAGTATGGCTGTGGCTCCCAACAGGGTTAAGCCCTGGTCAGGTACAGTAGGTCAGGGTTCTACTGTATACAAAGTAGAACACAGGTCTACCCCGTAAGGGGAGAACCGGCCTTTGGTTCTTAAAGATAAAATTCACGCTCATTAATTGATGGATAAGATAAGATAAGATAAAAATAAAAAAGTTATTATTCCCCCGGAGGGAAAAGCCCTTGGTTACAGCAGCTGTGGAAACACAGGCTATACAACAATACAATAAACAGTATAATCAGTATAAACAGTATAAACAGTATAAATCATAAAGTGGCCCAGTGGAACTTTATGATTTATACTGTTTATCATTGCACTGTAACTGCAATGTAAAAAGAATATATTAGTTCTGGGCGGTATGACCAAAAAATTATATCATGGTTAGGCCTGGGCGATATGGCCGAAAGACATATCACGATATAACTGGATCATATTGATCGATATTGATAACTATTGATAATTTTATTGACTTAAAAAGACGAGGAATTGCCATGCTGGATTTAAACACTTCTGTTTAACACTTAATATGACGTTCCACTGTTCTTCATTGATAAATACTCCAATGTCGATGCAACAATGAAAAACTTTTGTATTGTAAAGAAGTATGGAACCGTGTTTGTGTAACAAACCCAGCTGCTAGATTCGGTGGTCCAGTCTCTTATCGATATATATTGAACATGTTTTATATTGATATTGATCAAAATTCACTAAGGACTAATTTTATAACAACTAATCTTTCGATTTGTTATGCTATGCTATGCTGCTCGGCGGGGTTTAAAACATAACTTTGAACGTAATATTAAGTAATATAACGGAGGTGCGCAAGGCAGCCACAGGAGACGCCAACATTGTTTTCAACTGCTCGGTACCGCTCTGTATTAATTCACAAGTTTTGAAAAGAAAAAAAGTAAAAAAAAAAGTATTTGAAGCGAATAAGCAACTCTGTTTTTGATTTGTTTATTTGGTTTTGAACGAATAGTTTTGGATGCATGCATCGGATTTGAGTTGGTTTGTTACTTTGAAATCGCATACACTCGCAAGACACACACACACGTTCATTCATTCACCACCGCACCCACTAAAACCTGCCGATCTTCAATCAAGTGATGCCGCACGGAGTCGTACCATGCGTGTTTAGAAGCGCAACATTGAAAAGGGTCCCGTCTAAAACAGTCACGCAGTGCGCAAACGTTGTGTAATCAACTACCGGTATGACGGTATATTAAAAATTTGTATCATAACAAAAATACAAACCGGTATTCGGTGTGAACCGGTATACCGCCCAGCACTAGAATATATGAATATAAACGATGACACCAACATAAGCCCTCAGCAGGGATGTCCTGCCCTGCCTACGTGCCTGCGGCAGCGTGCTACACCCCACCTGGGTGACTCTTACTGGGCTCCTCCAGATAAGGACGCAGGGTGGTGGGGGGTTTTGGAATCCGGTTTATTAATGTTTCATAACAATACACGGCCTGATGCTCCCTGTTGCCATGCAGGAGAGGGTGTGTGGTGATGGCTGGTAAACCAGTTCACAATGATTACTCAATGCACCACAGGTATGCAGCCTCACGCACCCCCGCCCCCCCCCCCAACACACATGGCCGTGTCGACACACCCAACCAACGTCCTGGGCGGCACTAGGGGCTCTCTGTTGCGCTCCTCTTTTCCATGAATGCACCACTTGTTAGAGAAAGTCTCTGAGTGCATATATATATATATATATATTTTTTTTTAAACTTTTTTATCTCACAGCATTTGTAACACAAGAGACGAGACAAGATACATTTCTTTTAAATGTTTAATTAGAAAACGCTAAATTGTAATATCAAACGCATAGTCCAAAGAACTGTTTCTTCCTACAGTATCTAACTTTAAGTCCAACCCTAATAATTAATCAGTTAATATCAAACAGTGACGTCATATTTATATAACAGGAAATACAAATATAGAAATGTTTTTTTTAATCATTTATACATTACCAAATGCTGCATTTTAGACTAATATAAACCTTGTAAATAATAATGCAATCATAATTACCAATAATTAATTGTTTTGAACAAACATATTATTATGAATCCATTAGTTCCTCTTTGGCCCACGTTCCCTCAACCAACAAAGCACACCGCGGAGAATCAACAATACTGCTCTTTCCCCGCAACCCGCTTACGTCTCTGTCCCCCCTCTGTGCAGACCTACGCCAGCCTCTCCGCCCCAGTGCCCCCCCCCGCCCCGCCGGCAGAGAGGGATGAAGACCCCACCCGCCCCGGGACCGCCGACGCAGAACCTGCCCGCGACGCCGGGGACTCAGCCGCCGCCGCCGGAGAACACAACGGCTCGGACGACCACGGCGAGCTCGTGGTGCCGCCGCGGCGTCCCGCCCCCCCGCCGTGCCCCCTCAACCCGTTCACGGTGCCATTGAAGCTCTTGGTGAAACGCTCTTAGCTCGCCTGCGGACACACGCCGCGCCGTAGCGCTCGCTGTTCACCGCCCGGACCTCCCCGTTTACGTTCCGGGAGGCGTGCGGGCCGCTCAGGTTGTGACGCATGTGAAGATGTCCATCTGGCGTCCCTGCATGTGAGCCGCCGCTGTGCATTATGGGGTTTCAGGGCCGTAGAAAGAGCTCGTCTGGTGTTGCAGTTGCGTCAGCCGCTCGAACCCCATCTAGCCCACACTCTTGATACATGTTAAACCTTTTCTAATGAATGTTCGTGTGATCCACAAGTGAGATTAAAGTTGATTCTGCATTGTATTGTTGTAACTATTAAGATATGCTTGTGATAATTCATGCGCTTTCCTTAACTGCTAACTTCCTTAATCGGTTTATCATTACAGACCAATACAAACAAACCCATTTTTTAAGAAATGATTCCCAACACCAGTGGCGGACTCTTTTCTAAAACCTTTGCCCCTTTCAGGAAGGACCTTTATTAACCTTTAAACCATGATCAAATAAATAATCCTAAAACAGCCGAGGTGTGTTGTGGGTTTGGTCCTCTCTTTTCCTTATTACACGGAGAGCCCTTTATGAGTATCCGCCCACGTCCTGCTGGTTGGTGGACTGGGATGACCAGGGGGGATAAGGACGACCTCAGGAGCAAACTGCGCTTTGACACACCGGAGCTCCTTGGGATCCCACTGGACATGCTCAAACAAGGGATTACTTTTTTCTCCTCGGCTGACTTGTGAAAGGCTGCGATGTCCTGGACTTGGTGGAGGAGCACCTGGGTGGTGCTCACCTGGGTGGTGCTCACCTGGGTGCTGGTCCTCTGTGGACCGGTGGTGGAGGGTGAGCGGTTCATGTTGTAGATAATGGAGGAGAAGGTGGAAGATATGTATCGTTTGAATGAGTAGGCTTTATCTGTTAAATACAAAGCTAACAAGGCTTCAACCGATGAGCAATAAAGGAATAAAATATGAAATACGGCGACTTGAATAGAGGCTTGATATCTTTAGAGGTAGAGCAGGAAATACTAATTCATATATCATATATATTTATATATTGAATTGACTCTCTCTCTCTATATATATAGGGAGAGATATATACAGTATATAATAATTAATATATTATATATATATATATATATATATATAGAGAGAGATATATATTGTTTCATCTTCTGACAAATGTACGTGTATGTAAGTTGCTTTGGATAAAAGTGTCTGCTAAAAGCCCTAAATGTAAATGTAAATTACTATATATCTCTCTATCTATATATATATATATATATATATATATATATATATATATATATATATATATATACAACCTAGGACAATGTGTGAAAACAGGATTAGTGAATGTAATCCTTTCTGAATGTGTTGGGTGCACATGTGTGTGAGCGTGCATGCATGTGTGTGTGTGTATGTGTGTGTTAGAGTATATGCAGGTGCAGATAACTTTCTGTGTGTGTGTGTGTGTGTTTAGGGGTGGGGGTCAGAACATCATTCAGTTAAGTTTCGCCCGG
The DNA here is from genome assembly GCF_964030765.1 of Micromesistius poutassou. NCBI lineage: Eukaryota > Metazoa > Chordata > Actinopteri > Gadiformes > Gadidae > Micromesistius > Micromesistius poutassou. Next base: position 7,393,731 of record NC_140293.1, on the reverse strand, counting down.
TGTTTTTAAGTTTCTTTCTACATAAATGAATCTCATGGTTGAAGGTTTTATGAGCCTGCTTTATTGCCTGACTTTGCGTCAAACTGCAGATACGAGACAGAGATCTTCTAGGTGATACGGTTGACAGATTATTTTTACAATTAACTAATTTAATACTGAAGCCTCCAGCGAGAGAATGAATGTACATAAAAATATGTAGATTAAGACTAAATATGACCAAATATTCTTCTTATCGTCTTTATTGTCAGAAATAGTATCAGTCACATTATTATTAAATGATGTATAGCGAAATGCAAATACTTAATAAGTGTATAATAATAACTTTTCTGTACAGGGACTCCAACTCCAAAATCTACACTGCCAATGTCAACAACTGAACCAATGACTACTCAATCTACACTGCCAACTTCAACAACTGAACCAGTGAATACTCAATCTACGCTGCCAACTTCAACTGAACCAGTGACTACTCAGTCTACGCTGCCAACTTCAACAACTGAACCAGTGAATACTGCTTCTACACTGCCAACTTCAACAACTGAACCAGTGACTACTCAATCTACGCTGCCAACATCAACAACTGAACCAGTGAATACTCAGTCTACGCTGCCAACTTCAACAACTGAACCAGTGAATACTGCTTCTACGCTGCCAACTTCAACAGCTGAACCAGTGAATACTCAGTCTACGCTGCCAACTTCAACAACTGAACCAGTGAATACTCAGTCTACGCTGCCAACTTCAACAACTGAACCAGTGAATACTCAATCTACGCTGCCAACTTCAACAACTGAACCAGTGAATACTGCTTCTACACTGCCAACTTCAACAACTGAACCAGTGAATACTGCATCTACGCTGCCAACTTCAACAACTGAACCAGTGAATACTCAGTCTACGCTGCCAACTTCAACAACTGAACCAGTGAATACTCAATCTACGCTGCCAACTTCAACAACTGAACCAGTGAATACTGCTTCTACACTGCCAACTTCAACAACTGAACCAGTGAATACTCAGTCTACGCTGCCAACTTCAACAACTGAACCAGTGAATACTGCTTCTACGCTGCCAACATCAACAACTGAACCAGTGAATACTCAGTCTACGCTGCCAACTTCAACAACTGAACCAGTGAATACTGCTTCTACGCTGCCAACTTCAACAACTGAACCAGTGAATACTCAGTCTACGCTGCCAACTTCAACAACTGAACCAGTGAATACTGCATCTACGCTGCCAACTTCAACAACTGAACCAGTGAATACTCAGTCTACGCTGCCAACTTCAACAATTGAACCAGTGAATACTGCTTCTACACTGCCAACTTCAACAACTGAACCAGTGAATACTCAGTCTACGCTGCCAACTTCAACAACTGAACCAGTGAATACTGCTTCTACACTGCCAACTTCAACAACTGAACCAGTGACTACTCAATCTACGCTGCCATCGTCAACAACTGAACCAGTGAATACTGCATCTACGCTGCCAACGTCAACAACTGAACCAGTGACTGCTCAATCTACGCTGCCAACTTCAACACCTGAACCAGTGAATACTCAGTCTACGCTGCCAACTTCAACAACTGAACCAGTGAATACTGCTTCTACACTGCCAACTTCAACAACTGAACCAGTGAATACTCAGTCTACGCTGCCAACTTCAACAACTGAACCAGTGAATACTGCTTCTACACTGCCAACTTCAACAACTGAACCAGTGAATACTCAGTCTACGCTGCCAACATCAACAACTGAACCAGTGAATACTCAGTCTACGCTGCCAACTTCAACAACTGAACCAGTGAATACTGCTTCTACGCTGCCAACTTCAACAACTGAACCAGTGAATACTCAGTCTACGCTGCCAACTTCAACAACTGAACCAGTGAATACTGCATCTACGCTGCCAACTTCAACAACTGAACCAGTGAATACTCAGTCTACGCTGCCAACTTCAACAACTGAACCAGTGAATACTCAATCTACGCTGCCAACTTCAACAACTGAACCAGTGAATACTGCTTCTACACTGCCAACTTCAACAACTGAACCAGTGAATACTCAGTCTACGCTGCCAACTTCAACAACTGAACCAGTGAATACTGCTTCTACACTGCCAACTTCAACAACTGAACCAGTGACTACTCAATCTACGCTGCCATCGTCAACAACTGAACCAGTGAATACTGCTTCTACACTGCCAACTTCAACAACTGAACCAGTGACTACTCAATCTACGCTGCCATCGTCAACAACTGAAACAGTGAATACTGCATCTACGCTGCCAACTTCAACAACTGAACCAGTGAATACTCAATCTACGTTGCCAACTTCAACAACTGAACCAGTGAATACTGCATCTACGCTGCCAACGTCAACAACTGAACCAGTGACTGCTCAATCTACGCTGCCAACTTCAACAACTGAACCAGTGAATACTCAGTCTACGCTGCCAACTTCAACAACTGAACCAGTGAATACTCAGTCTACGCTGCCAACTTCAACAACTGAACCAGTGAATACTGCTTCTACACTGCCAACTTCAACAACTGAACCAGTGAATACTCAGTCTACGCTGCCAACTTCAACAACTGAACCAGTGAATACTGCTTCTACACTGCCAACTTCAACAACTGAACCAGTGAATACTGCTTCTACGCTGCCAACATCAACAACTGAACCAGTGAATACTCAGTCTACGCTGCCAACTTCAACAACTGAACCAGTGAATACTGCTTCTACGCTGCCAACTTCAACAACTGAACCAGTGAATACTCAGTCTACGCTGCCAACTTCAACAACTGAACCAGTGAATACTGCATCTACACTGCCAACTTCAACAACTGAACCAGTGAATAGTCAGTCTACGCTGCCAACTTCAACAACTGAACCAGTGAATACTCAATCTACGCTGCCAACTTCAACAACTGAACCAGTGAATACTGCTTCTACACTGCCAACTTCAACAACTGAACCAGTGAATACTCAGTCTACGCTGCCAACTTCAACAACTGAACCAGTGAATACTGCTTCTACACTGCCAACTTCAACAACTGAACCAGTGACTACTCAATCTACGCTGCCATCGTCAACAACTGAAACAGTGAATACTGCATCTACGCTGCCAACTTCAACAACTGAACCAGTGAATACTCAGTCTACACTGCCAACTTCAACAACTAAACCAGTGAATACTGCTTCTACACTGCCAACTTCAACAACTGAACCAGTGAATACTCAGTCTACGCTGCCAACTTCAACAACTGAACCAGTGAATACTGCATCTACGCTGCCAACGTCAACAACTGAACCAGTGACTGCTCAATCTACGCTGCCAACTTCAACAACTGAACCAGTGAATACTCAGTCTACACTGCCAACTTCAACAACTGAACCAGTGAATACTGCTTCTACACTGCCAACTTCAACAACTGAACCAGTGAATACTCAGTCTACGCTGCCAACTTCAACAACTGAACCAGTGAATACTGCTTCTACACTGCCAACTTCAATAACTGAACCAGTGAATACTCAGTCTACGCTGCCAACTTCAACAACTGAACCAGTGAATACTGCTTCTACACTGCCAACTTCAACAACTGAACCAGTGAATACTCAGTCTACGCTGCCAACTTCAACAACTGAACCAGTGAATACTGCTTCTACGCTGCCAACATCAACAACTGAACCAGTGAATACTCAGTCTACGCTGCCAACTTCAACAACTGAACCAGTGAATACTGCTTCTACGCTGCCAACTTCAACAACTGAACCAGTGAATACTCAGTCTACGCTGCCAACTTCAACAACTGAACCAGTGAATACTGCATCTACACTGCCAACTTCAACAACTGAACCAGTGAATACTCAGTCTACGCTGCCAACTTCAACAACTGAACCAGTGAATACTCAGTCTACGCTGCCAACTTCAACAACTGAACCAGTGAATACTGCTTCTACACTGCCAACTTCAAAAACTGAACCAGTGAATACTCAGTCTACGCTGCCAACTTCAACAACTGAACCAGTGAATACTGCTTCTACACTGCCAACTTCAACAACTGAACCAGTGACTACTCAATCTACGCTGCCATCGTCAACAACTGAAACAGTGAATACTGCATCTACGCTGCCAACTTCAACAACTGAACCAGTGAATACTCAATCTACGCTGCCAACTTCAACAACTGAACCAGTGAATACTGCATCTACGCTGCCAACGTCAACAACTGAACCAGTGACTGCTCAATCTACGCTGCCAACTTCAACAAATGAACCAGTGAATACTGCTTCTACACTGCCAACTTCAACAACTGAACCAGTGAATACTCAGTCTACGCTGCCAACTTCAACAACTGAACCAGTGAATACTGCTTCTACACTGCCAACTTCAACAACTGAACCAGTGAATACTCAGTCTACGCTGCCAACTTCAACAACTGAACCAGTGAATACTGCTTCTACGCTGCCAACATCAACAACTGAACCAGTGAATACTCAGTCTACGCTGCCAACTTCAACAACTGAACCAGTGAATACTGCTTCTACGCTGCCAACTTCAACAACTGAACCAGTGAATACTCAGTCTACGCTGCCAACTTCAACAACTGAACCAGTGAATACTGCATCTACGCTGCCAACTTCAACAACTGAACCAGTGAATACTCAGTCTACGCTGCCAACTTCAACAACTGAACCAGTGAATACTCAATCTACGCTGCCAACTTCAACAACTGAACCAGTGAATACTGCTTCTACACTGCCAACTTCAACAACTGAACCAGTGAATACTCAGTCTACGCTGCCAACTTCAACAACTGAACCAGTGAATACTCAGTCTACGCTGCCAACTTCAACAACTGAACCAGTGAATACTGCTTCTACACTGCCAACTTCAACAACTGAACCAGTGAATACTCAGTCTACGCTGCCAACTTCAACAACTGAACCAGTGAATACTGCTTCTACGCTGCCAACATCAACAACTGAACCAGTGAATACTCAGTCTACGCTGCCAACTTCAACAACTGAACCAGTGAATACTGCTTCTACGCTGCCAAGTTCAACAACTGAACCAGTGAATACTCAGTCTACGCTGCCAACTTCAACAACTGAACCAGTGAATACTCAGTCTACGCTGCCAACTTCAACAACTGAACCAGTGAATACTGCTTCTACACTGCCAACTTCAACAACTGAACCAGTGAATACTCAGTCTACGCTGCCAACTTCAACAACTGAACCAGTGAATACTGCCTCTACGCTGCCAACATCAACAACTGAACCAGTGAATACTCAGTCTACGCTGCCAACTTCAACAACTGAACCAGTGAATACTGCTTCTACGCTGCCAACTTCAACAACTGAACCAGTGAATACTCAGTCTACGCTGCCAACTTCAACAACTGAACCAGTGAATACTGCATCTACGCTGCCAACTTCAACAACTGAACCAGTGAATACTCAGTCTACGCTGCCAACTTCAACAACTGAACCAGTGAATACTCAATCTACGCTGCCAACTTCAACAACTGAACCAGTGAATACTGCTTCTACACTGCCAACTTCAACAACTGAACCAGTGAATACTCAGTCTACGCTGCCAACTTCAACAACTGAACCAGTGAATACTGCTTCTACGCTGCCAACATCAACAACTGAACCAGTGAATACTCAGTCTACGCTGCCAACTTCAACAACTGAACCAGTGAATACTGCTTCTACGCTGCCAACTTCAACAACTGAACCAGTGAATACTCAGTCTACGCTGCCAACTTCAACAACTGAACCAGTGAATACTGCATCTACGCTGCCAACTTCAACAACTGAACCAGTGAATACTCAGTCTACGCTGCCAACTTCAACAACTGAACCAGTGAATACTGCTTCTACACTGCCAACTTCAACAACTGAACCAGTGAATACTCAGTCTACGCTGCCAACTTCAACAACTGAACCAGTGAATACTGCTTCTACGCTGCCAACATCAACAACTGAACCAGTGAATACTCAATCTACGCTGCCAACTTCAACAACTGAACCAGTGAATACTGCATCTACGCTGCCAACGTCAACAACTGAACCAGTGACTGCTCAATCTACGCTGCCAACTTCAACACCTGAACCAGTGAATACTCAGTCTACGCTGCCAACTTCAACAAATGAACCAGTGAATACTGCTTCTACACTGCCAACTTCAACAACTGAACCAGTGAATACTCAGTCTACGCTGCCAACTTCAGCAACTGAACCAGTGAATACTGCTTCTACACTGCCAACTTCAACAACTGAACCAGTGAATACTCAGTCTACGCTGCCAACTTCAACAACTGAACCAGTGAATACTGCTTCTACGCTGCCAACATCAACAACTGAACCAGTAAATACTCAGTCTACGCTGCCAACTTCAACAACTGAACCAGTGAATACTGCTTCTACGCTGCCAACTTCAACAACTGAACCAGTGAATACTCAGTCTACGCTGCCAACTTCAACAACTGAACCAGTGAATACTGCATCTACGCTGCCAACTTCAACAACTGAACCAGTGAATACTCAGTCTACGCTGCCAACTTCAACAACTGAACCAGTGAATACTCAATCTACGCTGCCAACTTCAACAACTGAACCAGTGAATACTGCTTCTACACTGCCAACTTCAACAACTGAACCAGTGAATACTCAGTCTACGCTGCCAACTTCAACAACTGAACCAGTGAATACTGCTTCTACGCTGCCAACATCAACAACTGAACCAGTGAATACTCAGTCTACGCTGCCAACTTCAACAACTGAACCAGTGAATACTGCTTCTACGCTGCCAACTTCAACAACTGAACCAGTGAATACTCAGTCTACGCTGCCAACTTCAACAACTGAACCAGTGAATACTGCATCTACGCTGCCAACTTCAACAACTGAACCAGTGAATACTCAGTCTACGCTGCCAACTTCAACAACTGAACCAGTGAATACTGCTTCTACACTGCCAACTTCAACAACTGAACCAGTGAATACTCAGTCTACGCTGCCAACTTCAACAACTGAACCAGTGAATACTGCTTCTACGCTGCCAACATCAACAACTGAACCAGTGAATACTCAGTCTACGCTGCCAACTTCAACAACTGAACCAGTGAATACTGCTTCTACGCTGCCAACTTCAACAACTGAACCAGTGAATACTCAGTCTACGCTGCCAACTTCAACAACTGAACCAGTGAATACTGCATCTACGCTGCCAACTTCAACAACTGAACCAGTGAATACTCAGTCTACGCTGCCAACTTCAACAACTGAACCAGTGAATACTCAGTCTACGCTGCCAACTTCAACAACTGAACCAGTGAATACTGCTTCTACACTGCCAACTTCAACAACTGAACCAGTGAATACTCAGTCTACGCTGCCAACTTCAACAACTGAACCAGTGAATACTGCCTCTACGCTGCCAACATCAACAACTGAACCAGTGAATACTCAGTCTACGCTGCCAACTTCAACAACTGAACCAGTGAATACTGCTTCTACGCTGCCAACTTCAACAACTGAACCAGTGAATACTCAGTCTACGCTGCCAACTTCAACAACTGAACCAGTGAATACTGCATCTACGCTGCCAACTTCAACAACTGAACCAGTGAATACTCAGTCTACGCTGCCAACTTCAACAACTGAACCAGTGAATAGTCAATCTACGCTGCCAACTTCAACAACTGAACCAGTGAATACTGCTTCTACACTGCCAACTTCAACAACTGAACCAGTGAATACTCAGTCTACGCTGCCAACTTCAACAACTGAACCAGTGAATACTGCTTCTACGCTGCCAACATCAACAACTGAACCAGTGAATACTCAGTCTACGCTGCCAACTTCAACAACTGAACCAGTGAATACTCAATCTACGCTGCCAACTTCAACAACTGAACCAGTGAATACTGCTTCTACACTGCCAACTTCAACAACTGAACCAGTGAATACTCAGTCTACGCTGCCAACTTCAACAACTGAACCAGTGAATACTGCTTCTACGCTGCCAACATCAACAACTGAACCAGTGAATACTCAGTCTACGCTGCCAACTTCAACAACTGAACCAGTGAATACTGCTTCTACGCTGCCAACTTCAACAACTGAACCAGTGAATACTCAGTCTACGCTGCCAACTTCAACAACTGAACCAGTGAATACTGCTTCTACGCTGCCAACTTCAACAACTGAACCAGTGAATACTCAGTCTACGCTGCCAACTTCAACAACTGAACCAGTGAATACTCAGTCTACGCTGCCAACTTCAACAACTGAACCAGTGAATACTGCTTCTACACTGCCAACTTCAACAACTGAACCAGTGAATACTCAGTCTACGCTGCCAACTTCAACAACTGAACCAGTGAATACTGCCTCTACGCTGCCAACATCAACAACTGAACCAGTGAATACTCAGTCTACGCTGCCAACTTCAACAACTGAACCAGTGAATACTGCTTCTACGCTGCCAACTTCAACAACTGAACCAGTGAATACTCAGTCTACGCTGCCAACTTCAACAACTGAACCAGTGAATACTGCATCTACGCTGCCAACTTCAACAACTGAACCAGTGAATACTCAGTCTACGCTGCCAACTTCAACAACTGAACCAGTGAATACTCAATCTACGCTGCCAACTTCAACAACTGAACCAGTGAATACTGCTTCTACACTGCCAACTTCAACAACTGAACCAGTGAATACTCAGTCTACGCTGCCAACTTCAACAACTGAACCAGTGAATACTGCTTCTACGCTGCCAACATCAACAACTGAACCAGTGAATACTCAGTCTACGCTGCCAACTTCAACAACTGAACCAGTGAATACTGCTTCTACGCTGCCAACTTCAACAACTGAACCAGTGAATACTCAGTCTACGCTGCCAACTTCAACAACTGAACCAGTGAATACTGCATCTACGCTGCCAACTTCAACAACTGAACCAGTGAATACTCAGTCTACGCTGCCAACTTCAACAACTGAACCAGTGAATACTGCTTCTACACTGCCAACTTCAACAACTGAACCAGTGAATACTCAGTCTACGCTGCCAACTTCAACAACTGAACCAGTGAATACTGCTTCTACGCTGCCAACATCAACAACTGAACCAGTGAATACTCAATCTACGCTGCCAACTTCAACAACTGAACCAGTGAATACTGCATCTACGCTGCCAACGTCAACAACTGAACCAGTGACTGCTCAATCTACGCTGCCAACTTCAACACCTGAACCAGTGAATACTCAGTCTACGCTGCCAACTTCAACAAATGAACCAGTGAATACTGCTTCTACACTGCCAACTTCAACAACTGAACCAGTGAATACTCAGTCTACGCTGCCAACTTCAGCAACTGAACCAGTGAATACTGCTTCTACACTGCCAACTTCAACAACTGAACCAGTGAATACTCAGTCTACGCTGCCAACTTCAACAACTGAACCAGTGAATACTGCTTCTACGCTGCCAACATCAACAACTGAACCAGTGAATACTCAGTCTACGCTGCCAACTTCAACAACTGAACCAGTGAATACTGCTTCTACGCTGCCAACTTCAACAACTGAACCAGTGAATACTCAGTCTACGCTGCCAACTTCAACAACTGAACCAGTGAATACTGCATCTACGCTGCCAACTTCAACAACTGAACCAGTGAATACTCAGTCTACGCTGCCAACTTCAACAACTGAACCAGTGAATACTCAATCTACGCTGCCAACTTCAACAACTGAACCAGTGAATACTGCTTCTACACTGCCAACTTCAACAACTGAACCAGTGAATACTCAGTCTACGCTGCCAACTTCAACAACTGAACCAGTGAATACTGCTTCTACGCTGCCAACATCAACAACTGAACCAGTGAATACTCAGTCTACGCTGCCAACTTCAACAACTGAACCAGTGAATACTGCTTCTACGCTGCCAACTTCAACAACTGAACCAGTGAATACTCAGTCTACGCTGCCAACTTCAACAACTGAACCAGTGAATACTGCATCTACGCTGCCAACTTCAACAACTGAACCAGTAAATACTCAGTCTACGCTGCCAACTTCAACAACTGAACCAGTGAATACTGCTTCTACACTGCCAACTTCAACAACTGAACCAGTGAATACTCAGTCTACGCTGCCAACTTCAACAACTGAACCAGTGAATACTGCTTCTACGCTGCCAACATCAACAACTGAACCAGTGAATACTCAGTCTACGCTGCCAACTTCAACAACTGAACCAGTGAATACTGCTTCTACGCTGCCAACTTCAACAACTGAACCAGTGAATACTCAGTCTACGCTGCCAACTTCAACAACTGAACCAGTGAATACTGCATCTACGCTGCCAACTTCAACAACTGAACCAGTGAATACTCAGTCTACGCTGCCAACTTCAACAACTGAACCAGTGAATACTCAGTCTACGCTGCCAACTTCAACAACTGAACCAGTGAATACTGCTTCTACACTGCCAACTTCAACAACTGAACCAGTGAATACTCAGTCTACGCTGCCAACTTCAACAACTGAACCAGTGAATACTGCCTCTACGCTGCCAACATCAACAACTGAACCAGTGAATACTCAGTCTACGCTGCCAACTTCAACAACTGAACCAGTGAATACTGCTTCTACGCTGCCAACTTCAACAACTGAACCAGTGAATACTCAGTCTACGCTGCCAACTTCAACAACTGAACCAGTGAATACTGCATCTACGCTGCCAACTTCAACAACTGAACCAGTGAATACTCAGTCTACGCTGCCAACTTCAACAACTGAACCAGTGAATACTCAATCTACGCTGCCAACTTCAACAACTGAACCAGTGAATACTGCTTCTACACTGCCAACTTCAACAACTGAACCAGTGAATACTCAGTCTACGCTGCCAACTTCAACAACTGAACCAGCGAATACTGCTTCTACGCTGCCAACATCAACAACTGAACCAGTGAATACTCAGTCTACGCTGCCAACTTCAACAACTGAACCAGTGAATACTGCTTCTACGCTGCCAACTTCAACAACTGAACCAGTGAATACTCAGTCTACGCTGCCAACTTCAACAACTGAACCAGTGAATACTGCATCTACGCTGCCAACTTCAACAACTGAACCAGTGAATACTCAGTCTACGCTGCCAACTTCAACAACTGAACCAGTGAATACTGCTTCTACACTGCCAACTTCAACAACTGAACCAGTGAATACTCAGTCTACGCTGCCAACTTCAACAACTGAACCAGTGAATACTGCTTCTACGCTGCCAACATCAACAACTGAACCAGTGAATACTCAGTCTACGCTGCCAACTTCAACAACTGAACCAGTGAATACTGCTTCTACGCTGCCAACTTCAACAACTGAACCAGTGAATACTCAGTCTACGCTGCCAACTTCAACAACTGAACCAGTGAATACTGCATCTACGCTGCCAACTTCAACAACTGAACCAGTGAATACTCAGTCTACGCTGCCAACTTCAACAACTGAACCAGTGAATACTCAGTCTACGCTGCCAACTTCAACAACTGAACCAGTGAATACTGCTTCTACACTGCCAACTTCAACAACTGAACCAGTGAATACTCAGTCTACGCTGCCAACTTCAACAACTGAACCAGTGAATACTGCTTCTACACTGCCAACTTCAACAACTGAACCAGTGACTACTCAATCTACGCTGCCATCGTCAACAACTGAAACAGTGAATACTGCATCTACGCTGCCAACTTCAACAACTGAACCAGTGAATACTCAATCTACGCTGCCAACTTCAACAACTGAACCAGTGAATACTGCATCTACGCTGCCAACGTCAACAAGTGAACCAGTGACTGCTCAATCTACGCTGCCAACTTCAACACCTGAACCAGTGAATACTCAGTCCACGCTGCCAACTTCAACAACTGAACCAGTGAATACTGCTTCTACACTGCCAACTTCAACAACTGAACCAGTGAATACTCAGTCTACGCTGCCAACTTCAACAACTGAACCAGTGAATACTGCTTCTACGCTGCCAACTTCAACAACTGAACCAGTGAATACTCAGTCTACGCTGCCAACTTCAACAACTGAACCAGTGAATACTGCTTCTACGCTGCCAACATCAACAACTGAACCAGTGAATACTCAGTCTACGCTGCCAACTTCAACAACTGAACCAGTGAATACTGCTTCTACGCTGCCAACTTCAACAACTGAACCAGTGAATACTCAGTCTACGCTGCCAACTTCAACAACTGAACCAGTGAATACTGCATCTACGCTGCCAACTTCAACAACTGAACCAGTGAATACTCAGTCTACGCTGCCAACTTCAACAACTGAACCAGTGAATACTCAATCTACGCTACCAACTTCAACAACTGAACCAGTGAATACTGCTTCTACACTGCCAACTTCAACAACTGAACCAGTGAATACTCAGTCTACGGTGCCAACTTCAACAACTGAACCAGTGAATACTGCTTCTACGCTACCAACATCAACAACTGAACCAGTGAATACTCAGTCTACGCTGCCAACTTCAACAACTGAACCAGTGAATACTGCTTCTACGCTGCCAACTTCAACAACTGAACCAGTGAATACTCAGTCTACGCTGCCAACTTCAACAACTGAACCAGTGAATACTGCATCTACGCTGCCAACTTCAACAACTGAACCAGTGAATACTCAGTCTACGCTGCCAACTTCAACAACTGAACCAGTGAATACTGCTTCTACACTGCCAACTTCAACAACTGAACCAGTGAATACTCAGTCTACGCTGCCAACTTCAACAACTGAACCAGTGAATACTGCTTCTACACTGCCAACTTCAACAACTGAACCAGTGACTACTCAATCTACGCTGCCATCGTCAACAACTGAACCAGTGAATACTGCATCTACGCTGCCAACGTCAACAACTGAACCAGTGACTGCTCAATCTACGCTGCCAACTTCAACACCTGAACCAGTGAATACTCAGTCTACGCTGCCAACTTCAACAACTGAACCAGTGAATACTGCTTCTACACTGCCAACTTCAACAACTGAACCAGTGAATACTCAGTCTACGCTGCCAACTTCAACAACTGAACCAGTGAATACTGCTTCTACACTGCCAACATCAACAACTGAACCAGTGAATACTGCTTCTACGCTGCCAACATCAACAACTGAACCAGTGAATACTGCTTCTACACTGCCAACTTCAACAACTGAACCAGTGAATACTCAGTCTACGCTGCCAACTTCAGCAACTGAACCAGTGAATACTGCTTCTACACTGCCAACTTCAACAACTGAACCAGTGAATACTCAGTCTACGCTGCCAACTTCAACAACTGAACCAGTGAATACTGCTTCTACGCTGCCAACATCAACAACTGAACCAGTGAATACTCAGTCTACGCTGCCAACTTCAACAACTGAACCAGTGAATACTCAGTCTACGCTGCCAACTTCAACAACTGAACCAGTGAATACTGCTTCTACACTGCCAACTTCAACAATTGAAACAGTGAATACTCAGTCTACGCTGCCAACTTCAACAACTGAACCAGTGAATACTGCTTCTACACTGCCAACTTCAACAACTGAACCAGTGAATACTCAGTCTACGCTGCCAACTTCAACAACTGAACCAGTGAATACTGCTTCTACACTGCCAACTTCAACAACTGAACCAGTGACTACTCAATCTACGCTGCCATCGTCAACAACTGAAACAGTGAATACTGCATCTACGCTGCCAACTTCAACAACTGAACCAGTGAATACTCAGTCTACACTGCCAACTTCAACAACTGAACCAGTGAATACTGCTTCTACACTGCCAACTTCAACAACTGAACCAGTGAATACTCAGTCTACGCTGCCAACTTCAACAACTGAACCAGTGAATACTGCATCTACGCTGCCAACGTCAACAACTGAACCAGTGACTGCTCAATCTACGCTGCCAACTTCAGCAACTGAACCAGTGAATACTCAGTCTACACTGCCAACTTCAACAACTGAACCAGTGAATACTGCTTCTACACTGCCAACTTCAACAACTGAACCAGTGAATACTCAGTCTACGCTGCCAACTTCAACAACTGAACCAGTGAATACTGCTTCTACACTGCCAACTTCAACAACTGAACCAGTGAATACTCAGTCTACGCTGCCAACTTCAACAACTGAACCAGTGAATACTGCTTCTACACTTCCAACTTCAACAACTGAACCAGTGAATACTCAGTCTACGCTGCCAACTTCAACAACTGAACCAGTGAATACTGCTTCTACGCTGCCAACATCAACAACTGAACCAGTGAATACTCAGTCTACGCTGCCAACTTCAACAACTGAACCAGTGAATACTGCTTCTACGCTGCCAACTTCAACAACTGAACCAGTGAATACTCAGTCTACGCTGCCAACTTCAACAACTGAACCAGTGAATACTGCATCTACGCTGCCAACTTCAACAACTAAACCAGTGAATACTCAGTCTACGCTGCCAACTTCAACAACTGAACCAGTGAATACTCAGTCTACGCTGCCAACTTCAACAACTGAACCAGTGAATACTGCTTCTACGCTGCCAACTTCAACAACTGAACCAGTGAATACTGCATCTACGCTGCCAACTTCAACAACTGAACCAGTGAATACTGCTTCTACACTGCCAACTTCAACAACTGAACCAGTGACTACTCAATCTACGCTGCCATCGTCAACAACTGAAACAGTGAATACTGCATCTACGCTGCCAACTTCAACAACTGAACCAGTGAATACTCAATCTACGCTGCCAACTTCAACAACTGAACCAGTGAATACTGCTTCTACACTGCCAACTTCAACAACTGAACCAGTGAATACTCAGTCTACGCTGCCAACTTCAACAACTGAACCAGTGAATACTGCTTCTACGCTACCAACATCAACAACTGAACCAGTGAATACTCCGTCTACGCTGCCAACTTCAACAACTGAACCAGTGAATACTGCTTCTACGCTGCCAACTTCAACAACTGAACCAGTGAATACTCAGTCTACGCTGCCAACTTCAACAACTGAACCAGTGAATACTGCATCTACGCTGCCAACTTCAACAACTGAACCAGTGAATACTCAGTCTACGCTGCCAACTTCAACAACTGAACCAGTGAATACTCAATCTACGCTGCCAACTTCAACAACTGAACCAGTGAATACTGCTTCTACACTGCCAACTTCAACAACTGAACCAGTGAATACTCAGTCTACGCTGCCAACTTCAACAACTGAACCAGTGAATACTGCTTCTACACTGCCAACTTCAACAACTGAACCAGTGACTACTCAATCTACGCTGCCATCGTCAACAACTGAAACAGTGAATACTGCATCTACGCTGCCAACTTCAACAACTGAACCAGTGAATACTCAGTCTACACTGCCAACTTCAACAACTGAACCAGTGAATACTGCTTCTACACTGCCAACTTCAACAACTGAACCAGTGAATACTCAGTCTACGCTGCCAACTTCAACAACTGAACCAGTCAATACTGCATCTACGCTGCCAACTTCAACAACTGAACCAGTGAATACTCAGTCTACGCTGCCAACTTCAACAACTGAACCAGTGAATACTCAATCTACGCTGCCAACTTCAACAACTGAACCAGTGAATACTGCTTCTACACTGCCAACTTCAACAACTGAACCAGTGAATACTCAGTCTACGCTGCCAACTTCAACAACTGAACCAGTGAATACTGCTTCTACACTGCCAACTTCAACAACTGAACCAGTGACTACTCAATCTACGCTGCCATCGTCAACAACTGAAACAGTGAATACTGCGTCTACGCTGCCAACTTCAACAACTGAACCAGTGAATACTCAATCTACGTTGCCAACTTCAACAACTGAACCAGTGAATACTGCATCTACGCTGCCAACGTCAACAACTGAACCAGTGACTGCTCAATCTACGCTGCCAACTTCAACAACTGAACCAGTGAATACTCAGTCTACGCTGCCAACTTCAACAACTGAACCAGTGAATACTCAGTCTACACTGCCAACTTCAACAACTGAACCAGTGAATACTGCTTCTACACTGCCAACTTCAACAACTGAACCAGTGAATACTCAGTCTACGCTGCCAACTTCAACAACTGAACCGGTGAATACTGCTTCTACACTGCCAACTTCAACAACTGAACCAGTGAATACTCAGTCTACGCTGCCAACTTCAACAACTGAACCAGTGAATACTGCTTCTACACTGCCAACTTCAACAATTGAAACAGTGAATACTCAGTCTACGCTGCCAACTTCAACAACTGAACCAGTGAATACTGCTTCTACGCTGCCAACATCAACTGAACCAGTGAATACTGCTTCTACACTGCCAACTTCAACAACTGAACCAGTGAATACTCAGTCTACGCTGCCAACTTCAACAACTGAACCAGTGAATACTGCTTCTACACTGCTAACTTCAACAACTGAACCAGTGAATACTCAGTCTACGCTGCCAACTTCAACAACTGAACCAGTGAATACTGCTTCTACGCTGCCAACATCAACAACTGAACCAGTGAATACTCAGTCTACGCTGCCAACTTCAACAACTGAACCAGTGAATACTGCTTCTACGCTGCCAACTTCAACAACTGAACCAGTGAATACTGCATCTACGCTGCCAACTTCAACAACTGAACCAGTGAATACTCAGTCTACGCTGCCAACTTCAACAACTGAACCAGTGAATACTCAATCTACGCTGCCAACTTCAACAACTGAACCAGTGAATACTGCTTCTACACTGCCAACTTCAACAACTGAACCAGTGAATACTCAGTCTACGCTGCCAACTTCAACAACTGAACCAGTGAATACTGCTTCTACACTGCCAACTTCAACAACTGAACCAGTGAATACTCAGTCTACGCTGCCAACTTCAACAACTGAACCAGTGAATACTGCTTCTACACTGCTAACTTCAACAACTGAACCAGTGAATACTCAGTCTACGCTGCCAACTTCAACAACTGAACCAGTGAATACTGCTTCTACGCTGCCAACATCAACAACTGAACCAGTGAATACTCAGTCTACGCTGCCAACTTCAACAACTGAACCAGTGAATACTGCTTCTACGCTGCCAACTTCAACAACTGAACCAGTGAATACTGCATCTACACTGCCAACTTCAACAACTGAACCAGTGAATACTCAGTCTACGCTGCCAACTTCAACAACTGAACCAGTGAATACTCAATCTACGCTGCCAACTTCAACAACTGAACCAGTGAATACTGCTTCTACACTGCCAACTTCAACAACTGAACCAGTGAATACTCAGTCTACGCTGCCAACTTCAACAACTGAACCAGTGAATACTGCTTCTACACTGCCAACTTCAACAACTGAACCAGCGACTAATCAATCTACGCTGCCATCGTCAACAACTGAAACAGTGAATACTGCATCTACGCTGCCAACTTCAACAACTGAACCAGTGAATACTCAATCTACGTTGCCAACTTCAACAACTGAACCAGTGAATACTGCATCTACGCTGCCAACGTCAACAACTGAACCAGTGACTGCTCAATCTACGCTGCCAACTTCAACAACTGAACCAGTGAATACTCAGTCTACGCTGCCAACTTCAACAACTGAACCAGTGAATACTCAGTCTACACTGCCAACTTCAACACCTGAACCAGTGAATACTGCTTCTACACTGCCAACTTCAACAACTGAACCAGTGAATACTCAGTCTACGCTGCCAACTTCAACAACTGAACCAGTGAATACTGCTTCTACACTGCCAACTTCAACAACTGAACCAGTGAATACTGCTTCTACGCTACCAACATCAACAACTGAACCAGTGAATACTCAGTCTACGCTGCCAACTTCAACAACTGAACCAGTGAATACTGCTTCTCCGCTGCCAACTTCAACAACTGAACCAGTGAATACTCAGTCTACGCTGCCAACTTCAACAACTGAACCAGTGAATACTGCATCTACGCTGCCAACTTCAACAACTGAACCAGTGAATACTCAATCTACGCTGCCAACATCAACAACTGAACCAGTGAATACTGCTTCTACACTGCCAACTTCAACAACTGAACCAGTGAATACTCAGTCTACGCTGCCAACTTCAACAACTGAACCAGTGAATACTGCTTCTACACTGCCAACTTCAACAACTGAACCAGTGAATACTCAGTCTACGCTGCCAACTTCAACAACTGAACCAGTGAATACTGCTTCTACACTGCTAACTTCAACAACTGAACCAGTGAATACTCAGTCTACGCTGCCAACTTCAACAACTGAACCAGTGAATACTGCTTCTACGCTGCCAACATCAACAACTGAACCAGTGAATACTCAGTCTACGCTGCCAACTTCAACAACTGAACCAGTGAATACTGCTTCTACGCTGCCAACTTCAACAACTGAACCAGTGAATACTCAGTCTACGCTGCCAACTTCAACAACTGAACCAGTGAATACTGCATCTACGCTGCCAACTTCAACAACTGAACCAGTGAATACTCAGTCTACGCTGCCAACTTCAACAACTGAACCAGTGAATACTCAATCTACGCTGCCAACTTCAACAACTGAACCAGTGAATACTGCTTCTACACTGCCAACTTCAACAACTGAACCAGTGAATACTCAGTCTACGCTGCCAACTTCAACAACTGAACCAGTGAATACTGCTTCTACACTGCCAACTTCAACAACTGAACCAGTGACTAATCAATCTACGCTGCCATCGTCAACAACTGAAACAGTGAATACTGCATCTACGCTGCCAACTTCAACAACTGAACCAGTGAATACTCAGTCTACACTGCCAACTTCAACAACTGAACCAGTGAATACTGCTTCTACACTGCAAACTTCAACAACTGAACCAGTGAATACTCAGTCTACGCTGCCAACTTCAACAGCAGACCCATTGACTTCTGCATCAACAGTTCTGACTTCAACAGCAGACCCAATGACTTCTGAATCCACAGTTCTGACTTCAACCGATGGAACAGTGACTTCTGCATCCACAGTTTTGACCTCAACAGATGGAACAGTGACTTCTGACCAACTGACTTCTCAAACTACAGTTCAAACTTCAACAACAGACCCATTGACTTCTGCATCCACAGTTTTGACTTCAACAGATGGAACAGTGACTTCTGACCAACTGACTTCTCAAGCCACAGTTCAAACTTCAACAGCAGACCCATTAACTTCTGCATCCACAGTTATGACTTCAACAGCAGAGCCAATGACTTCTGCATCCACAGTTATGACTTCAACAGATGGAACAGTGACTTCTGACCCACTGACTTCTCAAACTACAGTTCAAACTTCAACAGCAGAGCCATTGACTTCTGAATCCACAGTTCTAACCTCAACAGATGGAACAGTGACTTCTGACCAACTGACTTCTCAAACTACAGTTCAAACTTCAACAGCAGAGCCATTGACTTCTGCATCCACAGTTTTAACCTCAACAGATGGAACAGTGACTTCTGACCAATTGACTTCTCAAACTACAGTTCAAACTTCAACAGCAGAGCCATTGACTTCTGCATCCACAGTTATGACTTCAACAGATGGAACAGTGACTTCTGACCCACTGACTTCTCAAACTACAGTTCAAACTTCAACAGCAGAGCCATTGACTTCTGCATCCACAGTTATGACTTCAACAGCAGACCCAATGACTTCTGCCTCCACAGTTCTGACTTCAACCGATGGAACAGTGACTTCTGCATCCACAGTTCTGACCTCAACAGATGGAACAGTGACTTCTGACCAACTGACTTCTCAAACTACAGTTCAAACTTCAACAGCAGAGCCATTGACTTCTGCATCCACAGTTATAACTTCAACAGCAGAGCCAATGACTTCTGCATCCACAGTTCTGACTTCAACAGATGGAACAGTGACTTCTGACCAACTGACTTCTCAAACTACAGTTCTGACTTCAACAGCAGAGCCATTAACTTCTGCATCCACAGTTCTAACCTCAACAGATGGAACAGTGACTTCTGAACAACTGACTTCTCAAACTACAGTTCAAACTTCAACAGCAGAGCCATTGACTTCTGCATCCACAGTTATGACTTCAACAGCAGACCCAATGACTTCTGCATCCACATTTCTGACTTCAACCGATGGAACAGTGACTTCTGCATCCACAGTTCTGACCTCAACAGATGGAACAGTGACTTCTGACCAACTGACTTCTCAAACTACAGTTCAAACTTCAACAGCAGAGCCATTGACTTCTGCATCCACAGTTCTGACTTCAACCGATGGAACAGTGACTTCTGCATCCACAGTTCTGACCTCAACAGATGGAACAGTGACTTCTGACCAACTGACTTCTCAAACTACAGTTCAAACTTCAACAGCAGAGCCATTGACTTCTGCATCCACAGTTCTGACTTCAACCGATGGAACAGTGACTTCTGCATCGACAGTTCTGACCTCAACAGATGGAACAGTGACTTCTGAACAACTGACTTCTCAAACTACAGTTCAAACTTCAACAGCAGAGCCATTGACTTCTGCATCCACAGTTCTGACTTCAACCGATGGAACAGTGACTTCTGCATCCACAGTTCTGACCTCAACAGATGGAGCAGTGACTTCTGAACAACTGACTTCTCAAACTACAGTTCAAACTTCAACAGCAGAGCCATTGACTTCTGCATCCACAGTTCTGACTTCAACCGATGGAACAGTGACTTCTGCATCCACAGTTCTGACCTCAACAGATGGAACAGTGACTTCTGACCAACTGACTTCTCAAACTACAGTTCAAACTTCAACAGCAGAGCCATTGACTTCTGAATCCACAGTTCTGACTTCAACCGATGGAACAGTGACTTCTGCATCCACAGTTCTGACCTCAACAGATGGAACAGTGACTTCTGACCAACTGACTTCTCAAACTACAGTTCAAACTTCAACAGCAGAGCCATTGACTTCTGCTTCCACAGTTATGACTTCAACAGCAGAGCCAATGACTTCTGCATCCACAGTTCTGACTTCAACAGATGGAACAGTGACTTCTGACCAACTGACTTCTCAAACTACAGTTCTGACTTCAACAGCAGAGCCATTAACTTCTGCATCCACAGTTCTAACCTCAACAGATGGAACAGTGACTTCTGACCAACTGACTTCTCAAACTACAGTTCAAACTTCAACAGCAGACCCATTGACTTCTTTATCCACAGTTCTGACTTCAACAGCAGACCCAATGACTTCTGCATCCACAGTTCTGACTTCAACCGATGGAACAGTGACTTCTGCATCCACAGTTCTGACCTCAACAGATGGAACAGTGACTTCTGAACAACTGACTTCTCAAACTACAGTTCAAACTTCAACAGCAGAGCCATTGACTTCTGCATCCACAGTTATGACTTCAACAGCAGACCCAATGACTTCTGCATCCACAGTTCTGACTTCAACCGATGGAACAGTGACTTCTGCATCCACAGTTCTGACCTCAACAGATGGAACAGTGACTTCTGACCAACTGACTTCTCAAACTACAGTTCAAACTTCAACAGCAGACCCATTGACTTCTTTATCCACAGTTCTGACTTCAACAGCAGACCCAATGACTTCTGCATCCACAGTTCTGACTTCAACCGATGGAACAGTGACTTCTGCATCCACAGTTCTGACCTCAACAGATGGAACAGTGACTTCTGAACAATTGACTTCTCAAACTACAGTTCAAACTTCAACAGCAGAGCCATTGACTTCTGCATCCACAGTTATGACTTCAACAGCAGACCCAATGACTTCTGCATCCACAGTTCTGACTTCAACCGATGGAACAGTGACTTCTGCATCCACAGTTCTGACCTCAACAGATGGAACAGTGACTTCTGACCAACTGACTTCTCAAACTACAGTTCAAACTTCAACAGCAGAGCCATTGACTTCTGCTTCCACAGTTATGACTTCAACAGCAGAGCCAATGACTTCTGCATCCACAGTTCTGACTTCAACAGATGGAACAGTGACTTCTGACCAACTGACTTCTCAAACTACAGTTCTGACTTCAACAGCAGAGCCATTAACTTCTGCATCCACAGTTCTAACCTCAACAGATGGAACAGTGACTTCTGACCAACTGACTTCTCAAACTACAGTTCAAACTTCAACAGCAGACCCATTGACTTCTTTATCCACAGTTCTGACTTCAACAGCAGACCCAATGACTTCTGCATCCACAGTTCTGACTTCAACCGATGGAACAGTGACTTCTGCATCCACAGTTCTGACCTCAACAGATGGAACAGTGACTTCTGAACAACTGACTTCTCAAACTACAGTTCAAACTTCAACAGCAGAGCCATTGACTTCTGCATCCACAGTTATGACTTCAACAGCAGACCCAATGACTTCTGCATCCACAGTTCTGACTTCAACCGATGGAACAGTGACTTCTGCATCCACAGTTCTGACCTCAACAGATGGAACAGTGACTTCTGACCAACTGACTTCTCAAACTACAGTTCAAACTTCAACAGCAGAGCCATTGACTTCTGCATCCACAGTTATAACTTCAACAGCAGAGCCAATGACTTCTGCATCCACAGTTCTGACTTCAACAGATGGAACAGTGACTTCTGACCAACTGACTTCTCAAACTACAGTTCTGACTTCAACAGCAGAGTCATTGACTTCTGCATCCACAGTTCTAACCTCAACAGATGGAACAGTGACTTCTGAACAACTGACTTCTCAAACTACAGTTCAAACTTCAACAGCAGAGCCATTGACTTCTGCATCCACAGTTATGACTTCAACAGCAGACCCAATGACTTCTGCATCCACAGTTCTGACTTCAACCGATGGAACAGTGACTTCTGCATCCACAGTTCTGACCTCAACAGATGGAACAGTGACTTCTGACCAACTGACTTCTCAAACTACAGTTCAAACTTCAACAGCAGAGCCATTGACTTCTGCATCCACAGTTCTGACTTCAACCGATGGAACAGTGACTTCTGCATCCACAGTTCTGACCTCAACAGATGGAACAGTGACTTCTGAACAACTGACTTCTCAAACTACAGTTCAAACTTCAACAGCAGAGCCATTGACTTCTGCATCCACAGTTATGACTTCAACAGCAGACCCAATGACTTCTGCATCCACAGTTCTGACTTCAACCGATGGAACAGTGACTTCTGCATCCACAGTTCTGACCTCAACAGATGGAACAGTGACTTCTGACCAACTGACTTCTCAAACTACAGTTCAAACTTCAACAGCAGAGCCATTGACTTCTGCTTCCACAGTTATGACTTCAACAGCAGAGCCAATGACTTCTGCATCCACAGTTCTGACTTCAACAGATGGAACAGTGACTTCTGACCAACTGACTTCTCAAACTACAGTTCTGACTTCAACAGCAGAGCCATTAACTTCTGCATCCACAGTTCTAACCTCAACAGATGGGACAGTGACTTCTGACCAACTGACTTCTCAAACTACAGTTCAAACTTCAACAGCAGACCCATTGACTTCTTTATCCACAGTTCTGACTTCAACAACAGACCCAATGACTTCTGCATCCACAGTTCTGACTTCAACCGATGGAACAGTGACTTCTGCATCCACAGTTCTGACCTCAACAGATGGAACAGTGACTTCTGAACAACTGACTTCTCAAACTACAGTTCAAACTTCAACAGCAGAGCCATTGACTTCTGCATCCACAGTTATGACTTCAACAGCAGACCCAATGACTTCTGCATCCACAGTTCTGACTTCAACCGATGGAACAGTGACTTCTGCATCCACAGTTCTGACCTCAACAGATGGAACAGTGACTTCTGACCAACTGACTTCTCAAACTACAGTTCAAACTTCAACAGCAGAGCCATTGACTTCTGCTTCCACAGTTATGACTTCAACAGCAGAGCCAATGACTTCTGCATCCACAGTTCTGACTTCAACAGATGGAACAGTGACTTCTGACCAACTGACTTCTCAAACTACAGTTCTGACTTCAACAGCAGAGCCATTAACTTCTGCATCCACAGTTCTAACCTCAACAGATGGGACAGTGACTTCTGACCAACTGACTTCTCAAACTACAGTTCAAACTTCAACAGCAGACCCATTGACTTCTTTATCCACAGTTCTGACTTCAACAACAGACCCAATGACTTCTGCATCCACAGTTCTGACTTCAACCGATGGAACAGTGACTTCTGCATCCACAGTTCTGACCTCAACAGATGGAACAGTGACTTCTGAACAACTGACTTCTCAAACTACAGTTCAAACTTCAACAGCAGAGCCATTGACTTCTGCATCCACAGTTATGACTTCAACAGCAGACCCAATGACTTCTGCATCCACAGTTCTGACTTCAACCGATGGAACAGTGACTTCTGCATCCACAGTTCTGACCTCAACAGATGGAACAGTGACTTCTGACCAACTGACTTCTCAAACTACAGTTCAAACTTCAACAGCAGAGCCATTGACTTCTGCATCCACAGTTATAACTTCAACAGCAGAGCCAATGACTTCTGCATCCACAGTTCTGACTTCAACAGATGGAACAGTGACTTCTGACCAACTGACTTCTCAAACTACAGTTCTGACTTCAACAGCAGAGCCATTAACTTCTGCATCCACAGTTCTAACCTCAACAGATGGAACAGTGACTTCTGACCAACTGACTTCTCAAACTACAGTTCAAACTTCAACAGCAGACCCATTGACTTCTTTATCCACAGTTCTGACTTCAACAGCAGACCCAATGACTTCTGCATCCACAGTTCTGACTTCAACCGATGGAACAGTGACTTCTGCATCCACAGTTCTGACCTCAACAGATGGAACAGTGACTTCTGAACAACTGACTTCTCAAACTACAGTTCAAACTTCAACAGCAGAGCCATTGACTTCTGCATCCACAGTTCTGACTTCAACCGATGGAACAGTGACTTCTGCATCCACAGTTCTGACCTCAACAGATGGAACAGTGACTTCTGACCAACTGACTTCTCAAACTACAGTTCAAACTTCAACAGCAGATCCATTGACTTCTGCATCCACAGTTCTGACTTCAACCGATGGAACAGTGACTTCTGCATCCACAGTTCTGACCTCAACAGATGGAACAGTGACTTCTGACCAACTGACTTCTCAAACTACAGTTCAAACTTCAACAGCAGAGCCATTGACTTCTGCATCCACAGTTCTGACCTCAACAGATGGAACAGTGACTTCTGACCAACTGACTTCTCAAACTACAGTTCTGACTTCAACAGCAGAGTCATTGACTTCTGCATCCACAGTTCTGACCTCAACAGATGGAACAGTGACTTCTGACCAACTGACTTCTCAAACTACAGTTCAAACTTCAACAGCAGAGCCATTGACTTCTGCATCCACAGTTATGACTTCAACAGCAGAGCCAATGACTTCTGCATCCACAGTTCTGACTTCAACAGATGGAACAGTGACTTCTGACCAACTGACTTCTCAAACTACAGTTCTGACTTCAACAGCAGAGCCATTGACTTCTGCATCCACAGTTCTAACCTCAACAGATGGAACAGTGACTTCTGACCAACTGACTTCTCAAACTACAGTTCAAACTTCAACAGCAGACCCAATGACCTCTGCATCCACAGTTCTGACCTCAACAGATGGAACAGTGACTTCTGACCAACTGACTTCTCAAACTACAGTTCAATCTTCAACAGCAGACCCAATGACCTCTGCATCCACAGTTCTGACCTCAACAGATGGAACAGTGACTTCTGACCAACTGACTTCTCAAACTACAGTTCAAACTTCAACAGCAGAGCCATTGACTTCTGCATCCACAGTTCTGACTTCAACCGATGGAACAGTGACTTCTGCATCCACAGTTCTGACCTCAACAGATGGAACAGTGACTTCTGAACAACTGACTTCTCAAACTACAGTTCAAACTTCAACAGCAGAGCCATTGACTTCTGCATCCACAGTTATGACTTCAACAGCAGACCCAATGACTTCTGCATCCACAGTTCTGACTTCAACCGATGGAACATTGACTTCTGCATCCACAGTTCTGACCTCAACAGATGGAACAGTGACTTCTGACCAACTGACTTCTCAAACTACAGTTCAAACTTCAACAGCAGAGCCATTGACTTCTGCATCCACAGTTCTGACTTCAACCGATGGAACAGTGACTTCTGCATCCACAGTTCTGACCTCAACAGATGGAACAGTGACTTCTGAACAACTGACTTCTCAAACTACAGTTCAAACTTCAACAGCAGAGCCATTGACTTCTGCATCCACAGTTATGACTTCAACAGCAGACCCAATGACTTCTGCATCCACAGTTCTGACTTCAACCGATGGAACAGTGACTTCTGCATCCACAGTTCTGACCTCAACAGATGGAACAGTGACTTCTGACCAACTGACTTCTCAAACTACAGTTCAAACTTCAACAGCAGAGCCATTGACTTCTGCTTCCACAGTTATGACTTCAACAGCAGAGCCAATGACTTCTGCATCCACAGTTCTGACTTCAACAGATGGAACAGTGACTTCTGACCAACTGACTTCTCAAACTACAGTTCTGACTTCAACAGCAGAGCCATTAACTTCTGCATCCACAGTTCTAACCTCAACAGATGGAACAGTGACTTCTGACCAACTGACTTCTCAAACTACAGTTCAAACTTCAACATCAGACCCATTGACTTCTTTATCCACAGTTCTGACTTCAACAGCAGACCCAATGACTTCTGCATCCACAGTTCTGACTTCAACCGATGGAACAGTGACTTCTGCATCCACAGTTCTGACCTCAACAGATGGAACAGTGACTTCTGACCAACTGACTTCTCAAACTACAGTTCAAACTTCAACAGCAGATCCATTGACTTCTGCATCCACAGTTCTGACTTCAACCGATGGAACAGTGACTTCTGCATCCACAGTTCTGACCTCAACAGATGGAACAGTGACTTCTGACCAACTGACTTCTCAAACTACAGTTCAAACTTCAACAGCAGAGCCATTGACTTCTGCATCCACAGTTCTGACCTCAACAGATGGAACAGTGACTTCTGACCAACTGACTTCTCAAACTACAGTTCTGACTTCAACAGCAGAGTCATTGACTTCTGCATCCACAGTTCTAACCTCAACAGATGTAACAGTGACTTCTGACCAACTGACTTCTCAAACTACAGTTCAAACTTCAACAGCAGAGCCATTGACTTCTGCATCCACAGTTATGACTTCAACAGCAGAGCCAATGACTTCTGCATCCACAGTTCTGACTTCAACAGATGGAACAGTGACTTCTGACCAACTGACTTCTCAAACTACAGTTCTGACTTCAACAGCAGAGCCATTGACTTCTGCATCCACAGTTCTAACCTCAACAGATGGAACAGTGACTTCTGACCAACTGACTTCTCAAACTACAGTTCAAACTTCAACAGCAGACCCAATGACCTCTGCATCCACAGTTCTGACCTCAACAGATGGAACAGTGACTTCTGACCAACTGACTTCTCAAACTACAGTTCAAACTTCAACAGCAGACCCAATGACCTCTGCATCCACAGTTCTGACCTCAACAGATGGAACAGTGACTTCTGACCAACTGACTTCTCAAACTACAGTTCAAACTTCAACAGCAGAGCCATTGACTTCTGCATCCACAGTTCTGACTTCAACCGATGGAACATTGACTTCTGCATCCACAGTTCTGACCTCAACAGATGGAACAGTGACTTCTGACCAACTGACTTCTCAAACTACAGTTCAAACTTCAACAGCAGAGCCATTGACTTCTGCATCCACAGTTCTGACTTCAACCGATGGAACAGTGACTTCTGCATCCACAGTTCTGACCTCAACAGATGGAACAGTGACTTCTGAACAACTGACTTCTCAAACTACAGTTCAAACTTCAACAGCAGAGCCATTGACTTCTGCATCCACAGTTATGACTTCAACAGCAGACCCAATGACTTCTGCATCCACAGTTCTGACTTCAACCGATGGAACAGTGACTTCTGCATCCACAGTTCTGACCTCAACAGATGGAACAGTGACTTCTGACCAACTGACTTCTCAAACTACAGTTCAAACTTCAACAGCAGAGCCATTGACTTCTGCTTCCACAGTTATGACTTCAACAGCAGAGCCAATGACTTCTGCATCCACAGTTCTGACTTCAACAGATGGAACAGTGACTTCTGACCAACTGACTTCTCAAACTACAGTTCTGACTTCAACAGCAGAGCCATTAACTTCTGCATCCACAGTTCTAACCTCAACAGATGGAACAGTGACTTCTGACCAACTGACTTCTCAAACTACAGTTCAAACTTCAACAGCAGACCCATTGACTTCTTTATCCACAGTTCTGACTTCAACAGCAGACCCAATGACTTCTGCATCCACAGTTCTGACTTCAACCGATGGAACAGTGACTTCTGCATCCACAGTTCTGACCTCAACAGATGGAACAGTGACTTCTGAACAACTGACTTCTCAAACTACAGTTCAAACTTCAACAGCAGAGCCATTGACTTCTGCATCCACAGTTATGACTTCAACAGCAGACCCAATGACTTCTGCATCCACAGTTCTGACGTCAACCGATGGAACAGTGACTTCTGCATCCACAGTTCTGACCTCAACAGATGGAACAGTGACTTCTGACCAACTGACTTCTCAAACTACAGTTCAAACTTCAACAGCAGAGCCATTGACTTCTGCATCCACAGTTATAACTTCAACAGCAGAGCCAATGACTTCTGCATCCACAGTTCTGACTTCAATAGATGGAACAGTGACTTCTGACCAACTGACTTCTCAAACTACAGTTCTGACTTCAACAGCAGAGCCATTAACTTCTGCATCCACAGTTCTAACCTCAACAGATGGAACAGTGACTTCTGACCAACTGACTTCTCAAACTACAGTTCAAACTTCAACAGCAGACCCATTGACTTCTTTATCCACAGTTCTGACTTCAACAGCAGACCCAATGACTTCTGCATCCACAGTTCTGACTTCAACCGATGGAACAGTGACTTCTGCATCCACAGTTCTGACCTCAACAGATGGAACAGTGACTTCTGAACAACTGACTTCTCAAACTACAGTTCAAACTTCAACAGCAGAGCCATTGACTTCTGCATCCACAGTTCTGACTTCAACCGATGGAACAGTGACTTCTGCATCCACAGTTCTGACCTCAACAGATGGAACAGTGACTTCTGACCAACTGACTTCTCAAACTACAGTTCAAACTTCAACAGCAGAGCCATTGACTTCTGCATCCACAGTTCTGACTTCAACCGATGGAACAGTGACTTCTGCATCCACAGTTCTGACCTCAACAGATGGAACAGTGACTTCTGACCAACTGACTTCTCAAACTACAGTTCAAACTTCAACAGCAGAGCCATTGACTTCTGCATCCACAGTTCTGACCTCAACAGATGGAACAGTGACTTCTGACCAACTGACTTCTCAAACTACAGTTCTGACTTCAACAGCAGAGTCATTGACTTCTGCATCCACAGTTCTGACCTCAACAGATGGAACAGTGACTTCTGACCAACTGACTTCTCAAACTACAGTTCAAACTTCAACAGCAGAGCCATTGACTTCTGCATCCACAGTTATGACTTCAACAGCAGAGCCAATGACTTCTGCATCCACAGTTCTGACTTCAACAGATGGAACAGTGACTTCTGACCAACTGACTTCTCAAACTACAGTTCTGACTTCAACAGCAGAGCCATTGACTTCTGCATCCACAGTTCTAACCTCAACAGATGGAACAGTGACTTCTGACCAACTGACTTCTCAAACTACAGTTCAAACTTCAACAGCAGACCCAATGACCTCTGCATCCACAGTTCTGACCTCAACAGATGGAACAGTGACTTCTGACCAACTGACTTCT
Organism: Micromesistius poutassou; assembly: GCF_964030765.1. Taxonomy (NCBI): domain Eukaryota; kingdom Metazoa; phylum Chordata; class Actinopteri; order Gadiformes; family Gadidae; genus Micromesistius; species Micromesistius poutassou. The sequence goes on along the minus strand of NC_140293.1, from coordinate 7,363,671 downwards.
CAAACTACAGTTCTGACTTCAACAGCAGAGTCATTGACTTCTGCATCCACAGGTCTGACCTCAACAGATGGAACAGTGACTTCTGACCAACTGACTTCTCAAACTACAGTTCAAACTTCAACAGCAGAGCCATTGACTTCTGCATCCACAGTTATGACTTCAACAGCAGAGCCAATGACTTCTGCATCCACAGTTCTGACTTCAACAGATGGAACAGTGACTTCTGACCAACTGACTTCTCAAACTACAGTTCTGACTTCAACAGCAGAGCCATTGACTTCTGCATCCACAGTTCTAACCTCAACAGATGGAACAGTGACTTCTGACCAACTGACTTCTCAAACTACAGTTCAAACTTCAACAGCAGACCCAATGACCTCTGCATCCACAGTTCTGACCTCAACAGATGGAACAGTGACTTCTGACCAACTGACTTCTCAAACTACAGTTCAAACTTCAACAGCAGACCCAATGACCTCTGCATCCACAGTTCTGACCTCAACAGATGGAACAGTGACTTCTGACCAACTGACTTCTCAAACTACAGTTCAAACTTCAACAGCAGAGCCATTGACTTCTGCATCCACAGTTCTGACTTCAACCGATGGAACAGTGACTTCTGCATCCACAGTTCTGACCTCAACAGATGGAACAGTGACTTCTGAACAACTGACTTCTCAAACTACAGTTCAAACTTCAACAGCAGAGCCATTGACTTCTGCATCCACAGTTATGACTTCAACAGCAGACCCAATGACTTCTGCATCCACAGTTCTGACTTCAACCGATGGAACATTGACTTCTGCATCCACAGTTCTGACCTCAACAGATGGAACAGTGACTTCTGACCAACTGACTTCTCAAACTACAGTTCAAACTTCAACAGCAGAGCCATTGACTTCTGCATCCACAGTTCTGACTTCAACCGATGGAACAGTGACTTCTGCATCCACAGTTCTGACCTCAACAGATGGAACAGTGACTTCTGAACAACTGACTTCTCAAACTACAGTTCAAACTTCAACAGCAGAGCCATTGACTTCTGCATCCACAGTTATGACTTCAACAGCAGACCCAATGACTTCTGCATCCACAGCTCTGACTTCAACCGATGGAACAGTGACTTCTGCATCCACAGTTCTGACCTCAACAGATGGAACAGTGACTTCTGACCAACTGACTTCTCAAACTACAGTTCAAACTTCAACAGCAGAGCCATTGACTTCTGCTTCCACAGTTATGACTTCAACAGCAGAGCCAATGACTTCTGCATCCACAGTTCTGACTTCAACAGATGGAACAGTGACTTCTGACCAACTGACTTCTCAAACTACAGTTCTGACTTCAACAGCAGAGCCATTAACTTCTGCATCCACAGTTCTAACCTCAACAGATGGAACAGTGACTTCTGACCAACTGACTTCTCAAACTACAGTTCAAACTTCAACAGCAGACCCATTGACTTCTTTATCCACAGTTCTGACTTCAACAGCAGACCCAATGACTTCTGCATCCACAGTTCTGACTTCAACCGATGGAACAGTGACTTCTGCATCCACAGTTCTGACCTCAACAGATGGAACAGTGACTTCTGAACAACTGACTTCTCAAACTACAGTTCAAACTTCAACAGCAGAGCCATTGACTTCTGCATCCACAGTTATGACTTCAACAGCAGACCCAATGACTTCTGCATCCACAGTTCTGACTTCAACCGATGGAACAGTGACTTCTGCATCCACAGTTCTGACCTCAACAGATGGAACAGTGACTTCTGACCAACTGACTTCTCAAACTACAGTTCAAACTTCAACAGCAGAGCCATTGACTTCTGCATCCACAGTTATAACTTCAACAGCAGAGCCAATGACTTCTGCATCCACAGTTCTGACTTCAATAGATGGAACAGTGACTTCTGACCAACTGACTTCTCAAACTACAGTTCTGACTTCAACAGCAGAGCCATTAACTTCTGCATCCACAGTTCTAACCTCAACAGATGGAACAGTGACTTCTGACCAACTGACTTCTCAAACTACAGTTCAAACTTCAACAGCAGACCCATTGACTTCTTTATCCACAGTTCTGACTTCAACAGCAGACCCAATGACTTCTGCATCCACAGTTCTGACTTCAACCGATGGAACAGTGACTTCTGCATCCACAGTTCTGACCTCAACAGATGGAACAGTGACTTCTGAACAACTGACTTCTCAAACTACAGTTCAAACTTCAACAGCAGAGCCATTGACTTCTGCATCCACAGTTCTGACTTCAACCGATGGAACAGTGACTTCTGCATCCACAGTTCTGACCTCAACAGATGGAACAGTGACTTCTGACCAACTGACTTCTCAAACTACAGTTCAAACTTCAACAGCAGAGCCATTGACTTCTGCATCCACAGTTCTGACTTCAACCGATGGAACAGTGACTTCTGCATCCACAGTTCTGACCTCAACAGATGGAACAGTGACTTCTGACCAACTGACTTCTCAAACTACAGTTCAAACTTCAACAGCAGAGCCATTGACTTCTGCATCCACAGTTCTGACCTCAACAGATGGAACAGTGACTTCTGACCAACTGACTTCTCAAACCACAGTTCTGACTTCAACAGCAGAGTCATTGACTTCTGCATCCACAGTTCTGACCTCAACAGATGGAACAGTGACTTCTGACCAACTGACTTCTCAAACTACAGTTCAAACTTCAACAGCAGAGCCATTGACTTCTGCATCCACAGTTATGACTTCAACAGCAGAGCCAATGACTTCTGCATCCACAGTTCTGACTTCAACAGATGGAACAGTGACTTCTGACCAACTGACTTCTCAAACTACAGTTCTGACTTCAACAGCAGAGCCATTGACTTCTGCATCCACAGTTCTAACCTCAACAGATGGAACAGTGACTTCTGACCAACTGACTTCTCAAACTACAGTTCAAACTTCAACAGCAGACCCAATGACCTCTGCATCCACAGTTCTGACCTCAACAGATGGAACAGTGACTTCTGACCAACTGACTTCTCAAACTACAGTTCAAACTTCAACAGCAGACCCAATGACCTCTGCATCCACAGTTCTGACCTCAACAGATGGAACAGTGACTTCTGACCAACTGACTTCTCAAACTACAGTTCAAACTTCAACAGCAGAGCCATTGACTTCTGCATCCACAGTTCTGACTTCAACCGATGGAACAGTGACTTCTGCATCCACAGTTCTGACCTCAACAGATGGAACAGTGACTTCTGAACAACTGACTTCTCAAACTACAGTTCAAACTTCAACAGCAGAGCCATTGACTTCTGCATCCACAGTTATGACTTCAACAGCAGACCCAATGACTTCTGCATCCACAGTTCTGACTTCAACCGATGGAACATTGACTTCTGCATCCACAGTTCTGACCTCAACAGATGGAACAGTGACTTCTGAACAACTGACTTCTCAAACTACAGTTCAAACTTCAACAGCAGAGCCATTGACTTCTGCATCCACAGTTATGACTTCAACAGCAGACCCAATGACTTCTGCATCCACAGTTCTGACTTCAACCGATGGAACAGTGACTTCTGCATCCACAGTTCTGACCTCAACAGATGGAACAGTGACTTCTGACCAACTGACTTCTCAAACTACAGTTCAAACTTCAACAGCAGAGCCAATGACTTCTGCATCCACAGTCCTGACTTCAACAGTAGAGCCATCAACTTCTGCCTCCACGGTTCTGACTTCAACAGATGGACCATTGACTTCTGCATCCACACTTCTGACTTCAACAGATGGAACAGTGACTTCTGACCCACTGATTCCTCAAACCTCAGCAGCTATAACAGTGACTACTCCATCCACTGTTCAAACTTCAGCAGCTATAACACTGACAACTCAATCTACGCTGCCAACTTCAACAGCTCAACCAGTGACTACTGCATCCACGGTTCCGGCTTCCACAGTTGGACCAGTAATTACTGACCCAGTGACTACTCAATCTACTGTTCCAACCACTAAGCCACCAGATTGCCAGAATGGAGGATATCGCACTGATTCAGGAAATTGCAACTGTCCAATAGGATACCGTGGAGACCTTTGTGAACATTTCTCAGATGATGTTAAACCAGGTATATTTTCCTTTCATAAGCATTTTGGAGAGAATTCTTCAGTTTACTAAAAGTCTCAAATGTAATCTTTGTACAATGTATACTCTTACAGATCTGGTTAACACAACAGTGATTGTTGAGATGGTGGTAAACGAGGTTTATAGACAAGAATATGATGATGACACATCACCAGAATACAAAGACTTTGTGAAGAACTTTACAGGACAGGTAAGTAAAATAGCTGGCATTGTGAATATTTACGGAACTATGATAGATATCAGTATAAGTAGCAAGGATAAAACAGGTGTGATTCTTGTAGCACTTATTATCCCCTGCATATCTTATGGGAATTTAAGTATTTTGTTTTCATAATTGTTATTGGACTTTACCAAGTGGTAAGATTCCAGTAGCCTAGTTTTCCATTTATTTGAGCTGCAGCTGTTTAGGGTTTTGGGTTTGGTTTGTGGTTCAGTATTGAGCATGAGCAGTCCCCTTCGTTTCCATATAGCCATGGCACCCTGCTGTGTAAGAGTTGTGTGAACAGATTAGATTAGATTTAGTAGTAGATTAGATTGAATTTAGAAGTACTTTTGCCACAGCTGTCACGTATGTTATATCCAGAGGTGGTTTTTCAAATTGTTCTGTACTAACGTTGTAGCTGTAGTGCCACGTATAAGGTCTTTGAGTACCGCTCCAAAATGTCAAAGTTCAATCAAGATTTGAATCTAAACACTGATCAGTTTAGTATTCAAGAAAGCGAAATTAGCATGTATTATGTTTCTATTGTTAATAATTGTTTTTATCATACAGATGACTTCATACTATAAAAACGCGAACATAAAGAACTTCAAAGGTGTGAATGTTAAAAAAGTGAGGTAAGGTACTCATTTGTGTAGACGATCGTTACAAAGGCTGGAAGTGAGATTTAGGTGTTGATTCGTTGATTCGTGTCATTTGTTAGAAATTGCCTAGAAATCCATCAGCTTATACTGACTTAAATGCGCTGTGAGAAGCTCCATTTCGGGTTGACAAATTTAGATTTTAGACCACCGATGGCTCATTTCAGAGTCCATCTCGCCTGTCAATCACAGGTCTGTGAAATGCCTCTCAATGGCTTTTTTTAATTGTTTCAAAATCTTGTCCTCTTCTCCTCTTCCTTCTCTTTACAACTCTCAAATCTTACCTACCAGCACCTTCAGATGATACTTTGCGTGTTAAAATGCCTCATACTAACTGAAAGTATTGTTTTTTTCTTAGTCGTGCAGATTCCTTTGTTAGGAGATATAGGTTAGGAAGTAACAGGTAAGTGACATTCTTCTTTTCCACAATAGTACAAAATAAGAAATGAACCCTTCTTTTTGTTTGAATTAACAATATCAGGATTCAATAAGTCAACAAAGATTTGCAGATTTGTTACATTCTTTTGTTGATTTAAATTACATTTATCTGATAATGAATGAGATGGTGGATGTAGAATATTTAAAAGAGCTGTACTTTCTGCAAACTTTTTTTCCTAGAGTGAATGTTCAACATGATGTTGTTCTGTCGGTTCAAAATAATGCTGGCTTTGATACACAATATGGAGATATTGTTAATGAAATCAAGGAGACGGTTAAGAACCTTACTAAATGCAGAATAGGTAAGATCCAATGACAACGTCCATAATGCAAACGGCCATCTGAGTTCATTGTTTTCAGATCAAAAGTAAAATGCAATGAACATTAAATTATTAAGTATTTCTATCAATGTGATCAATCAATACGCGCACATACCCAGACTTCATTAGATGATACAAATATTCTTATCTTTCAGGTGTGCCAGATTGTCCTGAATTTGAAATTTCCAACAAAACATCTGTGAGCCCACCAGAAGATTTTGGACAAAGTAAGTAGATGTTTGATCCCAAGTGTGATACAAGAGCGGCCCATGCATGTTATTAAAGGTACAATATGCCAAATATCCCTCCCTCCCTCTCCCTCCCTCTCTCTATTTCTCTCTCTCCCTCCCCCTCAGATATATGTGCAGCCATCATTCCAGACCTAGCTCTTCTACCGTACTATGAAGCCGTGAATGCCAGTGGGTTTAGTTGTGTGACAATGTGCTCCAAGAATCACAGCACCCCAATGAACTGCTACAACGCGGGCAAATGCAACGTGTACAGTGGCCTCGGACCCCTCTGCGAGTAGGTCCACTGCTTGTTGGGATGCTCTTTTTACAAAATGACCCGTGCACAGAGAGTAATAGTTTGTTGTCGACGACCAAGTCTCCTGCATCGAATCAACTCCATGAGCTCAGATCATCTGTAGAAGGAAATGGTTGGAAATGTTATGGAATTGTTTGGTTCAGTTTAGATTTGAGACTTCTGTAGAAACAGATGAGTAAAAAAAATGCATTTTTATTGCGGTGGCCACTCAAAGTACTGCCAAGTACAATACTGCCAAACATTCACCCGTTCATGCACACATTCACACACCAACGGCGGAGTCAGCCATGCAAGGCGTCAGCCAGCTGGTCAGGAGCAGTCAGGGTGAGGCGTCTCGCTCAGGGACACCTCCACAATGAGCTAGGAGGAGGAGTGAATGGAACTAGGAACCTTCCGGTTAGGGTTAGGGTTAAAGGGAGAGCCAACACGCTCTACATCGTTAGCCACAAGCCGCCCATGAGTAAACTAGTGAACAAATACAGCATGGAAGTACGAGTACGGGTCTATGAAGCCTACCTCGAATCCTCATTGAAAAGTCTAATCCAGTTATCCAGAAGCAGAAGCTGTCATCTTACTCGTTGCCTATCCTCTCCTCCTTTCCAGATGTGCAAATGTTGATTCTACCTGGTACCTCGGTGATGACTGCAGTTCTCCAATCTACAAGGTTCCCTTCTATGCTGGTTTATCGACTACTCTCGTAGTTCTCTTACTGGCCGTGGGAGCTCTGTCTGGGTACCTCTCATTCAACAAGCAACGACAGAACCGGTAGGCTGATGCTTTTGTCTCCTCCCATCAAATCGAGCTGTAGGTAGTTAGTTTGTTTTGGGTGTCATTTGCTAGAAATGACAAAGTTATGAAGTGCAATGTGAGACCATCTGTTTGGAGTTGACGTGCGTTAGTTGGAATGTGCATGCTACACACCACCAGGTGGCTGCCACACTTTTACTGGGCTCCACCGGACAAAGGAGGCAGGGTGGTGATGGTGGGGGTGGTGTTGAAAGCCTGTTCATTGTAGAAGTTTGTAGTTAATGATACATGGCCTGGTGCTCCATGTTGCCATGCAGGAGATCTCTCCCTGAGGGTGTGTGGTGATGGCTGGTTTAACCGGTGCACACTGATTATGTAATGCACCACAGGTGTGCAGCCTCACCCAGCTCCAGAGTCCATTCTGACTGGACCACGCGAGGCTGCGTAAACCAGCCATCATCCACACACACACACCCACATAGTTGTCTCTCAGATCTTACCTACAGCACCATTAACAAATGTCAGCTTATTTTTGTAGATACAGGGTCTTTCATACGTCTGTCTGTCCCACTCGTCCTCTGCAGCAAGAGAGACGTCAGAGAGTCGCTGGTGAACGAGTGGCTGGATGAAGAAGTGGTCTGGCCTAAATCCAGAGGTCATCTCCCTGCACCTTCAGGTACTGACTATGAAGACGTAGCCCAGTCTAACCCTAACCCTAGCCCATAAATAATCCATCCCCTTTAAAATGGCCTCCAGTCAGCTGAGCCTACCTGAATACGAGCGTAAACGGGTCCGTTGAGAGTTGATGCAGAGGTGTATTTCTGTTTTTAAAGGAATGTACAGCAACCCCTCCTTCAGCGCTGACCCAACCAGCCGCCAGGGCCGCTACCCACCGCGGGCAACCGCCGCTCCGACCAGGGTCGACCTGAACGCCACATCCTCTACCGTCGCCTCCTACTCACCACACAACCAACTCCAGCTTCATCAGCTATCAAATCAGCCGGTAAGGACACACAGCTAGCCCTTAGAACCACGATGGAACCCCCACACATCTAGCCTTTAGAACCACAATGGAACCCCCACACAGCTAGCCTTTAGAACCACGATGGAACCCCCACACAGCTAGCCTTTAGAACCACGATGGAACCCCCACACAGCTAGCCTTTAGAACCACGATGGAACCCCCACACAGCTAGCCTTTAGAACCACGATGGAACCCCCACACAGCTAGCCTTTAGAACCACGATGGAACCCCCACACAGCTAGCCTTTAGAACCACGATGGAACCCCCACACAGCTAGCCTTTAGAACCACGATGGAACCCCCACACAGCTAGCCTTTAGAACAGAGGTGTCACGGGATTACGGGCTGCCGGAGTTAACGCGCCAGGGTTACTGCGCCGAGACGCGCGTTAACGCTGAAAAGCGATATGCCGGCGAGCCAGTTCTGATAGACATTAGATATTATCTGGCGGGCCGGATTAAATTACACTCCGGGCCGGATTAGGCTCGCGGGCCGTACATTTGACACCCCTGCTTTAGAACCACGATGGAACCCCCACAGAGCTAGCCCTTAGAACCACAATGGAACCCCCACACAGCTAGCCCTTAGAACCACGATGGCCGCGAGGTGAATAAGGTCATTTGTTGCGTGAACAAGCCGATATCCTGGACAATAATAACTTTTGCTCTAACCTTTATCTCCAGATCCAGATCCGTCGGCCCCAAATCATGGTGGGGGGCGAGCCAGGGCCAGGAGCGGCCCGCCACCTGGAGAGAGTGTACCGGTCCCCTGAGGAACGAGGAGATTTATTGATCAAATGGGATGAAGACGGAGAACGGCTGTATGATGTATGATTTATGTAATGTTATTTTAGAAATGTAATAAAGAATTGAGAACGAGAGAGGTTATCTGTTTTTGAGACCTAATCCTAATGACGTCAAAACAACTTGATTAAATGTATTATCAATTATAAACTTTGACCAAATTCAAGGCAGTGCCTCAGCCCCAGAGTCCAGTCGCACTCGGCCAGGTGAGGATGCCATCCTCCAGGACACTCTGTTGCGCTCCTCTTTTCCATGAGTGCACCACTTGTCAGAGTAAAGCCCAAAATACGCCGCGGCCCCGGCACATTTAAAATGCGTCATGTGCCGCCCCTAGCACCAATAGGAAGCGTCGCGCTGCAGCGCGGTTGAGATTATGTTTTGAAAGCAGCAGATCAACCAACATAGTTGGTAGGCTACCCTAACGTCATACCAGTTGTTTTCTGACAATATATATGGCCCTGATGTAGACTGGGTAGCCCCGCCCATTCTGCCGGCATTTTGAGTTGGCCCTGCAGAAGGGTCTGGAGAAGAGCAATACATTTCTTTCTAGTTTCGATAAGTTTTTGCGGGAGCCAATCACCAAGCTGGCTTGTCCCCCTGGCGCGCTATTGGCTGGTTTAACACAATGCTGACAGGGAAGCGACGGCAAGCAGCCAATTGCGTACAGAGTCAATTTAACTCCGCCCATTGATCACGCCTCTTGTGCTGAAGAAAATGACCCAGACCAACGTGTAATCTACGATTGAGCTTGGTCTGGCAATAGCCAGGCTAGCCCTGATGCCCATGATACTCTGTTTGTGCTTACAATGATACACTTTTTTTAATGATTCACTTTAATTCATAGTTACTTTATGGACTGTCAGGCACTTTGTTTACGATTTACTAATGCTCATTCTTTTTGCATTGTGGAATTATTCATCTACTGCATCCGGTGTGGGGCAGTACATAGGGAATAATGACGCGCGCCAGCGTGCGTCAAAACAACCAGCCCCATTATTCCCTATGTACTGCCCCACACCGACCCCCATTATTCCCTATGTACTGCCCCACACCGTCCCCCATTATTCCCTATGTACTATTTTGCACATCCCGGCTTGATACAAGGTCCTGTACATATGGAGATTGTTGATGAAGTAGATTAATAATTCCACAATGGAAAAATAATGAGCACTGACAGTAAATAAAGTGACTAAACCGTAAACAAAGTGCCCGACAGTACATAAAGTGACTATGAACAGAGAATGTCTAATAGGAAGAGAACTGGCACTCTCTGGTAACTGTTTATGAACACGTTGCGGTAACATCTCTGTCCATGCGAGGGCGCTCGCGGGCAAGTGCAGAACGAATGGGAGTCTAGGGTTTCACCCTCAAATTCCATTTTTCTCAGGGTGTAATTTTTTGTCAAGTAATTTGAAAGTTGCAATCAAAAGTGGCTAAGATAATACACTCAGCTGAATATTTAATTTTTTGTCAAGTAATTTGAAAGTTGCAATCAAAAGTGGCTAAGATAATACACTCAGCTGAATATTTAATTTTTTAAGTTCACTTATCTGTTCTAAAAATCCATTCTAAGAAAGACGATGACCACATATTTTCATACTGCCAGAGGTCCTGCTTTACATCAAGTTCTGAGTCACTTTGGCACTTCCGCACATATAATATATATAATATACTATATATATATCTATATATAGATATATATCTATATATATATCTATATATATATATATAGATATATATATATATATATATATAAGAGTCCATCTGCTGAGAATGCTGAACTCTTTCAGTGTCTTTAAAGTTATTCTGAGAATTCTTTACCAATCTTTTATTGAGAGTCTTTAAACTTTTTCATTTATATGCTGGTTTAACAGCCTGTCAGTGAAGGACAGAAATAGTTTAAATAGTATTGTAAAGATCTGTTCTAAGATCACTGGAATCCAGCTCAAGAGTAAGCTCATTGTGGGACAAACATGCAGACCAGAAAGCTAAATGTATTATCAGTCAGCCTGACCATGTCCTCAGTGAGGAATTCACACTAATGCCCTCAGGGAGGCGCTATTATTCAATCAGACCAAGAACAATGAGGTACTCCCACTCTTTTATCCCTGCAACCATCAGGTTGCTAAATGATAAAGGTTGGGAGTAGGTGGAGAGCACACCAGTGTTTTCAAGTGCAGGGTGGTTGTTTACTGACAGACTGAAATGAATTGTGAGTTGAATGTGTGTGTTGGGACTGCTGTTGATATGTTTTTGTTTGTGTCTACCTCTTATGCTATTTATAGTATTTATTAAGTAATTTATTATGTGAGATTGGTAACTGCGAACTGAATTGCCCATTTTGGGATAAATAAAGTTTTTCTAATCTAATCTAATATATATATATATAATATATATATATATACATATAGTATAGAACAATTAACTTTGACGGAAAGTCCTCCCTAAGATCATCTGAATCTGCTTTAGTTTCAGATGCCATCAAGCGGGGTCTCTGGTCGTAATCAGTCGCAAGTCCGTCCCTGACCAATCAGCATTCATTAGCAGAATGCTAGCATGTACGGCCAACAACGGCCCAAACTGTAAGAAATCGAAGGGACATAAGTACTCATTCATTCGACTTTTGAACTATAATCTATATTGAACTTGCGGAATCTACAATAAAATCTGCGATATTTCAACAACAAGCAGGTGAAAGAGATACATTTAGCCGTCTAGCCCCATAGACCCCCATTCAATCTGCATTCGCCTAAGATCACCCCCAGTGGAATTCTAATGTAACTGCAACCAAGTTCGATACAATGGGGCTCAATAGAGCACAAACAGAGGGCATCAGGCCCATATATGTAGTCAGCAAACAACTGGTATATAATGTTATGGTATCCTTCCAACTACAGTATGTTGGTTGATCTGTTGCTTTCAAAACATAATCTCTCAACCGCGCTGCAGCGCGACGCTTCCTATTGGTGCTAGAGGCGGCACTTCACGCACGTTAAATGCGCGCCGTGACGCTGCGGCGCCGGTGTGTTTTGGGCTTGAACGTGAACCGCCGCTATGCATTATGGGTCGGGGTTTGGGGTTTCAGGGCCGTAGAAAGAGCTCGTCTGGTGTGTTGCAGTTGCGTCAGCCGCCCAAACCCCATCTAGCCCAGACTCTTGATACATGTTAAACCTTTTCTAATGAATGTTTGTGTGATCCACAAGTGAGATTAAAGTTGATTCTGCATTTTATGGTTGTAACTATTAAGATATGCTCGTGATGAATACCATTCAAAGGTCTTGCGCATTCCTTAACTATCGGTTTATCGTTAAAGACGAATGCAAACCAAACCCATTTTTGAAGAAATTATACCCAACACCTAAATTGTCGGTTAAAACATTTAGAATCTGTTCTATTCTTAACACAGATTAATCATTATAGCATTCCTACTCTAAATCGTTTTTTCTTTTCTAAAACCTTTGCCCAATTCAGGAAGGACTTTTATTACTCCATGATTAAACCATGATCAAATAAAATCTCAAAGTGGCTGAGGAGTGTTGTGTAATTGATATATTGTGGGTGTTAGGTCACATGCTCTCTTTTCCTTATTACACGGAGAGCCCATTATGAGCTGATGCCCGCGTCCTACTGGTTGGTGGACTGGGATGACCAGGGGGGATAAGGACGACCTCAGGAGCAAACTGCGCATTGACACACCAGAGCTCCTTGGGATCCCACTGGACATGCTCAAAAAAGGGATTACTTTTTTCTCCTCGGCTGACTTGTGAAAGGCTGCGATGTCCTGGACTTGGTGGAGGAGCACCTGGGTGGTGCTCACCTGGGTGGTGCTCACCTGGGTGCTGGTCCTCTGTGGACCGGTGGTGGAGGGTGAGCGGTTCATGTTGTAGATAATGGAGGAGAAGGTGGAAGATATGTATCGTTTGAATGAGTAGGCTTTATCTGTTAAATACAAAGCTAACAAGGCTTCAACCGATGATCAATAAAGGAATAAAATATGAAATACGGCGACTTGAATAGAGGCTTGATATCTTTAGAGGTAGAGCAGGAAATACTAATTCATATATCATATGTATTTATATATTGAATTGACTCTCTCTCTCTCTATATATAGGGAGAGATATATACAGTATATAATAATTAATATATTATATATATATATATATATATAGAGAGAGATATATATTGTTTCATCTTCTGACAAATGTACATACTGTAAGTTGCTTTGGATAAAAGTGTCTGCTAAAAGCCCTAAATGTAAATGTAAATTACTATATATCTCTCTATCTATATATATATATATATATATATATATATATATACAACCTAGGACAATGTGTGAAAACAGGATTAGTGAATGTAATCCTTTCTGAATGTGTTGGGTGCACATGTGTGTGAGCGTGCATGCATGTGTGTGTGTGTATGTGTGTGTTAGAGTATATGCAGGTGCAGATAACTTTCTGTGTGTGTGTGTGTGTGTGTGTGTGTGTGTGTGTGTTTAGGGGTGGGGGTCAGAACATCATTCAGTTAAGTTTCGCCTGGTGTTTTTAAGTTTCTTTCTACATAAATGAATCTCATGGTTGAAGGTTTTATGAGCCTGCTTTATTGCCTGACTTTGCGTCAAACTTCGAGTGCAGATACGAGACAGAGATCTTCTAGGTGATACTGTTTACAGATTATTTTTACAATTAACTAATTTAATACTGAAGCCTCCAGCGAGAGAATGAATGTACATTAAAATATGTAGATTAAGACTAAATATAACCAAATATTCTTCTTATCGTCTTTATTGTCAGAAATATTATCGGTCACATTATTATTAAATGATGTATAGCGAAATGCAAATACTTAATAAGTGTATAATAATAACTTTTCTGTACAGGGACTCCAACTCCAAAATCTGCACTGCCAATGTCAACAACTGAACCAGTGACTACTCAATCTACACTGCCAACTTCAACAACTGAAACAGTGAATACTGCATCTACGCTGCCAACTTCAAAAACTGAACCAGTGACTACTCAGTCTACGCTGCCAACTTCAACAACTGAACCAGTGAATACTGCTTCTACACTGCCAACTTCAACAACTGAACCAGTGACTACTCAGTCTACGCTGCCAACATCAACAACTGAACCAGTGAATACTCAGTCTACGCTGCCAACTTCAACAACTGAACCAGTGAATACTGCTTCTACGCTGCCAACTTCAACGACTGAACCAGTGAATACTCAGTCTACGCTGCCAACTTCAACAACTGAACCAGTGAATACTGCATCTACGCTGCCAACTTCAACAACTGAACCAGTGAATACTCAGTCTACGCTGCCAACTTCAACAACTGAACCAGTGAATACTCAATCTACGCTGCCAACTTCAACAACTGAACCAGTGAATACTGCTTCTACACTGCCAACTTCAACAACTGAACCAGTGAATACTCAGTCTACACTGTCAACTTCAACAACTGAACCAGTGAATACTGCTTCTACACTGCCAACTTCAACAACTGAACCAGTGACTACTCAATCTACGCTGCCAACTTCAACAACTGAACCAGTGAATACTCAGTCTACGCTGCCATCGTCAACAACTGAACCAGTGACTACTCAATCTACGCTGCCATCGTCAACAACTGAAACAGTGAATACTGCATCTACGCTGCCAACTTCAACAACTGAACCAGTGACTACTCAGTCTACGCTGCCAACGTCAATAACTGAAACAGTGAATACTGCTTCTACTCTGCCATCATCAACAACTGAACCAGTGACTACTCAGTCTACGCTGCCAACGTCAATAACTGAACCAGTGACTACTCAATCTACGCTGCCAACGTCAACAACTGAACCAGTGAATACTCAGTCTACGCTGCCAACTTCAACAACTGAACCAGTGAATACTACATCTACGCTGCCAACTTCAACAACTGAACCAGTGAATACTCAGTCTACGCTGCCAACCTCAATAACTGAACCAGTGACTACTCAGTCTACGCTGCCAACTTCAACAACTGAACCAGTGAATACTCAGTCTACGCTGCCAACTTCAACAACTGAACCAGTGAATACTCAGTCTACGCTGCCAACTTCAACAACTGAACCAGAGAATACTCAGTCTACGCTGCCAACTTCAACAACTGAACCAGTGAATACTCAGTCTACGCTGCCAACTTCAACAACTGAACCAGTGAATACTGCTTCTACACTGCCAACTTCAACAACTGAACCAGTGAATACTGCTTCTACACTGCCAACTTCAACAACTGAACCAGTGACTACTCAATCTACGCTGCCAACGTCAACAACTGAACCAGTGAATACTCAGTCTACGCTGCCAACTTCAACAACTGAACCAGAGAATACTCAATCTACGCTGCCAACGTCAACAACTGAACCAGTGAATACTCAGTCTACGCTGCCAACGTCAATAACTGAACCAGTGACTACTCAGTCTACGCTGCCAACTTCAACAACTGAACCAGTGAATACTGCTTCTACACTGCCAACTTCAACAACTGAACCAGTGACTACTCAGTCTACGCTGCCAACATCAACAACTGAACCAGTGAATACTCAGTCTACGCTGCCAACTTCAACAACTGAACCAGTGAATACTGCTTCTACGCTGCCAACTTCAACGACTGAACCAGTGAATACTCAGTCTACGCTGCCAACTTCAACAACTGAACCAGTGAATACTGCATCTACGCTGCCAACTTCAACAACTGAACCAGTGAATACTCAGTCTACGCTGCCAACTTCAACAACTGAACCAGTGAATACTCAATCTACGCTGCCAACTTCAACAACTGAACCAGTGAATACTGCTTCTACACTGCCAACTTCAACAACTGAACCAGTGAATACTCAGTCTACACTGTCAACTTCAACAACTGAACCAGTGAATACTGCTTCTACACTGCCAACTTCAACAACTGAACCAGTGACTACTCAATCTACGCTGCCAACTTCAACAACTGAACCAGTGAATACTCAGTCTACGCTGCCATCGTCAACAACTGAACCAGTGACTACTCAATCTACGCTGCCATCGTCAACAACTGATACAGTGAATACTGCATCTACGCTGCCAACTTCAACAACTGAACCAGTGAATACTGCATCTACGCTGCCAACTTCAACAACTGAACCAGTGAATACTGCATCTACGCTGCCAACGTCAACAACTGAACCAGTGACTGCTCAATCTACGCTGCCAACTTCAACAACTGAACCAGTGAATACTCAGTCTACGCTGCCAACTTCAACAACTGAACCAGTGAATACTGCTTCTACGCTGCCAACTTCAACAACTGAACCAGTGAATACTCAGTCTACGCTGCCAACTTCAACAACTGAACCAGTGAATACTGCTTCTACGCTGCCAACTTCAACAACTGAAACAGTGAATACTCAGTCTACGCTGCCAACTTCAACAACTGAACCAGTGAATACTGCATCTACGCTGCCAACTTCAACAACTGAACCAGTGACTACTCAGTCTACGCTGCCAACGTCAATAACTGAAACAGTGAATACTGCTTCTACTCTGCCATCGTCAACAACTGAACCAGTGACTACTCAGTCTACGCTGCCAACGTCAATAACTGAAACAGTGACTACTGCTTCTACTCTGCCATCGTCAACAACTGAACCAGTGACTACTCAGTCTACGCTGCCAACGTCAATAACTGAAACAGTGAATACTCAGTCTACGCTGCCAACGTCAATAACTGAAACAGTGACTACTGCTTCTACACTGCCAACTTCAACAACTCGACCAGTGACTACTGCATCTACGGTTCCGCCTTCAACAGTTGGACCAGCAATTACTGACCCAGTGACTACTCAATCTACGGTTCCAACCACTAAGCCACCAGATTGCCAGAATGGAGGATATCATAATGGTTCAAAATGCATCTGTCCAACAGGATACCGTGGAGACCTTTGTGAACATTTCTCAGATGATGTTAAACCAGGTATATTTTCCTTTCATAAGCATTTTGGAGAGAATTCTTCAGTTTATTAAAAGTCTCAAATGTAATCTTTGTACAATGTATACTCTTACAGATCTGGTTAACACAACAGTGATTGTTGAGATGGTGGTAAACGAGGTTTATAGACAAGAATATGATGATGACACATCACCAGAATACAAAGACTTTGTGAAGAACTTTACAGGACAGGTAAGTAAAATAGCTGGCATTGTGAATATTTACGGAACTATGATAGATATCAGTATAAGTAGCAAGGATAAAACAGGTGTGATTCTTGTAGCACTTATTATCCCCTGCATATCTTATGGGAATTTAAGTATTTTGTTTTCATAATTGTTATTGGACTTTACCAAGTGGTAAGATTCCAGTAGCCTAGTTTTCCATTTATTTGAGCTGCAGCTGTTTAGGGTTTTGGGTTTGGTTTGTGGTTCAGTATTGAGCATGAGCAGTCCCCTTCGTTTCCATATAGCCATGGCACCCTGCTGTGTAAGAGTTGTGTGAACAGATTAGATTAGATTTAGTAGTAGATTAGATTGAATTTAGAAGTACTTTTGCCACAGCTGTCACGTATGTTATATCCAGAGGTGGTTTTTCAAATTGTTCTGTACTAACGTTGTAGCTGTAGTGCCACGTATAAGGTCTTTGAGTACCGCTCCAAAATGTCAAAGTTCAATCAAGATTTGAATCTAAACACTGATCAGTTTAGTATTCAAGAAAGCGAAATTAGCATGTATTATGTTTCTATTGTTAATAATTGTTTTTATCATACAGATGACTTCATACTATAAAAACGCGAACATAAAGAACTTCAAAGGTGTGAATGTTAAAAAAGTGAGGTAAGGTACTCATTTGTGTAGACGATCGTTACAAAGGCTGGAAGTGAGATTTAGGTGTTGATTCGTTGATTCGTGTCATTTGTTAGAAATTGCCTAGAAATCCATCAGCTTATACTGACTTAAATGCGCTGTGAGAAGCTCCATTTCGGGTTGACAAATTTAGATTTTAGACCACCGATGGCTCATTTCAGAGTCCATCTCGCCTGTCAATCACAGGTCTGTGAAATGCCTCTCAATGGCTTTTTTTAATTGTTTCAAAATCTTGTCCTCTTCTCCTCTTCCTTCTCTTTACAACTCTCAAATCTTACCTACCAGCACCTTCAGATGATACTTTGTGTGTTAAAATGCCTCATACTAACTCAAAGTATTTTTATTTCTTAGTCGTGCAGATTCCTTTGTTAGGAGATTTAGGTTAGAAAATAACGGGTAAGTGACATTCTTCTTTTCCACAATAGTACAAAATAAGAAATGAACCCTTCTTTCTGTTTGAATGAACAATATCAGGATTCAATAAGTCAACAAAGATTTGCAGATTTGTTACATTCTTTTGTTGATTTAAATTACATTTATCTGATAATGAATGAGATGGTGGATTTAGAATATTTAAAAGAGCTATACTTTCTGCTAACTTTTTTTCTTAGAGTGAATGTTCAACATGATATTGTTCTGTGGGTTGAAAATAATGCTGGCTTTGATACACAATATGGAGATATTGTTAATGAAATCAAGGAGGCGGTTAAGAACCTTACTAGCTGCAGAAAAGGTAAGATCCAATGACAACGTCCATAATGCAAACAACCATCTGAGTTAATTGTTTTCAGATCAAAAGTAAAATTCAATGAACATTTAATTATTAAGTATTTCTATCAATGTGATCAATCAATACGCGCACATACCCAGACTTCATTAGATGATACAAATATTCTTATCTTTCAGGTGTGCCAGATTGTCCTGAATTTGAAATTTCCAACAAAACATCTATAAGCCCACCAGAAGATTTTGGACAAAGTAAGTAGATGTTTGATCCCAAGTGTGATACAAGAGCGGCCCATGCATGTTATTAAAGGTACAATATGCCAAATATCCCTCCCTCCCTCTCCCTCCCTCTCTCTATTTCTCTCTCTCCCTCCCCCTCAGATATATGTGCAGCCATCATTCCAGACCTAGCTCTTCTACCGTACTATGAAGCCGTGAATGCCAGTGGGTTTAGTTGTGTGACAATGTGCTCCAAGAATCACAGCACCCCAATGAACTGCTACAACGCGGGCAAATGCAACGTGTACAGTGGCCTCGGACCCCTCTGCGAGTAGGTCCACTGCTTGTTGGGATGCTCTTTTTACAAAATGACCCGTTCACAGAGAGTAATAGTTTGTTGTCGACGACCAAGTCTCCTGCATCGAATCAACTCCATGAGCTCAGATCATCTGTAGAAGGAAATGGTTGGAAATGTTATGGAATTGTTTGGTTCAGTTTAGATTTGAGACTTCTGTAGAAACAGATGAGTAAAAAAACTGCATTTTTATTGCGGTGGCCACTCAAAGTACTGCCAAGTACAATACTGCCAAACATTCACCCGTTCATGCACACATTCACACACCAACGGCGGAGTCAGCCATGCAAGGCGTCAGCCAGCTGGTCAGGAGCAGTCAGGGTGAGGCGTCTCGCTCAGGGACACCTCCACAATGAGCTAGGAGGAGGAGTGAATGGAACTAGGAACCTTCCGGTTAGGGTTAGGGTTAAAGGGAGAGCCAACACGCTCTACATCGTTAGCCACAAGCCGCCCATGAGTAAACTAGTGAACAAATACAGCATGGAAGTACGAGTACGGGTCTATGAAGCCTACCTCGAATCCTCATTGAAAAGTCTAATCCAGTTATCCAGAAGCAGAAGCTGTCATCTTACTCGTTGCCTATCCTCTCCTCCTTTCCAGATGTGCAAATGTTGATTCTACCTGGTACCTCGGTGATGACTGCAGTTCTCCAATCTACAAGGTTCCCTTCTATGCTGGTTTATCGACTACTCTCGTAGTTCTCTTACTGGCCGTGGGAGCTCTGTCTGGGTACCTCTTCTTCAAAAAGCAACGGCAGAACCGGTAGGCTGATGCTTTTGTCTCCTCCCATCAAATCGAGCTGTAGGTAAAGTTAAAGAGGTTTGTTTTGGGTGTCATTTGCTAGAAATGACAGTCATAAAGTGCAATGTGAGACCATCTGTTTGGAGTTGACGTGCGTTAGTCGGAATGTGCATGCTACACACCACCAGGTGGCTGCCACACTTTTACTGGGCTCCACCGGACAAAGGAGGCAGGGTGGTGATGGTGGGGGTGGTGTTGAAAGTCTGTTTATTGTAGAAGTTTGTAGTTAATGATACATGGCCTGGTGCTCCATGTTGCCATGCAGATGACACACCTTGAGGGTGTGTGGTGATGGCTGGTTTAAGCGGTGCACACTGATTATGTAATGCACCACAGGTGTGCAGCCTCACCCAGCTCCAGAGTCCATTCTGACTGGACCACGTGAGGCTGCGTAAACCAGCCATCATCCACACACACACACACACCCATATAGTTGTCTCTCAGATCTTACCTACAGCACCATTAACAAATGTCAGCTTATTTTTGTAGATACAGGGTCTTACACACGTCTGTCTGTCCCACTCGTTCTCAGCAGCAAAAGGGACGTCAAAAAGTCGCTGGTGAACGAGTGGCTGGAGGAGGACGTGGTCTGGCCTAAATCCAGAGGTCATCTCCCTTCAGGTACTGACTATGAAGACGTAGCCCAGTCCAGCATGTGCCCCCTCTGAAGCCTGTGTCGTCTCTTAATTTGTACCGAAACATGTTCGAGATAAAAGGGGTTAGTACATTTAGATTTACATTTAGGGGCTTTAGCAGAGACTAAAAGCGACATATAGCAATAAGTACATTTGTCAGAAGAAAGAGAAACAACAATATATTTCTGTCAGTACAGTGAGGATGTTCATAGAACCAAGTGCCAAGCACTAACCATCACTAGGTTAACCCATTCCCTGTATACACTAACCATCACTAGGTTAACCCATTCCCCGTATACACTAACCATCACTAGGTTAACCCATTCCCTGTATACAACACACATAGCTAGGATAAGACGCTACACAATGCTTAGTACTATTTTTAAAGGTGACATATTTTGGTGTTTTCCCAACAAGTAAATATAGTAAATGAGTTCCAGAAAACATGTTTTTGAAGCTGTTTGCTGGAAATAGCTCTTAGGAAAAAAAATTGTGCGTACCGCTATTCCCCTCTGTTTCAGTCCCTTCAGGATGTGCTGTTTCTGGTGTCTGTAGCGTTAATGTAAATGAGCTGCTGCCCATTGACCAATGAGCTGTCAGAGTGAACCACAGCATGGAGGAGAAGTGATTGTTGCCGTTTGCGGACTCCCGGAGCTCTATATCTATATAATATAATATAATAATAATAATAATATTTATTATTATTATTACTATTATTATTATTATATTCTATAATATATAGGTATCTATATAATATAATATCTAATATCACGGCCAAAAGCTATGAGCTATGATGATATTATGAATCATAAAGACGTGTCTTTGTGAGTATGCGTCTGACGTCTCTGGTACTTCCACAACAAGTAAGTTGTAGTGGGGGTTATCTCGGCCATGGTTGAGAAGAATCGGGGGAAAGGAAATTTGGAGCTGAGTTGCCGGACTCCCTGCCAGGCGGTCACATCTATTTTTGTATGGAACCTCCCTGCTTTTGAAAAGCACGAACATCTCCGCCCAGCCCTCGTCCGCTGGTTCACAAAATCTTATCTATGCTCTGATTGGAGGAGGATGGGGAAGTGGGTGGTAACATGCAAATGTGACCCCCTCCTGCGTAGGAGGGGGCGCCAAAACTGAATGGCTCGTTTGGTAACTGTAGGCGGGGTACTTTCAGAAATGCATATCTCACTCAAAAAAGCATGCACAGACTTATTTCAAAGTTTGTATGTGTGTGGCAGCACCAGAGACCCAAAACAACACCCCAAATCCCAGGAAAAGTATTGTTTTCATAATATGTCCCCTTTAAGTACAAGGAAGTACAACATTCAAGTGCCAGGATGTACAAACATACATTAAGTGTGTAAGAGGGGGGGGGGTAAGCGGTGAGGCTATGCAGGGTCCAGGTGAGCCCTCCTGTCCTTAAAAAACACAAAGCTCATAAATAATCCATCCCCTTTAAAATGGCCTCCAGTCAGCTGAGGGTTGAGAGCTGAGAGTTGATGCTGAGGTGTATTTCTGTTTTTAAAGGAATGTACAGCAACCCCTCCTTCAGCGCTGACCCAACCAGCCGCCAGGGCCGCTACCCACCGCGGGCAACCGCCGCTCCGACCAGGGTCGACCTGAACGCCACATCCTCTACCGTCGCCTCCTACTCACCGCACAACCAACTCCAGCTTCATCAGCTATCAAATCAGCCGGTACGGACACACAGCTAGCCTTTAGATGGCCGCGAGGTGAATAAGGCCATTTGTTGCGTGAAAGCTCTCGATCTACCGGTCGATCTTCGTTCCTACCCTCACCTATGGTCATGAGGGGTGGGTGATGACCGAAAGGACGAGATCGCGGATACAAGCGGCCGAGATGAGTTTTCTCAGGAGGGTGGCTTCTCCCTTAGGGATAGGGTGAGAAGTTCAGTCATCCGGGAGGAACTCGGATTAGAGCCGCTGCTCCTTTGCTTAGAAAGGAGTCAGTTGAGGTGGTTCGGGCATCTGGTAAGGATGCCCACTGGACGCCTCCCTTGGGAGGTGTTCCAGGCACGACCAGTGGGGAGGAGACCCCGGGGAAGACCCAG
The DNA here is from genome assembly GCF_964030765.1 of Micromesistius poutassou. Lineage (NCBI taxonomy): Eukaryota > Metazoa > Chordata > Actinopteri > Gadiformes > Gadidae > Micromesistius > Micromesistius poutassou. Next base: position 7,341,127 of record NC_140293.1, on the reverse strand, counting down.
ACCCAGGTGTTGAGATTATATCTCAACACTGGCCTGGGAACGCCTCGGGATCCCCCCGTCAGAGCTGGTCAATGTGGCCCGGGAAAGGGAAGTCTGGGGCCTCCTGCTTGAGCTGCTGCCCCCGCGACCCAACCCCGGATAAGCGGACGACGATGAGGATGAGGATGTTGCGTGAACAAGCCGATATCCAGGACAATAATAACCTTTGCTCTAACCTTTATCTCCAGATGCAGATCCGTCGGCCCCAGATCACGGTGGGGGGCGAGCCAGGGCCAGGAGCGGCCCGCCACCTGGAGATAGTGTACCGCTCCCCTGAGGAACAAGGAAATTTAATGATCAAATGGGATGAAGGGCTCCACGGACAACGGCTGTATGATGTATGATTCATGTCATGTCATTTTAAGAATAAAGAATTGAGAACGAGAGAGGTTATCTGTTTTTGAGACCTAATCGTGAGACTTAATGACGTTTTTGAAACAACTTGATTAAACGTATTATCAATTATAAACTTTGACCAAATTCAAGGAAGTGTCTGTGTAGTGTCAATAATGTCTCCACTGGACCAACAGTGCTTAGATTAAAAGCTTCTCTGAAGTTCTGCTTGACCTTACTATCCACATGACACAGAAATAAGAGGGTTGATTTGAAGTACGTCAGCAAATGTTTTTGCAGTGGTTAACGTCTCAGTGGGGACTTGAGCCGACGTCTACAGATTATTAACCAACACACTTACCAATGCCCCACCAGGGCTATCACACCGCTATGCTCGGAAGTTATACTTGACCGTACTATTACACACATAACATAGAAAGACAAGGTATCCGTTTCATTAAGTCGGCGTGATTTGATTATTCGTGGGCGGAATGTGGCTCAGGAGGTACAGCAGGTTGTCTGGTAACGGGACGGTTGCTAGTTCGATCCCCGGCTCCTGAAACGTGAAATCGTGTCGGGGCTCCTGAAGAGTGTCGGGGTGTCCCTGTGCAAGACAAGCTTTCTGTTGCCTTGCATGGTTGACACCGCTGGCGGTGTGTGAATATTGGGCAATATTGTAAAGTGCTTTGAGTGGCCACTGGTTAGAAAAATGCAGTTGTGCATTGTTGTGAGATGGGACTTGAACCAGGGTCTCCAGAGGGATATAACCAACTTGACTACCTGGGCTTTAATATCGATCTCTCTCTGAGGTTATACTTGACCTTAATCTTCATGTGACATAAGAATCTCCCATTAATTTGATTCAGCAGGCCCTTCTGGGCGAGCCCTTTAGTGTGAGCAGGGACTCAAACCTGAAGTGTAGTATTCACGATACCGTTCAATCCAGAAGAGCAGTAGGATCATGGCTGGAAAGAAGGGTCAAACATTGATTTATAGGCTTTGATATAAATCAAAGCCTTGTCAACATTAACCTTTCTGTCGTGTTCGGGTCAAATCTGACCGATTTCCTAATTTTATCAATCATAAATTGTGTTTTACATTTTATTGTCTCAAGGCCTTATGATATCCTCCACACTAGGCATTTGAACATATACAATTTGCTGATCACCACTTTCATTGAATTTTGAGTGGTTTAGTCAACTTTGTAACACCTGTGTGGTGTTCCCAGTCAAAAATGACTGCCATAGGAAATGAATGTGTGACCCTAGATTGTGTTCATCCATCAGATAGTACACAACCACAAATCCACCATCACCACTGCATGCACACACAATTTCTGTGTCTATTCTTTGTATATTCACTGCAGTTATTCATGTAAACCAGTAGTCTGAGACTACTGATTGTTTACAGCTTAAAGGGGAGTTAAATAAAATTTGGTGATGATAAAAAAAAATTGTGTGTTAATGTAAGAGCAGTTAAAACAGGCCGGTCAAATTTGACCGGGAGCACCAAAGTAAGAGCGGAGAAATGAACACGACACAAAGGTTAAGTATTGTTGGCCACTGTATTGTTGCATACGTGGACCACTCTCGATTAGTTTATGGTTATGATTTAAGATCACAGTATCACAACATCACATTAATATCATAATTGAAGCCCCAGCTCGTTGATAACATTCTAATCCAGTTTGTAAATAGGTGGTATTGACGTATAATAGACGTATTGAACTGTGCGCGGTTCCATTGACACCCGATAGCAACGCAAGGGTCACATGACACGCCTATTCCCAGTGTAGACATGAAGACCTTGGCCGACTTCAGATACCAGGCTTCCAAGAATTCCTCAGCCTTCAGCGTGGGGCTGATGGCGTGGTGCCCAGTGGACCGTAAGAAGCTTATCTGGTGACAGACAGACTCAGCCGGCCGCCATAAAGCGGTCGAGAGCAGCGGAGTCATCAGCCCTACTGTGGTGTGAAAGTTATGCTGGTCTGTGCTGTTGGTTTGGTGTTGTAATTAATGTAAGGGAATGGTGTGATGTAGAATGTTACGTTATGGTACAGTATATCATGTTATAGTATGTTATGATATAGCATATCATTTTATATCATGTTATGATACAGTTCATAATGTTATTGCATGTTATATACAGTGCAGTATATAACGCTATGATACAGTACATGTTATGATATAGTACATCATGATATAGGACGATTTGGTTAATGTTAATTTTCAGCTAGTTGTCTTTTTAAATGCCATTTGCAGAGAAGCACCTTCATGCAGTAACCAGTTCACTGACCAGTCCAGCACCATCTCACCAGCTGTAACCAGTTCACTGACCAGTCCAGCACCATCTCACCAGTTCTGACCAGTCCAGCACCATCTCACCAGCTGTAACCAGTTCCCTGACCAGTCCAGCACCATCTCACCAGCTGTAACCAGTACCCTGACCAGTCCAGCTCCATCTCACCAGCTGTGACCAGTTCACTGACCAGTCCAGCTCCATCTCACCAGCTGTAACGTGTTGACGCATTAATACACAGCATGAAAAATAAACACATTCCAGAATAAACAATTGAAATAGTTTATTGTCAAATAGACAGATCTTCCGACAAAAACCGTACCTACAAATAGTTTATACAAAAGTTACTTATCCTTTACACTACAATTACAATCAACAGGGGGAAAATACCTCATTGTAATCCAGACCTCCTGAAACCTCCCAACTACACGTGGTATTTACGGAAGGCACAAACTAAATAGAATAAAAACACAACTGATGAACAGTGAAACAACAACACTTAAAACAGCCCAGTGTGACATTCTCACCAGAATATTCACAAGGTCGTACGACGACAGCGACCGGGCCAAACAGCCAAGTCGAGGGGACTTGAATACATTAGTAAAAAAAGAGAAAAAAATAAAGCATAATAAAGTGTCAAGTGTCTGGCAAAACGTAGTGAATCGTTCTACATTCGCTCGCAACATTTCAAACATCTCACACTAGTGAACTCCGTTAAAGTTAAAGAGCCTGAATAGTGAGCTCCAGTGGGACGATCAGAAGTGCACCAGCGCAGTGTCCTCCAGCCTCGAGGTGTTACAACCGACCCGCTCCACCGTGACCAGCAGACCAACGAAGAAGACCGCCTCAACCTGGCTCACAGACCAGGCTGTAGGCCTAAGCACCAACAGAAGTGTAGAAGAAGAACTCCGATCGCGCGTCTCTTCAGGACCTCACCTAGCGGTGCGTCCGTTCCCCCCCCCGCCCCCCGCCCCCCTCAGCACTCCACCACCACCGCCGCCGCGCCCGGCGCGTACAGCTTCCTCTTCACCAGCCGGAAGGCGGGGCTCAGCGTGACGGCGCGCCGCGAGGAGCCGCGCGCGAAGAGGCAGGCGCCCAGGAACAGCTCCCGCAGCCCGGGCCAGCGGCGCCAGCCCCCCACGGCCCCCGCCCCGCCGCCGCCGCCGCTGCCGTCGTCCCCGCCCCCCGCGCCGTCCTGCTTGAACACCAGCGTCAGCTCGAAGGTGGGCTCCACCCCGCCGCCGCAGGCCACGCGCTCCAGCGGCCGCACGCCGCCGCCCCCGCCCAGCTCCAGCTGCAGCAGCAGCGCTGCCCCCCGCAGGCCGCACGGCTCGCCGCGCGCCAGCCGCAGCACGTGCCGCGCCGCGCGACGCGTCAGCTGCTCGGGCACCAGCACGGCGCCGCAGTGCAGCGTGGTCCTCTTGGCGCGGGTCAGGACCTCCTCGAAGGCCCGGGCCAGCTGCCGGGCGCGCGCCGGGTCGTCCTCGTCCTCGCCGCCGGGGACGGTGGCGTCCGCTGCGTCCGCCGCCGGGGAAGCCGCCGCTGCCGCCGCCGCCCGGCCACCGTCCCGCCGGTCCAGCTCTGGGGAGGGGCGGGGAGGCGGGGGGGGGGGGGGGGGGGGAGAGGCGGAGTTAAGGGAGGATGGAGGAGGTCAAGTTTGGCCGCAGCCGACAGAGTCCGAGGGGCGTGGCCGTGAGTCTAGGAACCTGGTTCTGTTTGGCTGACCGTGTCAGCCGTAGTTACCATGGAGACCGCACTCCACACTGACCCCACGTTCGGTTTCAACGTGCGGACGGTCTGGACCTCCGGCTGTCCAGTGGGCGGGACTACTGGCCTGCACAGACAGACTGACGGACAGGCAGCATCACCAAACACGTGAGGCCTCCTCCAGACTCTAGTTAGTATGGGGTTTATTTCTGCAGGAGCAGTGCTTATGGTCTACTTATGGTTTACTTATGGTTAACTTATGGTTAACTTATGGTTTACTCTACTCTAGGGATGTCACGATACCAAATATTTAGAAGTCGGTACCAATACCAGTGAAAATCCACGATTCTCGATACCATTTCGATACCACGGCAAAAAACAAAAATAAAACAATAAATCCCATGTACTTAAACTAGGGATGTCACAATACCAGAAATTTAGTAGTCGATACCAATACCAGTGAAATTCCACGATTCGCGATACCCAATTCGATACCACGGTCAAAAACAAAACAATAAATCCCATGTACTTTATTTATTAAAAACATTTAAACATTCCAAAAAACAGTGGCACTGGCATGTAGCCTTCAAGTAATGAATAAAAATAAACCACTATTAACATTACAAAAAAAGAACAGTGGCATGTAGCGTTCAAGTAATAATAATTAAAAAAATAATAATACGCGCTGAAAGCAGGCAGTCATGCAGCTATGCGGCTGGCGTTTACACTTGCGTGCATGGCGGGGTTTAAAACATAACTTCCAACCTAATATTAAGTAATATAACGCAGGTGCGCAAGGCAGCCACAGGAGACGCCAACATTGTTTTCAACTGCTCGGTACCGCGCCGTATTAATTAACCAAGTTTTGAAAAGAAAAAGTATTTGAAGCGAATAAGCAACGCTGTTTTTGATTTGTTTATTTGGTTTTGAACGAATAATTTTGGATGCATGCATCGGCTTTGAGTTGGTTTGTTTACTTTGAAATTGCATACGCTCGCAACACACACGCACACGCGCACACGCACGCACACATTCACCGCCGCACTTACTACAACCTGCCGATCTTCAATCAAAACAACATCATGTAAGTGATGCCGAACGCAGTCGTACCATGCGTGTTTAGAAGCGCAACATTGAAACGGGTCCCGTATGAAACAGTCGCGCGGCGCAGCGTTCCAAACGCAAAGTACTTCCAGACGCGACTCTTGTTATTCTTTTTATCGACGAGTCGAGGCGGAGCCGTCGCACTCGCTGCAGCTGCCGTCTTCCATGTTCCCGTGTAGGTGTATATGCTGCCCACGTGACGTCCAGAGGAATTGCGTCCTCGGTACCTACGGTACCTACGGTACTAAGAAAAACGAGTAGTTTTTTGAATTTTGGTATCGACTTGGTACCGAAGTATCGGTTCTCGTGACATCCCTCTACTCAGGTTAACGTACACCTCGTTACTTCGGGAGACGCCAGTAGCCTATACTTTACGTCCACAACTACAACACAGTCCCTGATTAGCCCAGATTGTGTTGTGAGATTTCTGGAAATCGATCTGGAAACGGATCCAGGTCCGGACGGCTCCGTGAGGCGGAACAGAACGTGAGGTCACGTGACCAAGGTGGTTTCCATGGCCACCAATCCTGTCCTCCCAGTCAGACCAGGGAGCGTCACCTCAGCGGACACAGCGGAGCGTCCTTTAGTCTGAGTGGTGAGGAGAGCTTCTTAACACCCACCCTCATGGTAATGAGATCAACCATAGAAATGAAGGATCAAGTTCAATCACCATCTGTTGAAATTAACTTAATCTAGTTCTCCCAGTTTGTTTTGCTTTAAATCATATTAGTGCCGTAATTTCTCTTCATTATTATTGCTTCAAGTTAAACTCCATAACATTTTCACAAAGCTAATTTAAAATACTAATAAATCCTATAGTTTCAGAGCATCTCGAATGGCCTGGATAACATGACGAGGCAAAACACACGCAGTGAGGACCAGGGGGATGGGTCGGAGACAACAAGTCTGAAAGACGATGACTTCATCATCATCCTCATCCTCCTCCTCCTCCTCCTCCTCCTTCTCATTCTGACGTCATGCGCCAGAGGTAAACAAGCCTCGGAGGCGCCTCGTGAGGTCGTGGTCAGAGGCGGGACTCACCCCTCTCGAGCCACGCGGGGTCATAGCGCCGCTCCACCAGCTCCGACAGGCACTCGGTGGTCTTGGTCTTTATCGTACTGGTCGCCACCATGATGAGTCTGGACCGGAGGGTTTAACTGGACATGAAATGAACCATAGATCGACGTGATACCCACGAATCGACCGATGGGTTTTAGAGAAAGTTAAATACATGCACAAATATCATTATGCACGATTCATGCTTAACTATATTTTTCCCATGCATACACGAGTAGGCCTACATTAATTAAACATACCTTGTTGGTGCAAACGTTAAAAAATAATTCACTTTGACTCTCTCAAATAATTCAGCACATTTGGGACGGAGCTTTAACCCCGAAAGTCACTCACAGACGCTGAAACAACTTCACGGCTGCATGCAGACAGCGTGACCGGGCAGTACTTATACCCTCCCTCATCAGCTGACCGCGGCCGGCAGCCAATCAGAGCAAGGCTCCATTGTGGACGATTTAACAAGCAACAGAACATTTTTTTAAATTAATAATTTAATAATTTAGATTGGCTGATCAACAACGTTCAAATTAAATTTCATTTTAGTATATTTTTAGTTACGTATGTAAATACCCTGCTGTAATCATTTATTTGTTAGAAAAATATTTGGATACTAGAATTAAATACTTACAACTTATCAATCATATTTTCAGATTTTGAGATCTCTAGGTATTATGCAGTAACTAAATATTTAGTTGATCCTACATTTAATTTAAGACAGAAAAGAGACTTGGCTTCTCAAAACTCAAAGTCCACAATCAGGCCCCAATCTGCGCATTATGTCCTTTAACTAGAGACAGACCTGCCTCCCCCCCCCCCCCCCCTCCCTGGCTGCAGTCCGCTGGGTAACGGAGACCCGTGAGGAGAGGCGGACCGGTCACATGGGGAGAACCGGATCTCAGAGAGCCGCATGCCAGCGTGCTGCTGGCCGCACCGGGGAAAGTGGTTTTATATAATCATTTAGATTTTATTGCATTTCTTTATCTTTATTTCTTTATCTGTCAACAAACCAAATTCAACATGTGGCAGCTGATCCAAGATCAACTCATAAAACAAATCTAGGCAATAAGAGAGACAGGAATTTATATTTTAAATGGACTGACCAGGTCAACATTTGGTCTTCAGTTTTAAAAGTTACTGAAACACACACACACACACACACACACACACACACACTCACACATGCACATGGCACACACACACACACACACACACACACACACACACACACACACACTCAGTCTCAGCTCTTACGCACTCGCGCACACACACACACTTTCACTCTCACACACACACACACACACACACACACACACACACACACACACACTCAATCTAACACTCACACACACGCACACTCACACATGCACATGGCACACACACACTCTCACTCTCTCTCTAGCTCTTACGCACTCACGCACGCACATACTTTCACTCTCACACAAACACACACACACACACACACACACACACACACACACAGTTAAGTGTGTCGAGGTTCACATTACTAATTTGCTGGCCTTTAAATGTTATCAACTGTTATCCTCAGGTCTAGAACAGCAGTACCGCCATCCCTCTCTCCCCCCTGCCATCCTCCCTCTCTCTCTCTCCCCCACCCTCCCCCCCTCCCCCATTCCAGTCCACTCCCGTCCCCGGTGGAATTTGACAGGAGACTTTAAGCCAGCCTATTTTCTGCTGACTCGCAGTTATCCAGAAGGAGAGAGAGGGAGAGAGAGAGAGAGAGAGAGAGAGAGAGAGAGAGAGAGAACGGGGAGGGGAGAGAGAGCGAGAGGGAGAGAGAGAGAGAGAGAGAGAGGGAGAGAGGAATAGGGAGAGGGAGAGAGAGAGAGAGAGAGAGGGGGGAGAGAGAGGAAGAGTGATAGAGAGACACTTGTTTTTGCACTGCTGCAACCAAAAATAATAATCTTGTTGCTAAAGTGTCATTGGCGTTATTTAAGCTAAATAAAGTAAATTGTTGAAGATGACTTTCCTATCTCATTAACATATGAGGTTAATCAGTATTTTTTTCACATTTAGCTGAGGTCAAAGTTGAAGTTAAAGCTCAAGTTAAATTTCTCTGAGAATGAAATAAAACACTTCTTCAGACCACTTCAAACCTTTTCCAAACACCATAGTTTGATGTGCCATGCTGCCCTCGAACACAGCTGTTCAACTGGCTCAGAAAGACCAATCACAGCCCTCCAAACAACCCCTGTGATGGTGTTAAGGTGGGGCTATTGTGTCACCGTGGGCAAACGTCACCAGGCAGAAGGTAAACTCTGGCAGAAGGCTGGATGCAACTCAGGGCCAGTCTTGCCTTACAGACACACACACACACACACACACACACACACACACACACACACACACATAAACAAAACACAGGTTTTTTCCGTCATGCATGTACATGCATGCACGCACACATGCATGCACACACACATGCATGCACACACACACATGCATGCACATACACATGCATGCACGCACAGACCAAGGTAGATGGAAACATGCATGCACTGGCGCACGCAAACACACATACATATGGAAAGGATCTATTCTCTGTTGATATGTGCTAAATCTTAAGAAAGGCATTCCAGTATTGCACCAAGGAACGAGCCGTTGGCTCCCTCTAGTGGCGCAAAACATGAACCGACGAATGACGGAGCAGAAGCAGGTTTCCTGGCCGATTTATTAACTGTGTTTTCCAGGAGCATTGGAAACAGGGAATAACCCATGTAGGATGAGATGGATACATTACAGGGACAACATCTATCGACTCTAAACGAAGATCAGCTTGTTACTTAAATAAAATAAACAACCTAACCATGGATACTTTGTTTGTGTGGATGTATGTTGACACTGATTTCCACCATAGGTTTTTTCAGATGCACAAAATACAAGAGAATCCTTCTCCATGCGTTTCCTAAGTATGTTTCCATTTCTAATAATGTTGTCATCATGTTTACAAAGCATAAGAATTGCTGAATCAGTCAACAAAAAGCTAAGAACAAATGTACATTCGTAATATCAGTAATTAAAGTCAATAAAAGCTAGCAAATAACAGCTAACAATCACAGTGAAGTAAACAGCAAATAATCATTACATCAGTGTACTTGTGTTTTTGAATTAACGACATAATCATCTCAAAATTCTGAGATTAAAAAAATCTGCTATTTTTAAATTAACTAAATTAAATTAAATTAAAATTTAAGACTACAAAAATTATCTCAGAATTCGGAGATAATTATGTTGTTAATTCAGAAAAACAAGATCAGTATTCATTTTCTCAAGTGAATGCAATGGGCTTAGTATAAACCTCTCCTTCCTCATGTGACCATCAGTAGATAGGGATGGGCTGAGGGTGAACCCTCAGTAGTAATGACAGAGTGAATCAGCTGGCTCAGTGCAGGGGGGAGCAGGACTTTTGTTCTCTGAAAACCCGGGGATAATCGGCATTGAATATACACGGTGAACTCCACCGCTCTCATATCTTACATCTTCTGTTTTCTGATTAATTCATAATCATCTTGTCGTGTACAAAAATAACAATAAAAAAGGCAGACAATCATAATGTGTTAACCAGGAGTGGGGAGCCATCGAGGCCTCGTCGACGGTCTGTACGTCCATCCACTGAATCCATTCTTTCCTCCTTCCTTCCATTATCTTGATCCTGCGGCCGCTGAAATACATGACAAATATGAAACAACCTTTGAGGAGTTCACTTAGTGCCCATGGTGGCCGTTTTATGTTGCCAATAGCACAATAATATTTCAGAGGAAGAGTTTTATTAATTCTGTGAGTGAACAACAGGGGGCAGTGTCAGGGTCTCAGTGGTCCAGCACTGGTCTCAGTGGTCCAGACCCACTGGACTCAGTGGTCCAGACCTACTGGTCTCAGTGGTCCAGACCTACTGGACTCAGTGGTCCAGACCTACTGGTCTCAGTGGTCCAGACCCACTGGACTCAGTGGTCCAGACCTACTGGACTCAGTGCTCCAGACCTACTGGTCTAAGTGGTCCAGACCCACTGGACTCAGTGGTCCAGACCTACTGGTCTCAGTGGTCCAGACCTACTGGTCTAAGTGGTCCAGACCTACTGGTCTCAGTGCTCCAGTACTGGTCTCAGTGGTCCAGATCTACTGGTCTCAGTGCTCCAGTACTGGTCTCAGTGGTCCAGACCTACTGGTCTTAGTGGTCCAGATCTACTGGTCTCAGTGCTCCAGTACTGGTCCCTGTGGTCCAGACCCTACTGGTCTTAGTGGTTGGGCGCGGTAATCATTTGAAAATCAGTTTGATACCAAACTGTGAAAGCATTAACGGCATGCAATGCTTTATTTTATTTTTGCCAACGCATTTATGAAAGAATCTCCAGCCTCCTCAAAAAATAGTTCCCTTCCGTCCCTAAATTGTGTTTTGCCTGAGAGAGGAACGGGACAAGGGTGAGATCAATCTCCTGGAGCCCGTAAACACTTCTGAGATGAGAACATTCTGGAGGTCTGACTCAACCCCCGGTTCTGAGTTTGATTACAGAAGGAAAGGTAGGCAGAGGACAATGCTCACACGCAGACACACACGCACACACACACACACACACACACACACGCACACACACACACACACACACACACACACACACACGCACACACACACGCACACGCGCACACACAGACACAAACACATATGCAGTGTCTGGTCCACAGTGACATTTGCTGGCCACACAATGGTCGGTCCAAAATAATCTGTGTTTATATGAGGAAGTTGCTATCTTTCAACCCCTGCTGGTCTTTGAAGGGTGGGGGGAGGACAAAATCACAGGAAACACCTTCCCTCGGCCGCCGAGCCAGAAGCCAATTACAGAGCGGCACACAATGAGAGCTAAAATACCCGTTGTGTGGCGAGCCACGAGTGTGGAGGAGACGGCGCAGGCGAGGAGTTAGAGAAATGAAACCAGAGAACTGTGGTAACAACAGTTAACAACTAGCATTGTACCCGCGAACAGCCCTCGTTCTTATTGAAGGGTTCTCTTACGATGACGACGATGTAATGTCGCTTCGCTTACTGTCCGCCAAACTTTTTTTTTCAGAAGTAGATTTAGAATCTATAATTATAATAACACATTTGTAATGTTGTAGTAAGGCATGAGCCTCCATGTTTTTCCGACTTGGTAGCTCAAACACACATAGGTCGGAGTTGACGCATTTCCCATTCCGACTTCCCACCTCCGACTGTGAACAAGGCAGTATCGGAGGAATTTCCGATACTGGTATCAGTATCGGAACAACTCTAATTAAAATCGACATTTCTAACCTTCAATACATTTCAGATGACACCTAACCCGTGTTAGACGGTGACTCACTACGTGTGTGATGATTACGGGTATAATTATGATTATTATTAATAATGTGCGGTTTTCCTCTAGACCTCGACCCCCACAGCTCTGGGCTGTTGGACCGGTCCGGGCACAGGGAGAGTCACTGCTGATGGAACGTACCGTTCTCTCCGGCCCCCGACGAGCGGACCCCCAGCAGCATGACGCCGTCCTTCGTGCTCTCAGGACGGCTTTGGAAAGACGCGCTGTGAGTGGAGGCCATTTTGAATTAAATGATACACACACACACACACACACACACACACACACACACACACACACACACACACGCACACTGAGCCTGTACTTACTTCTCTGTGCCGTTGTCGACGGTGTCTGTGGGAGGGACACAGTCAGAGGTCAGCAGGGTAAACAACAGCGGGGTAAACAGCAACAACAACAGTGTTAGGACAGCAGGGTAAACAACAACAATGGCAGAGCTGCCAACTCTCACGGTTTCACCGTGTGACACACGTTTTTGCCTGTTTACACACGCGCACACGCCACACATCCAATTTCTCACGGCAAACAAAAAAAAAAAACACGCGTCCGTCCACCTCCCCCCCGCCGGCTTCACCTGGGTCAGTCCTAGGGGGCCAGCTCGGTGACCAGGGTGTGTAGCGAGGTCCCATGGCGCTCAGGTCTGTGGTGGGCGTGGCCTTACCCATGTGGTGGGCGGGGCCTTACCCGTGTGGTGGGCGGGGCCTTACCCGTGTGGTGGGCGGGGCCTAACCAGTGTGGTGGGCGGGGCCTTACCCATGTGGTGGGCGGGGCCTAACCCATGTGGTGGGCGGGGCCTTACCCACGTGGTGGGCGGGGCCTAACCCGTGTGGTGGGCGGGGCCTTACCCATGTGGTTGTGGACGTTCTTGCACTTGAATTTGAGCAGGAAGAAGACGGCAGCCACGGCCACGCCCAGAACGGGGAGCAGGATCCACAGGAGCTTCTTATCTGTCAGGGGGACGGCACAGAGTGAGTGTGTGTGTGTGTGTGTGTGTGTGTGTGTGTGTGTGTGTGTGTGTGTGTGTGTGTGTGTGTGTGTGTGTTTGCGCTCCAGCAGTTGTCTACCTGACTTTGCGGGCGTCTCCTTGCCGCTCTCTCTCTTCTTAGACTCAACTAGGAAAAGGAACACGGACTCAGTCAGACGGCCGCCATGTTGTCCCCGAGGTGAGCGCTGAACTGAGCGCGCTCACAGACACTGAACCCACTCCCAACTCACCGTCGCTCTCCAGCGCCGTCCGGACCGTCATCTGCGGAACTGTCAACACCAAGGCAACACCAAAGTCAGGTCCATGCTGATTGGT
>NC_140293.1:7310406-7322906 GCF_964030765.1 Micromesistius poutassou | reverse complement strand
TGTGCGTGCAATCTCAGTAACGTGATGAAATGCACCATCAAGGAAAGAAATGGACCATAAAAAATGAATTCCCGAAACATCCACCATCTTATCTCTGAAACGTTTCCTCATTGCCGCGGTATCGAGGACTCCATTGTTCTCAGGTGGGGGGGGGGGGGGGGGGAGCCCTTTGAGACGGCGTGCGTTATGAAGGTGTGAAGAGGAGCAGAGTTCTCCCATCAGTGTTCACACCGGGGCGTGCTGGGTGATGGCGGTGGAAGAGGGACATCCTCTTATGAGTGCTGAGTGTGGGGCCGCTTCCTGGACCCCGATACACTATTGTAGTCCCTTGACCCTGTGTGGTGTGTGTGTGTGTGTGTGGGGGGGGGGGGGGGGTTAGGAGAGGGGGGGGGGCATCCTGTCTTCACTGCTGTCAGTCCTGGTCTATTTTTACCCCCCTCCCCCACCTCCTCCTCCTCCTCCTCCTCTCTTCCTTTTTCACATTTTTTGACACCAACAAGAAATGTCACTGACCCGTTTGAAGCAGATTTCCAACTGTCTGGCTATCTGTCTGTCTGTCTGTCTGTCTGTCTGTCTGTCTGTCTGGCTATCTATCTGTCTGTCTGTCTGGCTATCTGTCTGTCTGTCTGGCTATCTGTCTGTCTGGCTGGCTTCCTGCCCTGGGCCCTATCAGAAGCACCTCGACCCCCCTCCTCAAACCAATCCCAGATGTTAGCTATCCCAGATGTTAGTTATCCCAGATGTTACAGTTATCCCAGATGTTACAGCCATCCCAGATGTTACAGCTATCCCAGATGTTACAGCCATCCCAGATGTTACAGCTATCCCAGATGTTAGTTATCCCAGATGTTACAGCCATCCCAGATGTTACAGCTATCCCAGATGTTAGTTATCCCAGATGTTAGTTATCCCAGATGTTAGTTATGAGAGAGAGGGAGAGAGCATGAGAGAGCGAGAGAGAGAGAATGGATGCTCATGACTTAATTGCAATGAAAGTAAATCCCCCATCAAAAAGTTCACTGATAATAATATAGACTCTTGTCCTTTCTCCCTGTTGTTAAAACCGTTCAGAGTGAGGAACGTTCTACGTCTGAACTGTTGTTAAAACCGTTCAGAGTGAGGAACGTTCTACGTCTGCCAACTGAGACAGTTCCCAGCTCCTCGCCTCCTGGTCCAGACGAACATCTGGGAACGCACGCATTGACAGGAGAGCGTTTCCTCCCACCCCGCCTGCGGAGAGGAGAGCTCCCACCTCTCTCTCTCTCTCTCTCTCTCTCTCTCTCTCTCTCTCGCCCCTCTGTGATGGAGGGGGCGGCCTGGTTCCCACTGAGGCTATCAGCTGTAGCATCAGCTATCGGAGCGCGGCAGCCTGAGGCCTGGACACTCGTTGGACGGTTGCCCGGCGAGGAGAAAAACAAACAAATCTCGGCCCGCCAGCTTTTTCCTCGACTTCGACCACAGAATGCAGGCACCCCCACCTCCCCCCCCCCCCCCACCCCACCCTTCCTCTCCTCCTCCTCATCGTCCTCCGATGACGTGGGTTCACCTCTCTATCTCCTGATCGGTGTGAGGTGTGTGTGAAGTGTGAGTGAGGTGTGTGTGAGGTGTGTGTGAGGTGTGTGTTTAATTAATGTTAGTCGATCTTGTAGTCTACACACACACACACACACACTGACGTGTGCATACACACACACACACACACACACACACTGACATACATATGTCTGCATGCACACACGCACAAACACACTGGGACCTACATATATTTGCACACAAACACACACACACACACACACACACACACACACACACTAACATGCATACTGACGTTCAGAAACATGCATGCACACACATACACACACACAAACACAAACACATTGTAACGGTCATACATTTGCACACAAACACACACACTGACACACACACACTCTGACGCACATATAATATATGTGCGTCACAGTGTGTGTGTGTTTGTGGGCGTGCGTGTTTCTGCAAATATTATTTGCACAAACACACGCCCACAAACACACACACACAGTTGATCTGATCTCAGAGAAATGGGAGTAAACATTTTGATGGATGCCCTGCGGTCCTGTTTAAAGTGTGGAAGCTGATAGGAAGGAGATAAAGTCCTTATCTCTCCATGTAGCGAAACACTAACACAAAGCATGGGAAACAGAGTCATTACATCAAACTCCTTTCATATCGTTACTGCCCTGATCTGAAGATGTTCTAGAGTTTCCCCTCCTTCACCGTGTGATCTACTCTATTCTCCACCGTTGTTGTGATACACAATCGTTCTCAAATTGTATCACCAATTAAAAAACCCTGTATGAAATGAAAAGAGATCTGGTATAAACCATATACTATGTGTGAAATCTAACAACTCTAATCTAACATTAAAAAACTAAAATCCTGTGTAAGTTTAAAATCTCAGTGTCCTCAATCTATCCCACGTCAGGGCACACTGGACCAAAGAACAGACAACGAAACGAGTCCTGAACCATCCTGTCATCTCCGGGCACCAAACCACAGTTTACGACAGGCTGACCCCTCACACACACAGTCTACCCGGGCTCCACCACCACCTCCACCACCACCACCACGGTTTACCACAGGCTGACCCCTCACACACACACAGTCTACCCAGGGTCCAGAGAGGCTCTCAGTCCATCTTCTAAATGGTTCCCCCCACCACCACCACGTCCACCACCACCACCTCCACTCTTCGAATAGCACCACCTCCACCACCTCCTCCACCACAACTTCCAATCTCCTCCACCTCCACCTCCACCACCATCCCCACCTCCACCAGACCAGCAGCGTATCGTCCCAGCGGGACCACATACCTGGGATGAAGATGCTGCAGGCCGCGACAAGGAGGAGCAGGGGGACGTTGGCGGTGGACTTCATGGCTCTCTCTCTCTCTCTCTCTCTCTCTGGCCGTGGGGTGGTGCTCCTGGGGTCGTGCGGTCGTGTTCTGTCCTCCCGTGTCGCCGCTGCCTCACACCAGCAGCCAGTAGGAACAGGAGAGCGAGAGAGAAGGGGCGGTCGACACTCACATCTATTTTTTTCTTCTCCGGGCCACTTCCTCCCTGATAATGGTGGAATGGAGGAAACAGGGAGGGGGGGGGGACTATTGATGGGGGAGGGGGGGGAGGGTCTGTCTAGGGACTGCTGGGGGTGGAGGTGGTGGTGGTGGTGGGGTTTTGGAGAGAACTGCACGTAGAGGCCGGGCAGGGGGGAGGTGGTGGTGGTGTTGTGTAGGGAGGTGGAGGGGAATGTGGGGGAGGTGGTGTTGTGTAGGGAGGTGGAGGGGAATGTGGTGGAGGTGGTGTTGTGTAGGGAGGTGAAGGGGAATGTGGGGGAGGTGGTGGTGGTGTTGTGTGCAGGAGGTGTGGAGGAGGAACTCCAGCTCAGACGGACCGTGATGCCAGCTCTGAATCCTGCACAGATTTGTTTTTCCATACAATGCCAGACCTGCTGGCACACGGAGCCGCAAGAACCGACCCGAGAGGGACTAAACACTCTGCAGCGTCTGCTTGCACTCACCTGCGTTGTTAACACCTTTCAGTTTTATACTAGATGGTATTATATGCATTTATTTTGTTTCTGTAAAGAAACAGCAGCAAAACACACAATACACCTAGTAACAAATAAATAAGAAAGAATTTCTTTCACTTTTGAGGGAACAAAGTTGTAATTGTGAGGACATTTATTGGGTTAACTCTTGGCTTCTTGTGTACTTTAATTACGGGGGGTGGGTGCGGAGGAAACACCTTTGCTGTGTGGGGAACTGGCCGCCGAAACCATTTCCCTTCGGAGTATATCAGTCGGTGCCAAATGACTCTGGGGGGAAAACGTGTTATGAGTAAACAGCTCATCACCAGATCATGGGGTTCATAGCTCTATCGCCAGGTCAAACCTCATTTCACATTTGTCAATTGATGACAATTAATTTAATTTATTAGCTCATTAGACGCCACGATATTAAAGCCAACATTCCCTACCTAGTTGGACCACCCATTCGTAGTGCGAACACCAGTTCTGATAGCTTCTGCTTCCACAGGGAGGTGAGGATAACACCATATAAGGTCCTGATCATTCAGACCCTGTGGGCGTGGCTTCGTAACGTCCCGCCCACACCAATATCGACTGAATATTTACCTGGATTCGGGAGATGCTTCTTGAACCAGCTCCAGAGGTGACCTTGAAGCTCAATGCACTCAATTCAACCGGCACTCAATCACAATGCAAATATGATGAACCATTAAGTTTTTTAGGTATTCGATTTTATTTTTGATGATTGTATATTCATTGGCAGAGGACGGACGACATAACATTCTGGCATAGTCACACACACAGACACACACACAAACACGCACGCACGCACACACACTCACACACTCACACACACACGAAGTACGGGTTCATGTCAAGTTGAAATTCATGCACATTTTATTGAACATTTATATAAAATACTTTTCATAGTTGCAAGTGCATGCCTCTTCTGCCAACAGTTTTAAAGGTTTAATTACAAAAGCAAGGCGTCATGTTGTGTAGTGAATTACTTGGGCACTTAAGCAGTCCTTAAAAAAGATTAGAAGATTTTTTTTTGTTTCGTCTTAAAGTACTGAGCAGTATCAAACCTGTAACTCATATACAAAGCAGAGTTTGAAATAATAATAATAAATTTTCACTTTCTGTGGCACATTTACAAAAACAGAACAAAAATGGATTAACCCATTACATGACTAACTGCTATCATGCATTTTTGAATTCCACATGTATGTCACCACACGCACACGCACACACAGACACACACACACACACACACACACACACACACACACCTCACAAGAACCGTCAAACATGCTTAATTGGACTGTGTGTGCACTAACAAGCGCGCAAGAGATCAAAAATCGTTCTCATCCATTTCGTAGTTAAATGCTTCAATTACAAAATCAGTTGAAGGCGTAGAGCATCACTGTGTTAATTGAGAGGATGCAGGTATAGGATTCCAGTACATGTTCACTAAAGCGCGGTATATTTGAAAATAGGCCTCAGCAGCCATGGAAACCAGACATCCCACTTCATTATCCGATTTTAAAAAACATGCATAGGCAGACACTGTATTGTATTTTTTTTATACATAATATAGGTTCTCTGTTTTTTTTTTTTTTTTTTTAAACTTTGTTCGCAATACTTATAAAGATAAAATAAACAATCCATAATTCCAGCAAGCCACGATAAATCTACCCCCCCCCCCCCACCGCTCTCAAATAAAGACAAATAATACAAATATTTGCAAATGATAGGTAAAATGTAAATTCCAGTTATGAAACTCAAGAAAATAGGTATTCATTACCAAGTTAATTAGCCATTATACAGACAATTCAGGTCATAGCACACACCAAAGAACCTGAGGTAAGCATAATCTGTACAAAACCATAGACAATCTAGTATTTGGCATTTCAACAATGTTGCAACATTCTTCTTTTTAAGACTGCCTAATTCATCTCAGAGCTATTTTATACGAGTAGCAAAAGGAAATCATCAATAAATAGTCCTTATTTAGTTTGTACACCCTTATATGTTTAAAAACATCTCACGTCCGTCCTTCCTTAGTGCTGTATTTTTGTAAACGTACGATAGTTAGTAAGAAGTTAAACAAGTTTTCCAAGTGTTTCGGCGTAAATGAGAAAGGGTTTCTCAGAGAAAAGAATCACAAACACAAACACGAATAGATCTAATCCCCCCCCACGCCTCCTCCCCCCCTCTGACACACTGCATCTTTAGTTAGCACTGAGCTAATAAAGACATGTAGCGCTTAGCTCGGGCCCCTGGCTACACTGAGCGGGGGCGCCTGGCTGCACTGAGCTAATAAAGACATGTAGCGCTTAGCTCGGGCCCCTGGCTGCACTGAGCTGGGGCCCCTTGCTGCACTGAGCTAATAAAGACATGTAGCGCTTAGCTCGGGCCCCTGGCATCACTGAGCTAGGGCCCCTGACCACACTGAGCTAGGGCCCCTGGCAGCACTGAGCTAGGGCCCCTGACCACACTGAGCTAGGGCCCCTGGCGGCCCAGATCCGTGAACCAGCAATAACTTAGAATTGACAAGGAACTAATATTTCAAAAAGGCATGTAAAAAAACAAAACTAATAAAAACAAACTAAAAACGAGCAAAGTGAGATGTGAGCACAACGTGTGCAACAAGCTCCCCCCCCCCGCCACACAGACACACTTTAACCCCCCCCCCCCGTCCCTGTCCCCACCACCTCCACACCCCTCACCTCCACGCTGCCTGCTCTGCTCTGCGGGGTGGGGAGTCAAACTGAGACAAAAGGGGCTTCGATGCGTGATGGCCCTGTGGGGGAGGGGGGGTGGGGATTTGGGGGGGGGGGGGGGGGGGCGTGGTGTGCTAGGGGGACCCCTGCCTCCTCCCGCTTCACTGGATGTTTGCAACTCCCTCGCCTTCGCCGCCTTCGCCCTCGACGTCGCCACCACTGCCACCACCACCGCCACCACCTCCACCACCTCCGCCGCCCCCCTCGCCGCCTCCCCCTCCGCTGGAGTCGCCCGTGTCGTCCGTGCCGTTTGTCTCCGAGGACAGTGCCTTGTTGAGCTCGTTGAGGCTGGCGTCCGACGGCAGCGTGTCGCGCCGCGGCGGCATGCGCTCGTTGATGCGGTCCAGCCCCTTGGCCTCCTCGAAGCTGGTGATCTTGTGCTGCGGGGAGAAGCCCTTGATGGCTGTTTGGGGGAGAGGGGGGAGACAGAGGGGAGAGGGGAGACGGTGAGAAGGGCCTTCAGAGTAGGGAAGCGCAAGTATGGGTTGTTTTTTTGTATTTGTCTTTAGCCTGTTGTCGTTGTTCCTGAGCAGCACTAGCCACCGAGCTGCTCTCCACTCGACTGCTCCTTTCACGCTGCTGTTCATCCGTTTATTTGAAGGACCTTTGGGACCTCTTCAACTGACACTGCACTTGGACTACTGCTCCTGTTGCCCATTAAAATGGTGACCATTCTGTGGGTCACACACATTATTGTGTCCAAGCACACATATCTGTACAGTCACCACTCACAGTAGAGCCCTGGGTTCCCACCGATGCCGTGGCCCTGTATTGGCTTTGTGAATACGACTATATGCTGACGACATGCAACTCTACAACTCTAACATCAAAAACACAGATTCAGGTGAGTGTTCCCCACCTCTCGGCTCTGATGTTATGAACAACTCGCTGTCCCTACCAACTAGTCCAGCCGAGAAGACATGCATGTCCCACCATGCGAGCTAGTGCTAGCCACTGTGTGGTCGCTATGTCCGACCTCGTGTTCCCAGCATTCCAGCCTTGGCCCTAAAGCAGCAGTAGACAACTTTCGCTCTTCTAACTTTGTTTTAATTCAATTGTGGTTTGGATTGAGTCTCATGGTCCTCAGGACTTTGGATCGATAGCAGGGAAGGTAGTCAAACAAATACCTGAGAATCATTCAGCTCAATCAAAACACCATTTGATCAGAAGAAAGTGGGGTGGGAAAAAATAGCTGATTGCAGCTTTAAATGTTGTTCCTCCTTGTATTGTCTGTCCACCTCAGACCTGCCTGTACATTCAATACCGGGCACTTAAAGAGACTAATTCAATATTAGCATGATACTTTCCTTTAGATAATAAGCATTCTCATCTGTAGGAACAGGTAGAACATTTTTTTTTACTATCTCTGTAACACACTGAATATAATCTGTACATTTATATCAAAGCCTTAACTTAAGACGTTAAACAATTCTATATGCCAAAAACAACCCAATGTGCTCAATGAAATATAAGACATGTTCATTTGTAAACGTAGACAAGGAAATATCAACATTCAAACACAACTTGGTAGGTACACAATATTACACCATTGATCTACAATTCTACTCACAGAATACTTGTACATACTACAAACTACATACTACATACTACACAGGGGTCTCCTGGCGTTAGGGCCAAAAGGTTTTCGTTGTGCCTTGCATTGTATTGTTTATATTACCGGTTCACCTTGCAAAGATTTACGTAACGCCAAAATAGTTAGAATCTTGAGCTTTTACAATTAAATGCTTTGGCAGTGCCCTTATGTTAAGAATACAAGTGTTTCACACGTGTTAGTTTTAGATTTTTTCCTCATTCGAGCAGAAAAACGGTCAGAAAAAATGTCCGCCGTTAAAGACTTCCTGCTCTTTAAAAGGCAACAAGAAAGGAAAACCTCAAGACCTCAGGGCCCGGTTCACCCCCACCACAACACGCTGCAACTACTACACAACGTTATAAACAACGTACAAAGGATGAAGGTCGAAGGAAAGAAGGAAAATATAAGTAGAGAGAGAGTGGAGCCCAGATGAGACATTCACTATCCGACCAAGTTCAGACACAGAAACACTACAGGAAGTCGCTGGGAGGCTAACCACTTGTTTAGCCTGCTGTTAGCATGCAGCAATAACTGGGGTCTGTCGTGGGAGTGTGAAACAAAAATAATATTTAATAAAGTAATTTCAAATCAATAAAATTAAATTAACTGTATGGGTTAAACCATGAAAATAATCTGGACAAAGTCGAAATCCGCGAATGCCACTGAAATGAATAAAACCAAACTGATTTAAGTAGAATGGAAGAAAATAGTTATGAATAAACATTTGAATCCATTAATGCAGTCAAGAGTTGAATTCAATTCAATAGGAGACAATTAAAAAGGAACTGTAATTATATTATAACTGAAAAACGGTCTCCTCTCGGAGGCTCAGGGTTACCGTTGACAACGTTTCAAAGGAGAAACTGTCTTTCTCCATTGCGTTCTGTGGACGCCATTCAGGTTTTTTTCTTACAATTTGGGCAGTGCGAATAAGGGGCTGATGGGTATTGTAGTTATGTTGCTGCATAGCACAGGTCAGACACAGTCATTAGCAGCTCACAGAGAAACACCACACAGCATGGGAAATAAGCTCCAGTCTGACACTATGGCGGGCTGTCCTGTGTGGACGCTACCAAGGAAATACTGTTGGTACAAATCCAACGAGAATAGCAGCTGGCGAACTACGATTTAGCTGACAGTTGTGCTGGTTATTGTGCCATTCATTTGTTTTTTAAATAAAGAATGAAGAATAAAATCCAATCAACATTGCCTGAAAATAAATAGAACGTAGCTTTTTATGAATGGCGCTACATGCCAGTTTGTGGTAATTGAATGGCATCAACCAAACACAGCTGCTCAAAGAGTTTCAAAGGGGAAGTGGAATCTTCTTTCATAGCAAAATTTAGTGTGGTGGGATTGGTTGAAATGTAAGGTTTGTAATTCACTTCGACGTGTATTCAAAATGAATCAAAACCAACTAAACTAACTAATCAAATAATTCAATTAATCTACCAATGAATGTTCCCAACACATTTCACTCTTGTTGACAAAATTGTCAAAATTAAACATAAACAAATAAATATATTAATACTTTCATAAAACATACAAAAAGTATTTTTAAGACTGATTTGTTAACCCTCAAAAAGAGATGTGCAATTCTAGCCAGGGATCGATCATTTCAAGCTGAATAAAAGATGAATAAACAGATCCCAAATCCCAATTCTATGTGTTACGTGTGTGTGTGTGTGTGTGTCTCTGTGTGTGTGTGTGTCTGTCCGTGTGTGTGCCTGCGATCTGTGCGATGAAACCGGTTCCCCTTTCAAACCTGAGACCAGTGAGATCGAAGTACTTACTGACTTCTCATCATCGTTTTAGTGGCTTTATTCATTCTATGCGACAGTTTCTTAGCCTCAAACACCCAACACACGGTCCAAGCGTCAGCGAGATGGATGAAGAGGAAGAGGAAGGGGAAGAAGAAGGGAAAAAACAAGACGAAGAACAAGAAGCCCCCCCCTTCCCGATGGAGAAAGCCCACTCTATCGCCATGGGAGCAACAGAGCGGGCGGCCAGCCTCATTTACCTTCGTCCGCCTCTATAGCCTCTATAGTAGCTGGAGGAGAACGGGGGGGGTTGGGAAACCAACGGAAGAAAAGTGAGCACAGGAATCGACCCAAAAAGATTTGAAATAGTATTTGATCCCAAGAACACGTTGATGACCGGTGAAGCGCGAGGGGGGGAACGTCAACAACAACAACAACACAGGTTTGTTTTCTCCGGTAGAAGGAAAAAACGTAAACATGAAATGTGAAGCGACGATGGAGGATGTGAGCGGTGATGAGGAAGTGTGTGTTGTGGGGGGGGGGGGGGGGGGTTGATGGGGGTCTCAGCCTCCATCAGCGAGAGACACAGCAGGGATCCGGGGTGTCGAGGCGGGGGGAACGCCTCAAAAAAAGGAGTGAGACGCTGGAGTGCTTTTTAGCGTTTACAGTTTACAGTAACCGACTTAAGTCACAACGTAAAGTTAACAGCGGAGGATCCAGAAAGCCTGAACGCAAACCAGGGAAACGCGGCGTGTGGATTCCCTGAGGATCCTTAACTTCGTCGGGTAAAGGTCGGACATGGTTGGTGACGCCGCCCCGATGCACTAGAGGGATGGATGTGGTGGAGTTCTACACTAGTGCATCATGGGTAGGCCACGCTACAGGGGGTACACGCTAGCACCAGTACGCATGGAGCAGCATGTGTTCATATGAGTCCAGCACAACAGCCTACACAACACAGCGCTACGTCACCACTTACCGTGCCCCGCGGTTTAGTGGGAGTTCACCACAGAGAGTTAAGCATAGGTTAGTCAGGATATACCAACAGGTCGGTGGTGATCAGATGAAACATGAGGAGGGGGGACAGCAGAATCACGGTACGCGGCTCTACGGACACACTAGGGATGAGCGTAGCAGGTCACAGTAGCGTCAGACACACAGGAAGCTGGAGGAAGGGTGGAGGAGGGGAACTAGTGACTAGTGATGGAGGCTTTCCAACATTACGCTCAAAGCACATCGTCCTCTCCCTCGCACACAGCGCGTGTTAGATGTGGACGGCGGGACGTGTGTTTCTGACCGTGTTGCAACGGGATTGCTCAACATCACTCTGCCTCCAGTTTGATTTGTTATGTCTGGCTCTCAGCTGAGATGCAGCTGAGGCTTGTAAAACAGGGCAGAGTTTTCTTGAATTGCCTTCATAAAAGTCGTCTATAAACCTATCATTGAATCTCTACTTCTTGACTATCTGCTTCAAGCAATCATCAATTTTAATATAGCCAATAAAGTTTGTTTTTTTAAAGAAAAATGTCTATGGGCAAACTGCACGAGTCTGCACTTTTGGGAGTTGGCCTCAACTTAACATACCACACTTAGCAACTGTAGGCTATAAAAGTACTTCATTTAGAAAGCCTCTTCAGGACATGACTTCACATGACCTTGTTTACATGCAAGAGGAAATCATGTGAGTCATGTTAAGTTATTAGTTTACCCAAGAACGTTACTATCCTTCGTGATCAATAAAATATCTGTTTTTTTCTTTTGCTACCTGACCAGGAAACCAATTTTTCCCGCAATAGGAGAGTGACGTTTTCATCTGATCCCTACCCGGTCGGTCATGGATGAGACCTGTCACTCACTGTGCCTATGTTCATCCTTTCATTAGCCCCCCCCCCCCCCCCCGCCCCCCGCCTTCCTCCCTTCTAGTGTAAACTGACAGGGAGTGACAGAGTAAAAAGCGCTATCTTTGAATATGACAAAATCCAATTCAATTTAAGATATTAAATATGAATGTATTCTGAAGAGCCCGTCCACTCAGGTTTCTGCCTGAGTTTGAGTTTAGCGTCAAGAATCTTAACGTCTTCTACAAGCGAAGCAGAGATGTTTTCTACGAAGCTTCAGCCAAGTGGAGGGTTTGGGAATCAACATGGGAGTGGATCCTCTGTCTGGGTCATGAGAAACCAAACGAAGGTAAGACATGGAAATAACTACAAATTAAACACAATTAAATGAAATCAATTAACAAATAAAGAGTGACCACTCTGGACATCAATACTTGCACAACCGAATATACCTGCGGTTTCTAGGGAGAGAGGAGAAAGGAAAAGAAAAAAGATACACAGAACATTTGAGATAAATGAGGGAAGTTTAGAGAGAGAGAGAGAGAGAGAGAGAGAGAGAGAGACATTCAGTGGAGGAGGACAGTTGATTTTTACTAAGTTAAGACTCAAAAGGTGTGTGTGTGTGTTTGTGTGTGTGTGTTTCTTTGGGATGGAGTTAAGGCGGCTGGAGGGGTCAGGTGGGGGTCAGGGGTCGGGGGGGGTCAGGGGTCAGGTGGGGGTCAGGTGGGGTCAGGGGTCGGGGGGGGTCAGGGGTCCGGGGGGGGGGGGGGGGGGGGGTCAGGTCGGGGGGGGGGGGGGGGTCAGGGGTCATGCGAGGGTCTTACCATTCTGCAGCTTCTCCTTGCCCCCGGACAGGACGCCGCTGGGCAGCATGCCCGTGGGGGTCAGCCCCTTCAGGGTCAACACACTCTCACTCTCTTCCCTGTGTGTACACACACACACACACACACACACACACACA
>NC_140293.1:7287813-7310206 GCF_964030765.1 Micromesistius poutassou | reverse complement strand
CAGTGTCCGGTTAATTTTACACTGACCGTGACTCCGGCTAAACAGTTCAGAGGTCAGAGGTCGTGTGGTGATAGTGGAGACCCTGTCTGTTGAGACACAGACAGCTTTCAGAGAGCATTGTACTGTACCGTTGTTATTCACTATTATGCACACGTTATTTTCACTATTATTCAGACACTATTGTTCACTTTAAGTCACAGGTTATTCTTCACTATTATTCACACATAATTATTAGGGAATATGTTATGTTACATTATAATATTCACTATTACTCACACAGTATGCACTATTACTCTCACAGTATGCAATATTATTCACAGTATTCACTATTACTCTCACAGTATTCTCTATTACTCTCACAGTATTCACTATTACTTACATAGTATTCACTATAACCAACACATTCACTATTACTCTCACAGTATTCACTATTACTCATAGTACTCACTATAACCAACACATCCACTAGTATTCATACGTTATTGGTCCCCATGTGTGTGACATTGATGAGTGCTCACGTTGTGGTCTTCCTGTGCTACTCTGCAGGGGGCCCCCGCCGCGAGGCCCTCCCCACGCTGCTCCACTTTGCGGCGCAGCACGGGCTGAGGGCCCTGTGTGGTCTGCTGCTGCAGGTCCCCGGGGCCCGGCGGGCCCTCACCACCGCCAACCGCCACGGCATGACGCCCAGGGCCCTCGCACGGAGCCACGGCCACGCGGACCTCAGCGCCCTGCTGAGGGAGGCGCTGGTGAGAGACGGATACTGTTACTACCTCTAGTACTACTGCTACTGCTAGTACTACTACTACTGCTACTGCTACTTCTTTACACACAGAGCTCAGGGAAACCTCAGGGTGTGTCCACCTCAACAGCTATAGCCTCACTGAGGTCAGAGGGTCAACATGTACATTCACTCTTCTTTTAGGCTTGGATGGTGTGTGTGTGTGTGTGTGTGGGGGGGGGGCTGCTGTTGGTAACTCATACTGTAGGACAACTGCTTCCCCATTCGGTGGATGGCTAGGAGAGGAAACAGTACTTTGTGTAGCGTCTTATCCTAGCTGTCTGTGTTGTATACGGGGATTGGGTTAACCTAGTGATGGTTAGTGTATACAGGGAATGGGTTAACCTAGTGATGGTTAGTGTATTCGGGGAATGGGTTAACCTAGTGATGGTTAGTGCTTGGCACTTGGTTCTATGAACATCCTTAAAAACAATGAGAGAAAGCAGGATGTGTTACCCACTGGTGAAACCAGCTGAGTCATACCGGTGCAGACTGGTGCATACTGGTGGGCGACCAGTAGGAAAGCTGGCAAAGAAAGACAGAAAGGACCTTCCGAAAGACATTAGCATCAAGCTACTCTGGCAGGTTAGCTCATGGAGATGAAACATTGCAGCAAAAGCTGGATTATTGTAAACCTCCTCAATACAATCCCGACTCTGTTGTTGTTTCGTGGATATAACGGCATTTAGTGTTTGTGTTCTGCGGCCAACAGAACAGTTTCCAGGGGCGACCTGTCTCTGTGAGCTCAGGAATGTGTCCTGAGGGGTTATGGAGGCGGTGGCGGGTCAGCTACTGTAGCTGCTACCTCGATGCTAGCGCGTTGCTACCTAGGTGCTACCGAGCTAATACCTAGATGCTACGTGGGCCAGAGGACCGCTAATTGCATCTTGACCGCATGTCAAAGCGCTCAGTGTCACGAATGAAGGGGACAATGAACCACATGTAATGAACTCGATAGATCAATATGGAATCACTTCACGTAATAAGGAAAAATATCATCTCAATATTTCTTCGGGCTATACCCTTGTTGCGATAAACCGTTCAGTCGGCTGAAGCAGCATCAATATAAACGTCTGCGTTAATATAAATTATACTCCGCAAATTAAAAAGGTTTCAAACACTTAAACCTAAACAGTACGGCTCCTGGCACTCGGCTCCAGGTTTTTATCGGGTCCTACTGGCAGACGAGCTGGGGGGCCGCTATGGGGGGCCGCTAAGGGGGGCCCAGGAGCCAGGGGCCTGAGGGCCACAGCACTGGAGTGCAACACGCGCTGCACAGAAGTGTGTCAGCGAGGTTAACGCAGTCCCCTCGACTGTCACAGCGTATGCCACGCCCCCTCCCCCCTCCCATCCCTCTCCTCTCCTCTCCCCTCCTTTCCTCTCCTCTGCCCTCCTCCTCCCTCTTCTCTCCTCTCCCCTCCTCTGCCTCTCCTCTCCCCTCCTCCTCCCTCTCCTCTCCTCTCCTCTGCCTCTCATCTCCTCTCCTCTCCTCTCCCCTCCTCCTCCTCCCCCCTCTCCTATCCTCTCCTCTGCCTCTCCTCTCCTCTCCCCTCCTCTCCTCTCCCCTCCCCTCCCCTCCCCTCCCCTCCTCTCCCTCTCCCCTGTTTGCTAATCTCCCGGTGGACGGCAGCGGCGGCCATTAGTGTGCTGCTGTTATTTGTTAGAGGATCGCACCGGGGCGCATTCCAACAGTTGAGCAGCCGCACGTCTCCGGCGTACATCACAGGGTCTGATCACGGCACCGGGCAGGCCGCCGCTGTTGCCTCTGCGTTTCATCATATCTCAATACAACACATATTCATAACAATCATAACCCTAACCCTGACCTGACGATGAGTTAACCACTGAATAACATCAGGGCGGGAATAAGCATTAACATTTACTGTTGGTCTAGTCATCGTTAACTAATGGTGTTAATCTTACTAAATGGTATTCAAGTTAACTGAGGTAACCATGTTGATGTTAACCTGTTTACTTCATTTATGTTTTATTTAATCGTGTTATGGTAACGATTAACCTAAACACTATTAATGAATGAATGAATGAATATAAATAAATGAAAAAGAATACCATAATTAGCATGAACACAATTAGTAAATGATTGCTCTTGACCATTAGTTAACTGTTAGTTAATTGTAGTTCAATGCTTATTACATTGCATTAGCTAATGTTGATTAATGGTTAATTATTGTGTTTATTTAAAGTGTTACTCATGAGGTTACCTCATAGGCGCGCACGCGCATGTGTGTGTGCTTGTGTGCGCATTTGTGTGTGTGTGTGCAGCTCATCTGCATGTTTTGCATTGTATTATCAATGCCTCTCAGATTTAAATTGACAGCTATGACAGCGTTCATCTGGAGACAGCTGCTTTTGTCTTTGGTTCTGTCTTCAGACGTTATCAATCAGGTCGGCCTTTGGGGGGCGGGGGTGGTTAGATGTTTGACAGCTTCGTCGACATTCTGACAACACCCAAACCCCCAAACCCCAAACACCGACGATATTCCCGGGACCGTCGCAGGCAGGTGGCGGCGGCTGCCAGCGTTTCCCACGGCTACACGTTAACACCGACACAAACACGCTGGAACTACAGCGCCACAAAGGGCCCGGTTGGCCCCGCCATCACCGCTGCCGCCGCGGCCCCGCGGAGGATCTGCCTGAGCGGAGTGTAGACGCTGTAGCAGCTGCTGCCGACGTCCCCCCCCCACCCCCCGCCCCCCTCCCCCCCCCCCCCCCCCACCCCCGCCCCTCCCCCCCCCCCCCCCATGCCCACGACGGCGCTAATTGGAAGCGATCGCAGATGGAGCGCGGTGGTTTGATCGCACTACTGCAGGAGACGGAGAGGAGAGCACTCAGAACAGGATGAGGGGCGCTGGCTGACAGGGGAGAGGGGTGCTGGGGTTAGGGTGGGTGGGGGGGGGGCGGAGTGGTTGGGGGCGCTGGGCTGTGGTGGGCTGGGGAGGACGGTGGGGTGGGGACGGCACACGAGTCAGGAAGTCAGGTACACTGATCTTAATTTATTCACCCATTCGTCGCGTTCACCGTACAACAAAACCGGGGACAGAAGCCACACGAGGACGTGGTGCGTTCACATCCATGTAGCGCCGACATTTGTGCGCGGCCGTTAGCGTTGGCCTCCTCGCGGCGGGGCCCGCGCTAGCCTCCGTTAGCACAAGTGTTTCATTAACTCGTCAGTTAAGTTGGGCTCCTGTCCCAGACCGCCAATTACTCACGCGTCCCTGATTGGGCCTCGGTGGAGCAGCTCAATAAATCAATAACGGCTGGATGGATGGCTCCCCTGTTCCACACGCGCAAAGTCGCTCACGCGAGGTGTGCGCGGCTATGCTAATGCGCGTGCCACCGCCGCTTGGTTAATTACATCTTTCCAGCGGAGGGGGTGGGGGGGCCGCGTCTCTCAAGAGCAATTCAAAGTGTAACGCACGATAGCAGTGGAGAGAGCGAAAAACAAGCTTGCTCTGTGGTCTCTCACACACGCAGAGGTACGCGCACGCAAAACATGCACGGCAAAACACGCACGTACGCGCGAGCACTCTGCGTGTCTTTCGGTGGTTGAGCAATTTGTAATCATGACAAAGTGAAGCGGCGGTTCGGAGAGTGTTTTGCATCTCTAACGTGATTATTTTTCTCCAATCAGAGGCGGGAGATGTGGTTTGATCCGGCAGTCGGTGGATCTCCAGATTGAGCAAAAGAAAACTATTCTTTTGCATACTTTGTTGAGTTTCTGAATAGCTCAGGAGGGAGCAGGTTGAATTCATCTGTTCTCCCCTTAAGGTCTCTCCAGGCTACGGGCCCGGGCGCTAATGACTGAGGTTCAACTCTCCAGGCCAGGGAGCGTCGTTGCATGTGCTGTTTGTTTGCCAGCGGGCTGTACGGCTCGCCTGCAGCCGCCGGGTCTATCCTCACTCTGACTATTTGTTTATATTTGTTTAAGGTTTGACTAGTACAGTCAAAGTCGACGGGGAAGGCCACAAAACAGATGTTTTCAGAGCTTTTCAAAGGGCTCTGTGTAGCGCTGCATCAAAGAGGCGCTCTGTGATTCAACAGGGTGCCTGCTCCTGTACTCCATCGTTCACATCGTGACTCCATTGATTCCTCCTCTGTACTCCTTGTGCATATTTACCCTCCAGAGACCGACGCTTTCTGGCCCAAAAGCACGCTGGGCTGGAAGTCCTCTTCCTGCGTCTCTCTCTCCCTCTCTCTCTCTCTCCATTTCTCTCTCTCTCTCTCTCTCTCTCTCTCTCTCTCTCTCTCTCTCTGTGGCTTTGGGACTTAAGGACTTGTCAGCCGTGTAAGAAGAGGCTGGCTGGTTGTAGTGGCGGCGGTGTGGAGTCGTGTTGCCACTTGCCAGTATGGATGAGTAAGGCCAGGCGTTCACTCCCTCATAGTGGTTTTGTTGTTGTTGTCGCTGTTGCCACGGACGTTGTATTGTGTTGTTGTACGAAAACATTGATCCACGATAATTGATATTGCTACACTTTGCATTGTGTAGCGTCTTATCCTAGCTGTCTTTGTTGTGTACGGGAAATGGGTTAACCTAGTGATGGTTAGTGCTTGGCACTTGGTTCTATGAACATCCTTACTGTACCCACAGAGATATATTGTTGTTTCTCTTTCTTCTGACAGATGTACTTATTGTAAATCGCTTTGGATAAAAGCGTCTGCTAAACGCCCTGAATGTAAAATGTAAATGAAGCAACATGTGTGTCTCGATCAACACATCTAGAGAGCACAGTTTTGTGTTTGATGATAAAATCATTTCTTGTTGCTCGGGAATAAAATATATTCTGCTCTTCAATTGCCGGACAATTCAAAACCCTGGGGTGCCCGGTGCTGCTGCTACGACCCTCGGCTGTTGAGTGACACATTCAGCGGTCGAGGCCGGGAGTCGAGTGAGAGTGGGTGTGAGAGAGAGAGAGAGAGAGAGCGAGAGCGTTCAAACGTGTTTTTCTTTAGTCCTGCGGTCGGGTTGCCACGGCTCCGGCCTGTTTAAACCCACAACAGAGTGAGCGTGTGTGCGTTGTCCGCGTTGGCCGCGCGTCGTAGGGTGTTGTGCGTTTTATTCATGCGCTGGGAGTTTTGACAGGAGCCGCCGCGACGCGAGCGAACGAGAGCTGCGGGTGTGAGCGGTGCGGGAGGGAGGGCGGAAGGGAGGGAGTGAGGGAGGGTTTAAATTAAATCGAGCCGTTTTGTTTGCAGTCCGACAAAAGAAGAGCTCCAGAGACTCCACCGATTACACCCAGCGGCCAGCGCTCTTCTCTGGGAGGAATAACGCGAACAGGGGTTCTGGGACTGGAGGAACATATTACACGCGTCAGAATGGACGCTGATTGTTGCCGGACGCCTCGCTGTGGTTCGCTACGGTACATACCAGAGCAGGCGATCATACAAGATGGGCAATTGTGTGGAAGTAGCCTACACGACAATAAGAATTGCAAATATTTGCGACAAAGAGAAAACAAAAAAAGGAAAAGTAAAACAAAATAGATGAGAGAATATCGGTTTAGACATTTAACAGGACAGTTGTAAAAAAGCAAGTTAATTATGGTATTCCTCCCGCCAAATATTTTCTCCACTAATAAAAAAAATAAACAACACTGAAAAGGTAGTAGTGGGGGGGGGGGGGGGGGGGGGGGCGGGGGTGGCTGCGTGTGATTGGTTAATCACTCTGATTAAGCCCTGCTCTGTCCTTCAACATGTTATTAGCTGATAGGCTCACTGTACACAAGACAAGACAAACGGCCTGTTGACTGGAGAGAGAGAGAGACAGAGACAGAGAGAGAGGTTTCTGAACAGGAAACCAGAGCATTTGATAATATCTGACTCAGTCTCGTCCGCTCATAACCTCATATTTTCAGTCTGGACTTAAGTGGTCGATGGACGTAATGTGAACGGTGTATTAGATGCCCTTTGACCTCACCTGGACAATGTGATTATGAATCCATGTGGATGCTGTGTGACGTCATGCCAGCGGTTCTGTTATTACCCATCATGCACCAGGGCGAGGGGACCGCGGACGACGGCGTCTACGAACTGATGAGCACCGGAGGTGAGTCAGTCGCCTGCCGGACGTAAAGCACACAAACATACGTCTTAATACGCGTTCAGAAGTCACTAGACCCCAGTTCTCCCAGTTCACCCAGTTCTCCTCTCTTTAGTGTCTGCTGCCTCGCTCAAGGAGGAAGAGGAGGAGGAGGAGGAGGAGGAGGAGGAGGAGGACGAAGAGGACCCCTACACCCTGGTGGGCACGGACGAGTACGGCGAGTACGACAACGTCCCCAGCCCCGGCGTCATGGCGCCGGCGGCTCCCGTGGCCCACCGCGCCCCTGCGTCCACGCCCCGGCCCGACACCACCACCACCGCCGCCGCCGCCGCCGCCGCGTCCGCCTCCCTCTCCAGGGACGGAGCCACCACCTTCATCGCCCAAGGTGAGAGAGGGGGGGGGGGGGGGTGGGTAGTGCGGATGTACGTGTGCCGTACGTTCTTCATCCAGAGCGACTCGCCGCGCTGGCGTCACTGCGGGCCAAAGCGCAGCACGTGTGCCGTTTGAATAAATGCACCGTTAGAATGCATTAGAATGCAGAGGGACAATAGAACCCAGGAACAACGGGGTGGTTGGTTTACATTAACCGCAGTCGAGTGTTGAGTAGGAGTGAATACGGCAGGATGCTGTGAATACGGCAGGATGCTGTGAATACGGCAGGATGAATACGGCAGGATGCAGTGAATACAGCAGGATGCTGTGAATACAGCAGGATGAATACGGCAGGATGCAGTGAATACAGCAGGATGAATACGGCAGGATGAATACAGCAGGATGAATACGGCAGGATGAATACGGCAGGATGCAGTGAATAAAGCAGGATGCAGTGAATACAGCAGGATGCTGTGAATATGGAAGCATGCAGTGAATATGGAAGCATGCAGGGTACAGGGAGGGGTGTAAGGAAAAGGGTACGATGGAGGTTGTGTTAATTTAGTAATCCGTCTTTTTGTGTGCGAGTGTTTTTCTGTGATTTAACAATCTAAAATAATCTGTTTACCTTTTCAGATGCGATATTGATCTGAAAACTAAATTATCATTATTGCTATTATTGATTGGCGATGTGATTTAAAATGGGCTGCAGGTGGTAGGAGTTGGTGATCTGAATCTCTGATTCTACTAAAATGAACACAGAAAGACAAACTAATATAATGGAGCTTTAAAACAACAAAGAGAGAGAGAGACAGACAGACAGACAGACAGACAGACAGACGGGGCTTGTAAAGAGGAGTGGGAGAGAGAGACCAGTTGCTGGTCCCCAGTACCTCACTGTTCAATTTCATCAGCCTGAATAATTCATGGAGCCGAAACACCCAAAAGTGATGTGTGTGTTATTAAGGCTCATGAATCATTAACACGCCCCCGACTCCCTCGCTCTCCTCAACGTGGCCACGCACAAAAGGCCGTCTTCATTGTGCCGTGCTTTTTGTCTTTCGCTGGCAGTCCCCCGGATAATATTACAGATTACCCAGAGAATGAGCAGTTTACACTCAAGCTCTCTCTCTCACTCTCTCACACTATCACACACTATCTCTCACACACTCTCTCACACACACTATCACACACTCTCTCACACACACTAGCACACTCTCTCTCACACACACACACTCACACACACTCCCAGACACACTCAGTCACACACACTCACCGCCTCTCTCTGCTGTAGTGATTGGGCAACAGGCGCGCTCTTATTTTGGCGGTTTATTTATGACTCGTCTACTACTTCCCGCGGGAGCAGCAGAATGTAAAATAAAAAAAGAGTAATTTTGTTCCTCTGAATATCATGGCGACCACACGACATGGCCTACACCACCACTGCCTCCTCCTCCTCCTCCTCCTCCTCCACCACCCCCACCCCCTCCTCCTCCTCCTCTCCCCCCCCACCCCCACCTTATGTCCCCAGTGGTGGGGCCCCGGTCGCAGCTCGCCCCGGGCCCCGCCATCTGCAACCAATCTGGGGCCGACCGCCCCGGCCAAAGCCCCTGGAGGAGAGGCCATGACGCGCCTTTTCCACCGGCCGCGGCCCGGTGGTGGTGGCGGCCGCCCCCCCCTCCCCCCCCCCCCACGGGGGTGCAGCATGAACGGGGAGCACGCACACACACATACACAGACACGCACACACACACACACACACACACACACACACACAGACACGCATGCAGGCATCAACACGCACACAAACACATTAACACGCACACACACGTGTACACAGACACGCACATACACATGCACACACAAGCACGCACGCATACACATACATATCAACACACACACTCATGAACACACACATGTCAACGCAAACACACACACGCACACAGATCAACACACGCACACACACACACACATACACATTCATGCACACGTCAACACACACATCAACAAACCCACACATATCCACACATGCGCATGAACACACACACATCCACACACACAGTACATACACCAACACACACACACACACACACAGAGGGGGAGGGAGGGGGGAGAGACGCAGGTAAGCCTCAGACTTACATTATCAAAACCCTGGATCAAACCCCTCCCTCTCTCCCCTCCTTGGGGAGAGAGGGAGGGATTAGAGGGAGAGAGAGAGAGAGAGAGAGGGACAGGCAACAAGTATGTTTAATGCATAAGGTGTGTTATTCAGCTTGTTGCTGGAGGCCGGGGCTCACTGTGGCTCAGACTCAGACCAGAGGCTCAGACTCAGACCAGAGGCTCAGAGGTTCAGACTCCGACCTATTATCAATAATTGGCCGCGCAGAAGAAGAGGAAAAAGCCAAGCAGCCTCTGTCACGCCCCCCGAGGAACCACAACGCAAAGGACGGACAAGAACGTGTGCACGCAGACACGCACACACTCACGCACACACTCACGCATACACACACACACACACACACTCACATACGCGCACACACACACACACACACAATAAACACACACATGCACATGCACGCACACACACACAAACATACACACACGCAAAGATACACGTGTAAGCTCAGGAACACACTGACTGCACACACACGCACATGCACATGCACGCACACACACACACGCAAAGATACACGTGTAAGCTCAGGAACACACTGACTGCACACACACACACACACACACACACGTAAGCTCAGGAACACACACACACGCATGGAGACAAACACACACACACACACAGAGCAACGAGTAAAGGTAGAACAGAGTGGTTGTTTGTGTGGATCCCCGGTGTGGATATTAAATGTAAACAAACTAAAGAAAGCTATGGGGTTAAGATACTGTGTGTTTATGCATTAGGTTTTAAAGGCTACCACTGCGGGTCACGTAGCAGCAACACCCAGATCAATTCATCCACAGACTCCACTGGGTGCGGGCGGGGGGAAACGGCCGGCTCAGCACAACTTAGTTGGATTTAATTTTCTCCTCTTACTGGCTAATCAATAGCTTTGATTGAGGGTATCCTCCTACTTCACTCAATCTGGCAACCCGGAGATTTGTGGTTTCTGCTCCTCCTGGAAAAAACTCTGTGGCCATGCATACCAATTCCCCAGAGGCCTTGAGGAATGCGTTATTTTGTAAAACGTCAGATGGTAATAGTATTAAGAAAGCAGCGTCACTGTATGTGTGGATTGAAGGCAGCAAGTCGGCTCACCGCCTCTCAGAGTATTTAGGTGCGCACCGCCATCTAGTGGCCAAAGCGCGTCACTTCACCTGTCGGTTGCGAACCAGCGACCGACTCATCATTAGGATGAATTGGGCCTGGATCAAAGAAAGTGTTGAATCAGCACATACGCTTCAGCCCGGCACAGGAGAGTTAAACGCCTGTGGGAACACAAGACAATGTTAACACAGTCTTTTCTCTTTGTCTTGGTGTTTAGTTTTCAAGACTAAACACAAGACCTCCAAAGGAAATGCTGATCTGTTGCATTTCCCCCTTGAGGGACAAGGTGAGAGTGATCTCATATTTATATAACCGGAAATACAAACTATACATAATGTATATTACTAAGTGATGCATTTTAGACTAATGATAACACAAATACTAATTATCAATAATTAATTGTTTTTAACCGACTTATTAGTATTAATCAGTTCCTCTTTGGCCCCTACATGTTATTTTCCGGGTCTTTCTAATTTCTTCCCGGAGGCCGTAAAGCGAGCATGGCGCCGCCCACCTACGACACCTTCGTCCCGGGGGTGGAGGGGCTCCTGGGGGCCCCGGGGGCAGCAGGGGGGCTGGACGGGCCCCTGGCCCAGCTCCCCGGGCGGGTGAGGAGGGGCTCTCTGACTGTGGAGCGGGCCCTGGACCTCATCAGGGAGTGGCAGAGGCTGCACTGCAGGGGCCTGGACCCCCACCAGCAGGTAGGGCCCCGACACCACCTGACACCACCCGACACCACCACCTGACACCACCACCCGACACCACCCAACACCACCACCCGACACCACCACTCAACACCACCACCCGACACCACCACTCAACACCACCACCCGACACCACCACCCGACACCACCACCCGACACCACCACTCAACACCACCACCCGACACCACCACCCGACACCACCACCCGACACCACCACCCACCACCACCACCCGACACCACCACCCGACACCACCACCCGACACCACCACCTGACACCAGCCGACACCACCTGACACCACCCGACACCACCACCTGACACCACCCAACACCACCACCTGACACCAGCCGACACCACCTGACACCACCCGACACCACCCAACACCACCCGACACCACCACCCGACACCACCCGACACCACCACCTGACACCACCACCTGACACCACCCAACACCACCACCTGACACCAGCCGACACCACCTGACACCACCCGACACCACCCAACACCACCCGAAACCACCCAACAACACCACCCAACACCACCCGACACCACCACCCGACACCACCCAACACCACCCGAAACCACCCAACAACACCACCCAACACCACCCAACACCACCACCCGACACCACCCAACACCACCACCTGACACCAGCCGACACCACCCGACACCACCACCCACCACCACCCGACACCACCACCCGACACCACCACCTGACACCAGCCGACACCACCACCCGACACCACCACCTAACACCAC
The DNA here is from genome assembly GCF_964030765.1 of Micromesistius poutassou. NCBI lineage: Eukaryota > Metazoa > Chordata > Actinopteri > Gadiformes > Gadidae > Micromesistius > Micromesistius poutassou. The sequence goes on along the minus strand of NC_140293.1, from coordinate 7,298,260 downwards.
CCGACACCACCCAACACCACCACCCACCACCACCCGACACCACCCAACACCACTCGACACCACCACCTGACACCAGCCGACACCACCCAACACCTCCACCCGACACCACCACCCAACACCACCACCCGACCCAACACCACCTGACACCACCACCATCCAACACCACCACCCGACACCACCACCCGACACCACCCGACACCACCACCCGACACCACCACCGCACACTACCCAACACCTCCACCTGACACCACCCAACACCACCCAACACCACCACCCGACCCAACACCACCCAACACCACCCGACACCAGTTCAAACTGAAGAACACTTGAGTTATTCTAAGTGGATGAGAGTTGTCATATTATGGATGCATCGAGGGGGGGGGGGGAGTGGGGGGGGGGCTGTCACCGCTAAGCTAAGCCAAGCGATGACGAAGAGGAACGATTATGCGTGCGGGACGGTAAAATATGTCCCCGGCCTCCCGGGGGGCCCCCGGTGAGGGAGACAACAGGGAGATGAATGTTTCACTGTCCCCAGGAGAGGCTGAACCGTCTCCGGGTGAACATCCTCAACAGCCGACCGGACGGAGACAGAGACAGCATCTACGGTGAGTAGGCACCAGACTCTGAAGGGCTGATGATGGCTCCACGTCAGCCCAACGGCGTACGGACCCATTATTACGTCCCTTTGAGGACCCTCCTTGCGAGGTTACACCGCAAGGGCCTGAGCAGCACGCGGGGCGCCATTAGCTCAGGAGGCAGAGCGGATTGGCTGGTAAACCCAACCAGCAAGGTCGCTGGTTCGATCCCCGGCTCCTCCTAGCTGAGTGTCGAGGTGTCCCTGCGCGAGACGCCCTCACCCTAATTGCTCCTGACCAGCTGGCTGTCGCCCTGCGTGGTCGACTCAGCCGTCGGTGTGTGAATGTGTGCATGACTGGGTGAATGTCAGTCAACACTGTAATGCGCTTTGGATAAAAGCGCTATATAAATGAGGACCATTTATATAAATGAGGACCATTTACCGGCAAGGGTTGTGATTGGTCCGCTCACTAAAACCCGACGCAGAACCAAAACCGGTTCCCGACCGCGTCGAAGCGTCTCTGCGTGGTCCTTGCGTTGCGTCAACGTGGAACCATAATCAGCCCTTGACCCTGCATAGCCTCCCCCTTACCCCCCAGCACCCCATACCCCTCTGACGCACTTATTGTATACTTAGCATTGTGTAGCATCTTACCCTAGCTGTCTGTGTTGTGTACGGGGAATGGGTTAACCTAGTGATGGTTAGTGTATATGGGGAATGGGTTAACCTAGTGATGGTTAGTGTATACGGGGAATGGGTTAACCTAGTGATGGTTAGTGTATACAGGGAATGGGTTAACCTAGTGATGGTTAGTGTATACAGGGAATGGGTTAACCTAGTGATGGTTAGTGTATACAGGGAATGGGTTAACCTAGTGATGGTTAGTGCTTGGCACTTGGTTCTATGAACATCCTTACTGTACCCACAGAGATATATTGTTCTCTTTCTCTTTCTTCTGACAGATGTACTTATTGTAAGTCGCCTTTGATAAAAGCATCTGCTAAATGCCCTGAATGTAAACGTAAAGTTGTTCTTTCAGCCCAGAGCAGAGACGGCGACGTGGTAATTGTAAAGGGTTCTGCGCCCCAAAACCAAAGGGATCCATAAATAGACGGATGTTTGTCTCCTGGGGGGTCCTTTGTGTTGTTTTCATCTGAAGGGCCGCATGATTCAGACAAGGCAGGGGCCCCCTTCTACAGAAGTACATTTCCAGCGTGTCAAGGCATTTTATATTCCTCCTGTTGTCGTCCTCCCGGGACCACACAACATCTGGCAGCACAATGCATACATATATTCATGTAATAACAGATGTGATCAATAATTCACCCGCGTGAGGCATAGTGGGCACTCACAGCCGGGGCTTCTTTCATGTAAGCGGAGATTGTACCTGGGTTTATTTATTTATGGCTACGCTAATTAATTCAAACTTTATGTAAACAACGCGGTCACGCACAGCGAGAGGCCAAGACAGACGCAACAGCGCACTCATAACGTCTGTAGAATACGCTGGAATACTAGAGGAATGAATCCAATAAGCAAGGTGGGAAGGGGTATTAACCTAAAGATATGCCTATAGTCCAAAGTGTTTCACTATGAAATACAATCCTGTGGTGAAAAAAGAAGATATGATATTCATACTATTATTTGTTTTGCTCCTTTTTGTGATCTACAAAAAACGTTGTACATCTCTAAATGTTTGATCAAACATGAAAGATAATAGTAGTTGTAGTTGTACACTGAATTTATCTTTTACATTTCTTCACCATAGTCATGCCCTAATACCGAATCACTTCATCAGCTGGCAGCATAAGCACTAACCTGCTAAATACTACTAATCACACAACCTCTACCTCCACCTGTAACCTGTCCTCTGCTCCACAGATCAGTTCAACGCCGTCCAGCCCACCAAGCAAGGTAAGTCTTCCAGACAGTTTCTATATCGGTGTATTAATACGTACTGTTGAAGACAACAATGTGTTTGATCTGACTCTCCCGTGCCCCGTAATGAGGTCTGGTCTGCGTAGTCCGTCCACTCAGACCTGAACAGGGGTTTGGTTGTTTGTTGTCGTTTGACTCACAGGCAGCACGGGCCGTAAAGACAGCCAGCCAGCAGAGTTCTACAGCCAGCCCCGCAGAGGACCCCATGTAGGCCTCCTCTTTACCTCACTCTGCTAGTCTTCTGTTTCCTCACTCTGCTAGCATCCTCTTTACCTCACTCTGCTAGCCTTCTGTTACCTCACTCTGCTAGCCTTCTGCTACCTCACTCTGATAGCCTTCTCTTTACCTCACTCTGCTAGCCTTCTGTTACCTCACTCTGCTAGCATCCTCTTTACCTCACTCTGCTAGCCTTCTGTTACCTCACTCTGCTAGCCTTCTGCTACCTCACTCTGATAGCCTTCTCTTTACCTCACTCTGCTAGCCTTCTGTTTCCTCACTCTGCTAGCATCCTCTTTACCTCACTCTGCTAGCCTTCTGTTACCTCACTCTGCTAGCCTTCTGCTACCTCACTCTGATAGCCTTCTCTTTACCTCACTCTGCTAGCCTTCTGTTACCTCACTCTGCTAGCCTTCTGCTACCTCACTCTGCTAGCCTTCTGTTACCTCACTCTGCTAGCCTTCTGTTACCTCACTCTGCTAGCCTCCTCTTTACCTCACTCTGCTAGCCTTCTGTTACCTCACTCTGCTAGCCTTCTGCTACCTCACTCTGCTAGCCTCCTCTTTACCTCACTCTGCTAGCCTTCTGTTACCTCACTCTGCTAGCCTCCTCTCTCTCTCACTCTGCTAGCCTCCTCTCTCTCTCACTCTGCAAGCCTCCTCTTTACCTCACTCTGCTAGCCTTCTGTTACCTCACTCTGCTAGCCTTCTGTTACCTCACTCTGCTAGCCTTCTGCTACCTCACTCTGCTAGCCTCCTCTCTCTCTCACTCTGCTAGCCTTCTATTACCTCACTCTGCTAGCCTCCTCTCTCTCTCACTCTGCTAGCCTTCTGTTACCTCACTGTGCTAGCCTCCTCTCTCTCTCACTCTGATAGCCTTCTGTTACCTCACTCTGCTAGCCTCCTCTCTCTCTCACTCTGATAGCCTTCTGTTTACCTCACTCTGCAGTCAAACCTCGTCGGGAGGGCGGAGAAACGCTGAAGGTGGAGAAGCGGTGAAGGTGAGTGGTGACGGAGACATGACGTTGCATGGCAGGTGAGCCTTCGCTTGGGATCTCTGTTGATGACAGTTTGATTTAATTTCGATTTTGATTATTGTTATTTTTCTTTTTTTACAGGTTAAGCTCAAGAACTCCGGTGTATAGCCTGTTCTTCAATTCCGTTGTGTTTTATGAAGCTCAGTTCATGTGTTGACCATTAAAATATGTTTTTTTCTGTTGTTTTTACCAAACAAACTTGGCATCTGTAGTGCCTTGCCTGTTCTCTATCAATACTTAAACTCACATTTTTGGACATTCTTTAATTATATTATTTTTAAAATATTAAATTATTGAATATAAACGTTTATTCACTGATTTTTACGAATACACAATAGCACAACTCGTTAGCCGGCCTTCTTTAAATTTGTCCATGGGAATTAAAAAAGCGTCGCGTAAAAACAGTTCACACGGACAATCCCACTTCCCACCTCAAGGTGGTGCTGTTACACCAAGTGAGAGCCGCCAAACCAGACCTCTCCACCCGCCCTCCCGTCACACCGGGTTTCCACTCCCATTGTACACCGCCGTGACCTGACCCAGAGAAACACCGACATCCCCAACCAACGGCACACGAGAGAAAAGCCACAAAAAACAGACACTAGTCCCAAATCCGTTTTTTTTCTTTGTTATCTTACAAAAGCCTTGTGAAACCCCACCCCACCCACCCGGCCCCTTGAGACAGCGAGGGCCCCTCAGGTGAGAGATCTCCATTACACTGCTGCTCCTGTCCTCACCACAGACACCACCCCTGTACACCACCCAGCCGGCCTGGGAACAACACCACCCAAACACCACAACACACACCCCCACCTTTGATTCGCCCGGGCCGACCGGAGGTCGAATCAAAGGTGGGGGTGTGGGGGTGTGCGTGGGGAATTCAGTGAATGCATTGCTAATTCCGAAGCGTGGGTCTCGCAGCCCGGGCACCGGCGCGGCGGATCCTTGTGCCAACAAAGCAGCTGGTTTCTCGCCGGGCGCACATCCCTGTTCAATCATGCTCTTTGTGAATAATACGCTAAAGCCATTCCCGTTAGCCTTTGGAGATGATCCGGGCTCCAGGACCCCGTGGCATCGGAGGCATATGCTCAGACCCCCCCCTGTTGTACCCCCCATCCCCCCCCCTCACCTCACCTGCTGGGGTACGTCGGACCGGCGCCCGACCCAAGATGGTCGCCGGAGGACACGATCGTGAGAAGATGGGGCCGATAGGAGGAGGGAGAATGGGGGAGGATGAGGAGTGAAAAGGGGGGACGGGGGACGACGGGACGGGGGGGAAAGACGTCTCTGACGTTTACCTTCAGCTTTACGTCCAGGGTGTTGATCAGACGCTTTTATCCAAAGCGGCTTACACACACACACACTCACACACGCTGACGGCGGAGTCGACCACGCAGGGCGACAGCCAGCCCCCGTCAGGAGCAGTCAGGGTGAGGGCGTCTCGCTCAGGGGACACCTCCACACTCCGCTAGGAGGAGGAGGAGCCGGGGATCGAACTAGCAACCTTCCGGTTCCAAGTCGACCTGCTTTACCTCCACCACCTCTCCCACCGCTAAGACCTTCAAACACAATCACCCCCGACCTCACCGGAGGGCTCTCCACAGAACACAGGACTACGCCGTCTGGATTAGCTGTACGATGAACCTATCGGCTTTGGAAACATCTCCATCCTACTCCACCATGGAGGACTCAGACCGACACACACGCACACACGCACACACGCACACAGTGCCCCACCCCTTCCTGCTTCTGTGCCCTCTCTCCCCCACTCCCTCCCCCCTGCCTCCCCCCTTGCCTCCCCTCCCGGATTAGGCCAGAGGCTTGCACACAGCTGTTCCCAAACATCCCGATAAAAATCGGACAATTTCACAGTCGGTGGCATTCTTTCATCTCCCTCCTAATCCACACACCGGCCCCCCCCCCCCTCCCCCCTGAACCGCCGCCCCATAGGCCGGCGCACGGGACCCCCCCTTCACGGCTGACCCCTGCCATTCATGTGATCACTTCTGATTGGCCAGCGGGAAGGGGGGGGGGGGCGTCGTTAGGAGAGGGGGGGGGGGGGGAAGGGGGCGGGGCTTAGAGGTCAACCAGGTCGAGGAGTCACAAGGGCAGCGGTGCCATATGGATGAATATCAAGTATTCACGTACTGATCGTGGTAAGTAGACATTTATTTATATGTATATATTTATTTATAGCAGTGGTTAGCTCTAGAGGTTCTGGGTTCAATCCCAACGGTCTGCAGCATAACCTGTAAGCATCCAGCACGTCTTACATACAACACACAATATTCACATAATGACATGTGTCTGGATTCACTGTCAGTCACTTTGGACGACAGAACAGGCTAAATGACTATTAATAGTGATCGTACAATCATTGATGATTATTATTCTAGTGCTTATTCCAGGGCAGTAGATACAGAGCGTATACAGAGGCTTCAGTAGACGAGGAATAAAGCGTTTTGTGACGACGATAAGATATGCCTGGCTGTAGGGTCTGAGCGCTGGCAGCGCGGAGACGCGTCTGTGACCTCGCGGAATCAGGAGGAGACCGCTTCCTCTCGGCACGCCGCACGACTCTGTTTGTCCACTCGGATTTAGGGAATCCAGAGTGAATAAAGATGAATAAAAATCGCATTTGTCCGTTTAAGACGAGCCGCTCTGCCCTGAAAGGAACCAGTAAAGCAAGGCGGCGATCAATGCCTGGTTGTCAGCCCCCCCCCTGCTCTGTGTGCTCTCTCTCTCTCTCTCTCCCCCTCTCTCTCTCCCTCTCTCTCTCTCCCCCTCTCTCTCTCCCTCTCTCCTTCTCTCTCTCTCTCTCTCTCTCTCTCTTGCCCTCGCTCTCTCTGTCTCTCTCCTTTTCCTTCTCTCTCTTGCTCTCTCTCTCTCTCTCTCTCTCTCTCTCTCTCTCTCTCTCTCTCCTCCTCCTCTCTCTCCCTCCCTCTCTCTCTCACGTCTTTATTTCCCTATGGGCTCCGGCTGTTTGACTCCAACCTTTATTCGCACAGTAATTCTTCACAGTTCAAACAGGGCAAGAAAAGGTACTTCAGCCAAAAGAAGAAAAAAGAAAAGAAAGAAAAAGGAAAAAAAAGCAGGAACCGAATCAAAAGGCCAAGGAAATAAAATGTGTGTGGGGGGGGGGCTGGGGCGGAGGCGGAGAGGGGGGGGGGGTTCTGTAATGTGTGTGTGGAGACACAGTGGAGCTCTGTGTCGGGGCTTTGTCGACACCGGGGGTGTAAAGAGCAGACACACCCCCCCCCGCAGGACGCGTTCATTCTGACGAGACTTTTAACGCCAGGAAGCCAGACCCGGTCTGTTTGTTTAACGGGGCTCCGGGGCCCCGGGCCCTCGCTGAAGGGCCCCTGAAAGGCAGCCCGGGCCGGAGTGCCATAAGCAGACGATTTTATGCGTAGTGCGTCGTCCTGGACGGACGGGGGGGTACGGGGGGTATAGGGGGGGTATGGAGAGGTACGGGGGTGGTACAGGGGGGTACAGGGGGGTACGGGGGGGAATGGCGGGGTGTGGGGGGGTACGACGGGGGTACGGGGGTACGAGGGGGTATGGGGGGGTACGGGGGGGTACGGGGGTACAGTGAGGAGGTGGAGGGGGTGAGATGACTTCTGAGTGGAGGTTAGCTTTCAGAGGAGGAAGGGGAGCCGCTGTAGACGTTGTAAAGAACGTCAGGAACAAAACCCAGCCGTCGCCGCGTCTCGCATGGCGCTCGCGTTCTGCTCCACGCTCACGGAGAAGAAGAGCCGCCGTAAAAACTAATGGCGGATCCACATTAACTATTTTATTTGAGTGCGGGAGAATGTGCCTAAAAACCTGGTAATTGCCGATGTTTATAAAGCGGTAAAGTGCTCCTGTAAATCGGGATGATCTACGGGCTTGGCCCTCGCAGACGCTCACGATTCACGGACGTTTGCTGTACGGCCGTCCGGGTGACGTTACGATACGGTAACAAAGCTCGGAGTCAGAGCGAGCCTTACGCTCCTCGTTACCGGTTCACAGCGGTTCGTTAGCGGGTGATTCCTCTACATCCCGGCGTCAGTGAGTCAGTGGATAACGACCGCGACCTCCGCCGCACCAAACCAATCCCCCCAACACACTGACACTCTCATCCAAAGTATTACAATAAGGACATCAGTCAGAAGAAAGAGAACAACAATATATCTCTGTGGGTACAGTGAGGATGTTCATAGAACCAAGTGCCAAGCACTAACCATCACTAGGTTAACCCATTCCCCGTATACACTAACCATCACTAGGTTAACCCATTCCCTGTATACACTAACCATCACTAGGTTAACCCATTCCCCGTATACAACACAGAGAGCTAGGATAAGACGCTACACAATGCTAAGTAGTGTTTTTAAGAGCCAGGATGTCCGACACACAATAAGTATGTGAGAGGGTTGTGTGTGGGGGGGGGGGGGGGGTGAACCAGTGAATCGTGAGTCTCATGCAGAAGCTGCTGAGCGACAACAGCGTGCGTTCCCGGCATCGAACAGAGGACCCAGGGCCGGTCCGCCCAGACCTGGTTTATCAACTGGCGTCGGCGCGCGCCAGTTAATAACCCCTCCCACCTCCCCCCCCCCACCCACCTCGCCCCGGCCCCTTTGTCCCCCCCCCCCCCCCCCCCCGGGGGCAGACCCCCACCCCAACGCTGCCAACTGGCAAAAGGCGTGTCTGGGGCGTCCTTCAGCGCCCTTGTCCGTTTGATCTCGCCGGGGTCTGCCAAGGAGCGCGCTGCGTCCACGGGGCCGACGGGGCGGTGAGGCGACGCCCGACGGCTCTTCCTCCTGGCTGTGCGTTATGTTTTGATTCTCGTTGGTGTTTCTGGAGATGTTTATAGGTGTTTATGGCTCCTGGTCATTCCTGCAGAGGTCTGATTCTTTAGTTTGATTCTGGCGATGTGGGGGAGGGGGGGGGATTATGTGAGCAGTGTCACAGAAAGAGACACACCAACACACACACACACACACACACCCCACCCCCCCGACACAATGTGGTCAGGGATGCCATCGGAGCCACGGGCATCAATCATGTGATGTTATGAGGACAGGCCTAACTATAACCTGAGCGTTACCGTGGCGGCCGGAGCGCGGGCGCGCCGGTTCAGGCACACTGGAAGGTGGTCGCTGTGGACGGCTGAGCTGCTAATTAAACACGTTAGCAAGAGTCGTCAGCGGGGTTCGTTAGGAACGTGAATTTATGTCAGGATATTGTTTCTGGATTTTTTTTTTTTTTTTGTTGTTGTTGTGGTTTATTTTAGATAATTTTGCGTTGTTCATTTAAAAACAACAAATACCTTTGCATGCTTATGAAATTCAGATCATTTTTTTTCCTCTCAATAAATGCTTTGATTTCTGACAAAGTTATGCTAATGTATGTTTGAACGTACCGGACAATCCCGGGCCAACAGCTGGACAAATACACACACACACATGTGAATACTAACGCTGTCACGCACACACATACACACACGCACACACACATGAATACTAACAGTCTCACACACACACACACGTGCGCACACACATGAATACTAACACTCACGCACACACACACACAAGCACACACACGCATGAATACTATCGCTCTCACAAACAGACACACACAAAGACACACACACACACACACACAAACGTGAATACCAACTCTCTCACACACACACACACACAGCCATGCATTTGCACGTGAATACTAACAACTCTCTCACGCACACACCCACACACACGTACACACACACACACACACACACACACATGTACACACCCCCACACGTACACACCCACACACACCAACCACACCACAGTGCTGTTTACCAACACAGTGTGCTGGGGATTATGGATTAATGGTGGATATGAATGGCAACAAACATGCAAATATACATATCATATTTACACAGGCGTTTTCAGCGGGGGACTAAATAATCACTCGCACACACACACACACACACACACACACACACACACACACACACACACACACACACACACACACACACACTCCCTCTCTGGGGTCACCAGTATGCTATGTTGGTCTCTTTGTAGCATGCTAACCTAGACCTCATTTCCAAAAATCTCTTATTTTTACCCAATAATTGATCCCATTACACACTTTAATAACGGCATAAGGAGACGGTAGGCTAGCGTTTGCTGCAGGGAGCTGCGATGGTGAAGGGCTTCCAGAGCCTCGCGGCGCGCTATGCTAATGGCTGCTGTGGATTACATTCCAGGGCTTTTTGGCCTGAATCCGTTTTAATGATTTTATTTTTCCCCTTACTCAGATGCAGGTGAGGGCCTTCGATTCTGGTTGAGACACGCCTTCCATATCAAGACTAACAGAGAGACACACACACTCCTGAACACACACACAGACACACACACACACTGAGCGAAATACACACACTCACACACGCAGACACACACACACACACACGATAAACAAACCTCTCACACACTACACGCAAAACGAAACACATACACAGACATGCTAATCTAAATTAAACAACACAATCTCAAACACACACACGCACACACACACACACACACACACACACACACACACACACACACACACACACACACAGACATTCACAGAATGCACACACTAAATTAAAGACGCACACACATTGATATTCTCCAGGTGCTGGGGTGCGGCGATGTGATCACACC
>NC_140293.1:7208891-7287613 GCF_964030765.1 Micromesistius poutassou | reverse complement strand
AATGATCTGGGAGCGGTGGCGGTTTGACCCCGATTGAAGAGGTCAACGAGGAGGGCTTACACGCAGCAGCTCCCCTCCCCCACACTCACCCTCCCTCCCCCCCGTCCCTCCCTCCCCCCCCCCCCCAGTGCACGTGCCGCGACCCGCCTTTCACTCGCTGCCTTGCTCAATTACACTTCAGAGGGCAGACTGACACGTCTCCCTACCGGGGTCACGACCCACGACCAGAGGCTACGTCTAGGCCTCGTAAAACAAGCCCCTCCGTCCACGACCACGGGGGCCCCCGGCCGTCTGGGGGCCGTCGGGGGACGTGGGGGGGGGGGGGGGGGGAGGGTGGGGGAGGCGGAGGTGGAGGTTGGCGTAAGGTAATGATGTTTTACAGCCATGTTAACTTTCAGCACCCGGGTAATGAAAGCAGCTTGACCTTGACCTCTCTCTCCTCCCCCAGGAGGGGACGGCCGAGCCACCCGCTTATGTCGCCGCTTGCGAGAGGACCCCCCCCCCCACCACCCCCCCCCCAAGAGTGCTGTGGGGGGGGGGGGGGACGGACGATTTATGGGGGGCCCGTCCGGAATTATTGGTTTCTTTTGGGGCAGAAACGAGGTGAATTACAGCCCTGCACTTATCTGCAGATCTCTGCGTTGGTTTATCGCGGGCGGTGACGGCTCCAGTCGCCGTGACGACCGAGAGAGAGAGAGAGAGAGAGAGAGAGAGAGAGACGGGAACTCACACAGAGTCTGTGTGAGGCGGCGGCGGCAGCGTCAGCGCTTAACCGCGTCTCCCCGCTCAGAACTCCACCTTTCCAGTTTTCAGGTTATGCTCACTTGTGAGGTTTTCTGCCGAGCGTGGAGAGAGCGATATCGCAACGCACGCCGAGACCTGAGAGCCTGCTGCAACACGTCCGCACGCAGGGACTACTCCTGCAACCAATCACAGCCCGCCCGCCGCCCGCCGCCCGCCGCCGTGCCGGAGAGAGTCAGCGCAGGTGAGAGACCGGAGTGGGCGGAGTCTCCTCATTCTATGTGTTTTTTATTTTTTATTTTCAGTTTGTTTCTGTCAAACGGGGGGGGGGGGGGGAGAATCTGCGCTGAGACGGCTGCGGACGGTTCCTCATTGTTGTTCTGTTTTTAGTCTCGCTGTAGGTCACAAACAAGGTTAACAGCAGTGTGGGCCGTGAGAAGCCCTGGCTCTGTATGGGAGAGGAGCCTGCCAGTTGGCACAATGGATGCCCCAGCCGCCACCGCCCCCCCCCCCTCCCCCCTCCCCCCCCTGCCCCCCCTCCCCCTCCTACTCCAGGCTTCCCAGTGGGCATTCAGCTGGGCATGCACTGGGTGCTACGTCTCCGCGCCTGTGAGTAGAGCACGAGAGCCCCCTCAGCATCCAACCGTCGCCCCCCCCCCCCACCCCCCCTCCCCCCGCCCCCCCCCACACCACCCGCTGCCAAACCCCCCCCCCCACCATTCCCAGGGCAGCAGCCCGTGAGCATTACGCATCGGAGACGTTCGGATCCGACGACTTTTTACGCCGTTCCTTTTCGTAAGAGAACGGGATGACACACTTTAACGTGTGAAGGGTTTTCTTCTCGCTCTTTTCCGTTCGCGGTAAAAACACCACGGCGCGGTCGGAAACACGACAACGCAGCGCTCCGACGTTAACGGCGCGCTCCGACGTCAGGACGGCCGGTCCATTGCGGGGACGGCGGTCCGCGTGGCGGTTCAGTTTACGTAACGCTCGCTCTCTCCCTCGGAGGAACGAGCGTTTTTTGTTTTTTTTACGGGTCACGTCTTTGTGTGTCGGACCGCACGAGCAGTTTGTTTGTTTGTTTGTTTCCGTACAGTTTGCCACGGAACAAAGGAAGCAGCCTCCGTCCTGCCCGTGTCAGAAAACTTTCCAACCAGCACACTGCATTGCGGATGCCAACCGGCGAATCAAAGGCACGCTGCATGCAAACAAAGAGGGTTTGATGCCAACCTCCGAACCTCTGACAACCATTACTGGCCATTTCCCTGCCTCCCTGGCACGGTGGAAAACAAAATGGCGCCGCACCGCACGCCACCACAATATGGCTGCATTGTCTGGAGATGGGCACCGCTTGGCAAGCGAGAGGGGAAGGAGACAGCGCTTTCACCTCGAGAGCGGCAGAAAACCACGGCCGCCACCGGAGAAACACTTTTGAAATAATGCCAATGTGGCGTTGTGTAAAATCTCACTCAGAATAAATAGCGACGATGAGGACAACTGGAAATTATAAGCTCGCAAACGTCCGCCCAGGGAACAAAACGAAGCGAGCACAAATCCTTTCACTCATTTTAACTGAAAAGACAATATTATACATTGTGAAAGAATGTATATTTCACATCCGATTCATCTGTGTTATCAAAATCATCCCCCAAACAGGCTTCTCCGTGGTTCATACTGAACAGTTAAAACCCACAGCAGATGCAAACGAGACAACCAACGGCATCTTACAAAAGACACAAAAGAGGGTCTGATGCCAACCCTGGTGCCAATGGCAACCATTATTGCCTCTCTGCGGTGCCTTCTGCTTTCCCTGGCACTTATCAGACACAAAATGGCGCTTCGTGTTGGATCATTACAAGCTAGCTCTACGGACATTTCTACCTCCACCACGGACGGATCAGTTTGCGTGCTATTGGATTCGGTATACTACTACAGCAAAAAATATAAAAAGATTAAAATGCATTTTTTTGGGTTTGGACGTGAAAATTGAACGATGACTAATTTTGTAGAAGACAGACACATGTGTTGAGACGATGATAATTCATTGATACTGAAAACAGAAAGGAGGCTGGAATCACAATATTTGGGTTGCGAGAATTGCTGTAAAAAGGGGGAATGTGAGGAAAATTTGATTCTTTGTTTGCTTATTTTACCAAAACAGCAGTCATCATTTATTACATCTAACCATAGATCTATTTAAACTTCCTTTAAAAAGCTCTAAACTGACTAATGTGTGGCTGCTAACATCATGGAATATATACTGAATATATATACCAAATATATTTTATTATTTTTGCGAACATGTTAGAAATAAAAATTGCAAATATGGCAGGACTTGTGATATGTTATTATAGAAAGAATATATCAGAATGATAGATCATAATGACTGCAATTATCATTATAATAATATTTCAAACTGAATGCAACCAATTATAATATCTATCAATTGTACCCCCCAATTGACCTTGTATTAAAAAAGCATTGTATTTTAATTCATAATAAATCTTCCACACGAAAACCTATCCAGTAAAGAAAGCAATGTCTGTAAATTGAATTGAAAAAATATGTACAACAAATATGTAAAACCAACAAAACTATTCAAATATATGATGAATATAAATAAAAAGGTGTATTTACTATCTTGTAAAGAGTAAAGCAAATTACATATTTAAATAACAATATGTGATTTTCTTTATCATATGATGGTAAGAAAATATTTGGAATAAATTATTTTTTGTTCTACACAAATTATATTGTAGAACATAATATTATAAATAATAAAAATACCATATTTTATGTTTGAACCGAAAATGCCTCAGTAATAATAAGTGAATATATTCAGCTCTGTGTAAACGACCCGACTAAATAAAAACCTACAAACAGAATAAAATCATCGCAGGACAAAACCCAAACAAGTCCACCACGACGAGACACTTGGACGTCATCCAGACCCAAAGACCACAAGTCCAGAAAGCAGTGCGTGACCTTATCACCCCATCCATACTAACACACACACACACACACTCCCCCAGCCCTCCCCCGCCCCCCCCCTCCCCCCCCCAACCCTCCCCCGCCCTCCCCCCCCCAACCCCTCCCTCCCACACACACACACACACACACACACACACACACACACACACACAGACACCCGGACGGCTTCCTACCTTGGTCTTGAACGTAGTAGGCCAGGAACAAGTCGAGCTCCTTGACGGACACGGTGATGTGGTGCGGCTGCACGCACAGCGCCGGGTTGGTGCAGTGTGGCGACTTGACCAGCCGCTCGCCGTCCGTACTTTCCAGCGGGATGCCTTTGAAGAGGATGACCATCACCAGGTCCAGGCGCCACACCTTGTCCGCCTGCCGCAGGCAGTCGATGCGTCGGATCTTCCCCTTCTGGTCGGGGTTGGACAGCACGCAGCACGGGTGCTTCTTGCCGGTGACGCTGAGGACAAAGTCCTCGCGGTACTCTTGGCGAATGTCCTTGCGCAGCTTGGCCAGCAGCCTGGACGCCCACTTCTGCTTCACCTCGGCCTTCTCGCCCAGCAGCTCGTCCTTGACGGCGCGCTCCTCGTCCTTGGACATGCGCTTCTCGTGCTTCTTGAAGTACTTGCGTTTGCGGGCCTGCAGGTTGAACCAGGTGTAGGCGATGGCGCGCACGTGCGGCAGCAGCGCCTCGATGAAGGGGTGGAACTCATCCTGGGGGTCGGGGCGGCCCCGGGGGTGGACGAGGCGAAAGGGGAGGGAGGGGGAGACGGAGAAGGGGGGAGAGAGAGAGAGAGAACAGGGGACGGGGTTTAGACTCGGGAGGACCAGCATTCAGACACACACAACGTCACGTCACACACGTTGACTTTTGAGGCCAGATCACACTTCTCTGAAGCAACTAGAACACACACTGTCTGGCCGACACACAAACCCGCCGCTACGACACAACACAGCACAGCAACAGCGTCGTCGTGGGCTGCGGCTAAACTCACTAACTGTAAAACAAACAATCACCAGTCGAGTACGAGAGCGATGTTGGCATTACCATCCCAGATGTATGGGGACGTACTGAGGGCACAACAAGGAAATCCAGTGTTTGCGTTGAAACGGCGGCAGCGCCACAATAGCTCGGAGCACAACGACCAGTGAATGCGCTGGAGTGTCTGCTCTCTCTCTGCTCTCTCCCTCTCCCTCGCTCCAACACTCGCTGGTTTGTGGAGAATGCTCTGAGCGCGGCTGCACACACTGACAGCATGCACGCCTTACACACACCGACACACACACACACACACACACACACACACGTCTCTTATCAAACTATTGCCCGCTTGCTCATGAGGACTTATCCGTCAAATATTAACCAAAAGATAAAACGTGCAAGTCCAAAAGAGAGGACTGGGTCAAATCAATTCAATAAATTAGCAGCAGAACTAAACGGATTGAAATGCATTCCTAGCCGGTGCAGACGTGTTCGGAGCGGGCCTCGATCACGCTCCGACAGCGGGGAGGTCTGAACTTGGGGGACGAGAAGGAAAGTGGGAGAAGTGGCTTTTAAAGTAAAAATTGTTCACGAGATATGTTTCACGGGAGGATCGTCTTTTACAAAAGTGGGAGACGGGGGATTTCTGAGAGTTATAAAATCGAGGGGTTCAGATTGTCGTATTCAGGTGAAATGTGAGGTGAAACACCACACGGGTTAATTTGTGCAGCTAGAGTTCATACAAAACCACATTCCAACCAACATGAAAACTATAAAATATGAGCCGGTTAGACGGGTCATATTTTATAGTTTGATTATAATAATTGGTCCTTTCTCAGAAACATGAACATAAGAATTTAAAGAATAACATGTTTATATTCAAGCTCTGATGAAATACAATTTGAATTAAATGAACATCATTAAAGTGAAAATTATACATAACTGAGTTTAAGTTTTGGATGCGATACAGGGAGTGTTGGTTTGGGTTTAAACATTTTAAAATCGTAGTAGCAGAAGGAGAAACATGGAATGGGGAACTTGGCATTGTTTTAAGGTCATTAAAATGTCAAACTGAATAAACCATAAGATGCCTCATTTAAGTGGGTCTTTGAAGAGTTAAAACCACATATTGTTCTTTGGAGAAGCAGGCAAGCATGCTTCATGGGAAACCACAGAAATCCCCTCCCTGTGTCTCTACGTGTGTGAGTGCGTGTGTGTGAGAGAGTGTGTGTGTGCGTGTGTGTCTGTGCCGTGAGTGAGCTTTCCTAAGAAGGCATAGTACTCTTGATACACACTTTCAAGCAGTAAAACAAAAAGCCTTGAGCGAACCTCAGACAGGGACAAACTGAAGGCATGTTTCAGGCTTTACACGCTGCGGAAATACAAATAAAAATAAATACAAATACATGGTTTTGTATTCTGATATTTTCATGAGAAACACTGTTTTGTTTTCACCCAAAACTTAAAAAAGCTGAGTAATGTATTAGCCAAGTAAATTATATAATTCGAGGTTTGTGTCCATGGTGTGAATTGTATAATGTTTAATTTAAAATTTCAAGCCATTTCAGTTTCCTTGTGCAAACTAAAAAATAAAATAATAATTACATAAAAATCCAAGTCCGGGACAATATGTTCTGCTGTGGACACCACCTTCGTTAATATTCCCCCACCTCAGGCTGGCTGACCTCAGGAGTCCCACGCTATTTTATGATTCTTTAAAGACCGGGTAAACCAAATTCAGTATTTTTCTTCTTATCATATTAATTAGGCCTTAAATGTGTCCCTCAAAACATGTAAAAAATATTTTTCCCATTCATCATTTCCTTGAGGAGCTAGGCCTCAGAGAATGTTCTGTGTGCAGGTTTAAAATGGGCGGGTCTACATCGAAGACCGCGTTACGTAAAGCGGTCTTCGATGTAGACCCGCCCCCTGCTGCCCTCTAGGTATAAATACATTAACCGCGCACTAGCATTCTGTGGTTTCACCCGTCTATGGTTTTACCGCTCACGAGTCTGATTTGAATTGTCAGTTTGCAGCTAGCTTGCCCGTTGGACCTCTCCGGTGATGGGCGTGGTTTCCTGGCCTGCAGCGCACACGCCCCCACCGTCCTGAGCCAGGGATTACTGCTCATTTTTCATCAACTTTGAAGCATAATTTTATATACTTCGCGATTTTTTTAGTCCTTCAAATTTGGCAGGGTGGTTAATAATATATTTTCCTGTGGTATTATAAACTCAAAACCCATAATTATTTTTGGTTTACCCGGTCTTTAAGATATAAAGTCTGCAGCCAAACAGCTCGGAAGATAAATGGCTTGGAGGCCCGGGCTGTACACTTCAGCCGAAGCCATAAAAGCACAATCCTCTTAAGTACAAACTAAACCACATCTCAGTCAATCACTGACTTATGCCAAGTCAAATATAAACATTCAGACTGAGTCAGCCAAAACAGACGGCTACTCCTCCAACTTTGGGAATTAACTTTGTCATTAGTCGGATCTTCCTCGAGTCGAGAAGGGCACTTTATCTCCTTCCAGCTCCGTTTTAACAGCGTGAAGGGGTATCGATTGGGATTAAAAGGCATTTGCTGAACAGGGCCTAATAAAATACAATAAAAAAATACAATCTACTAATTGTTATGTAAAGTATAAACCACAAAAACACACAAACTCAAAGTCGGTGCAGCTCAGTGTGGGAACTATACCTCCACGTCTGTTAATAAATTAAAAAGACATTCCACGTTGCACAACTAAACGAGAAATGCATTTACGCACAACTTTACGCATAAACTGAGCGTGTCTCGCGGTTTGTGCCTTTACCTTCAAATCAATGTAAGGCGATGAGACACACTCTAACGCGATCCACCCCGGGTTTAGTGTCGGGGTCTCTGCGTCTCCACGCGATCAACACAGCGCATGCATGAAACACCCAAAGCAGCGACAACAAGCAGGAAAACGAAGAAATGAATTCGGTCGGTGAGGAAAGCGGGGGCTGCCGGTTGCGTTAATCCAAGAACCGGTTGGAATTGAATAAAAGACAGAAATACCTGAGTGAGACAAATGGGCGAATACATGACGACCCGGCTGTGAATCAACGTGGTGCGAAGGGTTCCTCTCGGAGCGCAGGGTCACCTCACCGCGCCATACCCGTGCAGCGCGCACGACTCTTCTGCACTTTATCCGCGTGGAACCGGGCTATCCAAGAACATCCATCAAGGTTTCCCCCCCCCCCCCCCCCGATCCAAAGATTGTCGATTCTGCGATAGAATATAAAAACTGAAAACGCAGGCGATTCAAAACCGAGGGAAAAAAAATGTCTGAACTTGATCGGAGCTCTGCGAATATTCTGTATATATTCGTATGCGTAAAAAGAGAGATCGCTGTACTGGATTATAGCTCTCGTCCGCGCCTCCAAATTGGCGATGGCTTCTTGTTGTATAGCATAGAGAGAGAGGGTCTCCTGCTCCGGGTGCACCCTTCGCGTTTCCAACTTGATCAGAGGACGGATCGCGAGTGGAGCCGCCTTCGCTCAGCCCTCAGCCCTCAGCCTGCTGCACGATCCAGCAAATCAGACCCAACTTTGTTTTTTTTCTTTCTTTCACCCCACGTAATTACACAGTCACACGCCTCCTCCTCCTCCTCCAAACACACATTCCATATCCTTCCATCCCACCACCTCCTCATCTGCTCCCCCCCCCCCCTGTCTCTCTCTCTCCCCCTTTCTCTCTTTCCCTTTTTGTCTCCCCCCTCTCTCTCTCTCTCTCTCTATCTCTCCCTCCCTCTCTCTCTCTCTCTCCCCCACTTTCAGTCGCTTCCCACTCGGTGAGAATTATTTAATGAGCGACGGACCTTGGCCCACAGAGCTCACAGTCCGATATATAAACGGAATGGACACATCTATTCTGTCCTTGTACACCTTGACTTTGTTCCGAAATATTTAGGGGGGGGGGGGGGGGGGGGGGCATGTTGACCCAATCTTTTCAGCAGAAGTATTGGAGTAATATCCGGATCTCCAACGTTAAAAACATTGACATTTCATTGCGCTGGATCAAACATGTAATGAGTAATGTAATGAGTATGAAGGGACATTTAGAATATAGATTCAGATCTAATAGGGGGAGGGGGGGGGGTGCAGGGGTTACGAAGACTTTCTGCAGAATCAGTCTAGCTGGGGTGGGGGGGTGGGGGGTATACTCCTAATATTCCTAATGGATACAGGCCCCTCGTACCAAGTTGTGTGTGTGTGTGTGTGTGTGTGTGTGTGTGTGTGTGTGTGTGTGTGTGTGTGTGTGTGTGTGTGTGTGTGTGTGTGAGAGAGAGAGATGAGGAAATAAAGAAATGACCTGTATTTTAAATAATAAAGAATTTACCTGTGCATAGTCGTGTGTGTGTGTGTGTGTGTGTGTGTGTGTGTGTGTGTGTGTGTGTGTGTGTGTGTGTGTGTGTGTGTGTGTGTGTGTGTGTGTGTGTGTGTGTGTGTGTGTGGTGACCTATAGAATTGTCCACATTCCAGCAGAAGTTCATTTGCCAATAACCGGGCGGGAAGGTTAGCGTCAGGCGAACGGACTCGGTGCCAAATCCACTACTATTCTGGCGCGCCAGTCGTCCACTCATTCGCGTCAGCCATGTAACCCACTTTCTCTTTTTTTTCCTCTCCAGTCGAATGACTGTTCGCGTTTCCCTTGGCACGCGTAATACCCACCACGGCCAGGCACGACATCCACCCAACACGTCTGTTACACACGTTATTACACGTTATTATGACACGTTATTGCGCAGCAACACACCGCAAACCAGTAGTAACCCGTTCCACGTACCATGGCACTGTACTGCATGTATTAACTGGGGAGGGGGGGGGGATCCTGGAGTCTGTGGACACCCAAGCCGGCAGCTTCACATTTCTCACGTTCAACTTTCTGCTCTGGATTTGTTTTCCCTCTCGCAGTGCAAAAAAAAAGTCAACACCGGAAGACAAATCTTGGCACAAGGCAGTTGAGAAAAAAAGAAAAAGCGTGCAAACTTTTTTTTTTTCCTGATCTTCCCTTTCCTCTGCGAGTCTTTCTCCTCGGATGGGCTCGACGTTGCGGACTTGAACCGGGTCCAGAAGAGGAGTTCTCGGTGCTCAGGGTCTCCGCCTCCTCTCTCCCCGTCCCGCCGTCCGGCTCTCCAGCCAGGAAGGGAAAAAAGCCTTTTGCACTAGAACTTGAATCCTCGCCTCCCGATTGGCCAGAGCCACTGCCCCGGGACTAAACTCTGCACCCCAGGCCCCTGACTTCCGCTCGCCTGACGCACTGGTGGTGGGTTTGCAGAGAGAGCAGTGGTCGCCTGACACGTGACAGCCCACTGCTGGACACTGGAGGGGAACATGCATGACTTTGCGCACAGCGGGTAAAGACTGCAGCGATATGGAGGAGGACGAGATAATAAAGTTATACCGCCGTGGTCGCGGACATTCCTGGTGGGCCACAATGTGGCAGGAAGCACGGAGAATAATAATAATTCAAGCCCTAATTTAATTGGAAAAGAGGGTCATCATTATCAACATTAGCAGAGGGAAAAATGCGAAATATCCGCTATTTATAGATAATTCAGTAATAGCACGAATGATTAAAATAATAAATCACCCAGATGTAGGGCTACTCTCGGAGCAGGCCTCGGCTGTAGGAATTGAACTTGGTTTTGAGTAGACCTGCCTTAAAAGCTGACCACGTTCTACCTCTCGCGTTAATTAACCTACATGTGCACCACACCCATATTTATATAATACTCCTGATTGAGGATCAGATGATCATTCAGGTTGCAGCGTTTGGATTCGACTCACGTGTAACGGTGTGATTTTTGGGGATATTTTCTCCCTCACCACACACACACACACACACACACACACACACACACACACACACACACACACACACACACACACACACACACACACACACACACACACACACACACACACACACACACACACACAATACGATGCAGTGTATCAATTATAATAATACAATTTAATATGAATTAATAGCACGTCCTCGCGGTGGTTGTTCTTTGCCGTATTATCCTGAAATCACAGATTAATTCAAGTTTTTCTTGGGGTTGTGAATTGTAGTGGATCGTTGCTGGACTTTAAACGCTACTCGGTATTTACGTTATAATAATCGGTGGTTCTGCGGGCCTGAACCCTCAGTGTTTTCCTCTGACGGCGGAGGGATCGGATCCCCTCTGCTGAGGACGTGCTGCCGCCTCGTGGCCACTTTGCTCATAGGCCACGTTGAGGAGATAGAACACACCACGTTAAGAGATCTGGAACCATAGGAGACGAATAAGCGAGTGATTTTTTTTTCTTCTCTTATTTAAATAATCAAAGTAAACATATGTTTAATTATTTGGTTTGAAATTACAATAATTCCTAATTTTATCATTTTTGTATTTTATTTTTTCGCTTAATGTAAGGCATTGATGTGCGTGGCAGGAATTCAACGTGGTTTAGTTTTTAAAACCCCAACCTGCGTGCGTAGAGAGAAGAGAAGGTGTCATTTACGCACATGAAGGCCCTTCCTCCCCTCGGCACACTTTGCGCCTCGCTTCAGAAGCAGCAGCTGGAAGCAGCCTTCCTCTCCTCCTCATGCACCACACACACCAGGCCTCTATAGGTGGGAGTGTGTTGAGCCACACACACAACCTGCGTCAAACACTAAAAGGCGCGCTGTGCACACACTCTTCAGCGAGGAGCATGCGCAGTAAGACCCGTCAGAGACATAAGGATGACCCCACGTGTATCCCTACAGCCGTTGGAAATATGTATATATTTTTTTTATTTTATTTTAATTATTTAATTGTTTTAATTATTCAAAATAGGCATACATATAGTTATAATAATCATAAAGTATCACAATAATCATAACTGTTATTCATCGATTTGTATTCAATATTGTATTAGTTTAGACTTTTACTGGTTGGCCCTTATTTATCATCCAGCCGTTAGGATACAGTGGTTGAAACGTAGATGGATTATAAGGGTTGGAATACTTCAACTACTGCAAAGGTCCTCTACCTGCAGACACATCCACGTACTGTAACCCTTAACAGCCACAGTGAGTGAGATGGGGTTCAGCACGTTTGAAGTGCATAAACTGGCATAGACCTGTGTGTGACAGGTCTATGCTGCCCTCTATTTATATATATTTATATATATATATATTTTTTTTTAGGTGAACACAAAGTAGACCTATCCCCACTCGTCACTGAATGAGCTCCTGAGTGAGTCTGGTTCACCCATATGTATCTCTAGAACGAGAGGCATCTCGAAACTCAGAGTTCGCAGCCGTTTGCAGTCGTGCACATTTAGAGGACGAGAGGGTTTCCGCTCCCGCCGGCCGGTGACACGCGTCCCCCCCCCCCCCTCCTCTCGACTCATTCCCTCACCGCGTCGTCCCCCTAATGAGAAGCGATGCTCGCTCTTCCTCTCTGCATTCATCTTTGTCTGTTCTCCATTTTTTTTTATTACACTTCATTTGCTGACACTTCACTTCCTGAGGAAAACTGCGGCGGTGGTGACGACGGCTCTGAACACTTCACCCTTTGCACTTCCAATTAGCCCTCATGATTTCACTAATCAAATGATGTATGAGCACTTTTGCGCTAATAGGTGCAAGTGGCTTTCTGGCAGAAGCCTCCGCGAATGCCTTTGGATTTGACACACGCGTGCATGAACGAGCACGCACGCACGCACGCACGCACGCACTGCACACACGCAGACATGTGCACCCGTGTGCATGAGTGAGAGGGCTCACACACACACACACACACACACACACACACACACACACACACACACAAAGAAAGACACACAAGTGCACACAAGAATGCACGCACACACATACACACACAGGAATATGTGCACGCACACACACACACACACACACACACACACACACACACACACACACACACACACACACACACACACACACACACACACACACACACACACACACACACACACACATTGACATGCACACACAGACAGCACAGCACAGCACATTGCGTCAGTAATATAGCGTCACAGTGTGACTCTGCAGACACACCCACTCAGTGACCGGCTGGGCCCAGGAGCCCGCAGCAGTAAAGAGAAAGTCATTCAAATGAACGGAACGATGGATGACAGGCAATCCTCACAAAGTGGCTCAGAAACTTTAGCAAAAACAACTGAAACATTCAGAGGTTCCCTTACACTTAAAACCTCCAAATCAAACCGAAAGCAACATAAAGGTAAAATAAAGAGATTCTACACAGTAGTGTGTGACCACTGCTGTCAGGAGCTCTAACCACTGCTGAGTGTAAGAATAAAGCCTTGTTGTTGTTTTGTTGGGACCTGGTGGTGAGAGTGTGGTGCGGGTGGAATCAAAAACATCTGAGACGCAGCTGAGCATCAAGATGAGGGAGGGGGGGGGGGAGGAAAAAAACACAACAATGGCGGCAGTCACACGAGTAAAATAAATATTCAGAAAGAAATGTCAGGCCGGCGTGGCTCTTGAGCCTGGGAAAGGCGCGGGTTGGACAGCAGCTCTTTGTTTCTCACTATCAAATTAACACGGAGGAGAGGCTGGTTGAGGCCGGGTGCAGGTCGGACACGTCCTGCGGTCACTCATCCGTCGGGGACACACAGCTTCCTCTCGCTGCATTCGTCGGCGTGGTTATAAGCCCGGTTCTTTTCTGTGTTTGTATTTCGTTTTTTTTCTTTTTAGACTAAACAATGAATGGGATAGTGTGGACAAAGTGACTTTAAACAGAAAGCTGTCCACCAGGTATAGCGCACGCACGTTCTTGTCCTCAAACAACGATGGGATTGAAGACTGCGTTTTAATGACGTATCCCGCTACACAGCGTCACACCAGAGGTCAGAGTTCGGCCTTGCTGAAGTGATTGCTTATGTTTCGAAGAGTTTGAAAAACATCCCACAATGCACCAATTAGCTGTGTTTTAATTGACTCACGGTTCAAAAAGTTTCAAAAACATCCCACAATGCACCAATTAGACGTGTTCCGAGCCGCACATCGCTGTGACCCGTGTCAGCTGATCTCACACACACACACTCTCTATCTACTTCAGAAAGTACTCACAGAAAACTCCCTGGAGTTTAACTCTCCTGTTTCAGACAGCATCCACGACCGCCACGACACTGCACACCGAGACACCACCCATACAACGACCACCACACCACCCATACAACGACCACCACCACACCACCCATACAACGACCACCACACCACCCATAGAACGACCACGACACCACCCATACAACGACCACCACACCACCCATACAACGACCACCACCACACCACCCATACAACGACCACCACCACACCACCCATACAACGACCACCACACCACCCATAGAACGACCACCACCACACCACCCATACCGAGACACCTTCCCCCTGAGGGGTGATGAGTGAGTCAGACGGCAAAGGTCTTCCTGAACACGGGGTCACCATAACGCAACACAACAGCACCCACCACAGCACCCACAACATCCCCCCACAACAGCAGCCACAACGACACCCACAACAGCCCCCCACAACAGCAGCCACATCCGCCCCCAGAGCAGCAGGGGTCCACTCACCATCCACCAGGTCCGGGCCGACGTGTCGTAGCAGAGCTGCCACTTCACAGCCCGCTCCCCCGGCGTCCCGCTCACCCGGGCAGCGTGGCCGGGGGGCCGGGCGCCGCTGCAGGGTCCGAGCCGCTCCATCCACGCCGGATCAGAGGGACACCTCATCAAGGAGAGGAGGAGAGGAGAGGAGAGGAGAGGAGAGGGGGGAGAGGAGCCGCATGCCGGGCCCCGGTGAAGGGGGCCAATCGGAGCCGGGCGGAGACAGCCTGTGCGTAATGAGGGGACGGGGAGGGGGCGGCCGGCGGCGCAGTGGAGTGCAACAAAAGTTGACCCTGTTGACTTGGAGCTGTGCTGGGTGTAATGGCACAAGCTGTGGCACTGTGTAGCCCCCTGGTACCCACACACACACGCACACGCAGACGCACACACACACACACGCACACGCAGACACACACAAGCTGTAGCACCGTGTAACCCCCTGGTACCCACACACACGCGCTCACGCAGACACACACACGCACGCGCGCGCGCAGACACACGCATACACGCTCACACATACGCTCGCACGCACACGTGCACAAGCTCGCAAACACACACAGACATGCTCGCACACGCACACATGCACACGGACACACACTCACATGCTCGCAAACACACACACACACACACACACACACACACACACACACACACACACACACACACACACACACACACACACACACACACACACACACACACACACACCCAGGCTCGCATGCACACAAACACACACACACCACCACTGCTCCACTCAAATCACATGGCTGGCATTCAACACATGGTGTTTGGAGTCAAACATCAGGTCAGATGTAGTGGTTATAGATGAGATACATCCCTGAGCCCAAGCTGTAAGCGAATAACTGGGACTGCACAGGAGATTACAGCGCAGATGATCTGATACAGCGGACTAACGACAGACTCGTATCCACCCTGATGAATAATAACCATCGCTCATTGGATGACTTATAAACTCTGCTGGTTAATTGCTGTAAGGAGCATAAAGCGATGTTGATCGCTTGACGCTAATTAATTTACCCCCTTCCATGTATTTGTGTGATGTTGCCCGGGCGATGTGTTGTTAAAGTAATGACATCACCAAGTTAGATAATTGTGTATTAGGTATGAGTAGCACATAAATATTCATTAGCTGGTGAATATTTATGATTCCCTTATTGTAAAAAAAAAAAACGGATTGGATAATGATGCGGTCTTGTTAGGATGGTAAAAACACAGCGCGTGCACACACACACACACACGCACACGCACACACACACACACAGTTAAACGGAGAGGCACATACAAAAACACAAGCCTAGTTCTGAAGATAAGAGCATAAAAAAAGGAGTTCTGTTCATCATAAATCCAGACTTTATATTCTACATCAACCCCTTTATAATCTTAATAATCTTTATGAAATAGAACCAGCCAGGGTTAGTTCCTGTCCATCGAAGGAAGCATAGAAACATGGCGTCCATCAATTGCAGTGACAACAAAAGGGGTTATTTTGATGATATAATCCCCTGAAAATCTAATTCAGGGGCCTAGGGATTGAATAGGCATACACTGTATAACCCCAGCATCAAAATCCCCCCCAAAACACGATCCACACGCAACAAGAAACTAAAGTGCCTTTCCTTCATGTTGCATGCATCATGTGTTCCCACCCCATCATAGATTTAATAGAAATCAAGTCTTAAACCCTTGAGAGTAGCCTCATAAATTAATTCACCAGTACTGATCTCCCCCTCCCCACTTGATGGGTTTGAGCACTGGTCTGTGTTTTCGGTGGATTTACACATCTGAATAAGCCGTCTAAATAAACATGGCTGCCTCTCATTCCCATGTCCTCTGCTCTGAATGGAGCTTTTCTCCGCCGGCCGCATTCCAAACCTCCTCGCTGAAGTCATTCAACGGCAGCTGGACTTCCAGGAGCCGTGGGAGGCATTAGCAAGTAGTCCCGGGACGCTTGATGACGCAATCTGTCTAGCCACCCCCCCCTCCCCTCCCCTCCCCTCCCCGTGTACCTAGGCCGGACGGAGCACATGAGTACATGAACCAGTGGATGAATATGACTGCATTCATGGACGTTTTTGCTTTGCTCGACATGAACGTGTTATGCACTATATCAAACTCACCATTTTAGACTATAGCTTTTATGTAAGCAGTCCTTTTATGCACTTTTTTTATTACCACAATTTTTATTTTTAATTGTATTAATTGATTCTTGGTTAAAGTAATCTGTTTGTGTTTATTAAGTAAAGCACTTTGAATTGCATTTGCGTTCAAATCTTTTGTGCAAAGCAATAGAGCTCTTTCAATAAAGTTTGATAGAAGCGATGGTCTCATTTCAAAAATACCATTTTATTATTATTATATATTATTTGTGATCAGTCTAGAATGACAATAGGAGCCCTATGAGAAAACATGAATTCTTAAAATAAAGGATTTCATTGATGGGTAAATGACTACCCATGATGCATCACAAGACGTTTGAAGTTGTCCTGTGAAGGAGTCTTTGTATGATTGACGTTTGGATATTTGTTTGTTCTGTTGCCATGGTGTGTATTTGATGCATGGATGTCTTGTTTGGCAAATGTAAAGTATGTTGTAAAGTGCTTTTTCTCAAGGTGTACAAAATAGGCTCAGCGGTTTAGTAGATGACTTGCTTAATTAGCTCAACATAGCTGTTAATTTGAACGTATACCGCAGTAATAAAAAGTGTGATCACATTTTAAACCCAAATACCAAAAATAATAATTATATCAGAAAAGGTTATGCTTTTCATTCACCTTAGGTGTGCTTAAGAGAAACGTCAGAATATCATAGCAGGATATATTATAGAGCAGGGTGCGTCCTATTGATTCTAAGGTAGAAAATCAATACTTTTCATCGTGTTGATTGGATTAACAGTTTCAAGTTCAAATTTTAATGGGATTTCTACTTTGTAGGAACAGACCTCATTTGAAAATCAATAGGCCAATCAATATCTCTACCGGGTTCCGGAAGTCCAGCTGCCAAACACCTCCACCCTGAAGCTGCTCACTCAAGAGGAGAACGTTCATCTGCAGGAACAAAAAGGAGGTTTTTGATCAAGTTAAAACCAAATTTTGCTCTGTAAACTGACAGTGAGTCAATATGTTAATCTTCCCTCAGCATCTCGCTGAAACCAATTCATATTTTTATTAGGATTTTTTTTTTTTTGCACTTTCCACACATTAAGGCGGGAATTGTCCAAATTCCCTTTATCTTATCTTCGTCACCTTTGACCTTAATGGTCTTAAATATGTCTTCAAAAGTAAAAGTAAAAGGTAATATTGTAATGTAATATTATTTAGTAAAATTAGTAAATATAATTAAATAATTATTTTTAATAAACACATATTTTCATCAACCCAATGTAAATAATTAGGACATGGTATGCATGGCAAAAAAATATTTAGTTTAAAAAAAACTAAACAAACGGAAGAAAATAACATCACACCGGCAATACTGCAGGAAGCCACCAACTAAACTCTCTAAACGTCGTCTAGTACTGACCCAATCAAATCACTGTCAGGCCAAGCCCAGTCGAGCTCCGATCCTTGCGTTTGATGTCAGAAAACAGGACACGTTGTATCCGCGTGTTGAGCGCTGCACGCATACCGTGCTCCACTGCTCCCCGGAGTGGCTGCTGCCTGCCTTTGTCCGGCCAGATGTCGAGGGCCACCGCCGCTAGCAGGTGGCCCTTTTACTTCATTAGCGCAGCCGACCAATGCCGCGGTGGGAGATTAGCAGCCCGCTGAAGTTAAGGTTAAGGGGAGAGGCTCTTTAATCCAGGAAACCAGGGCCAAATTAATCAATCAGGTTCACCCTAGGGTGCCCTCAGGCTCCTTATCACGTCAGTGTGTTATTGCGACCCATGTGTTCAGGAATATTCAATATTAAATGCGGGGAAAGAGAGACTGCACGCGAGGTGCTATTATAGCAATTAGGTTAAATGTTATGAATGGGGGCTCTCCCCACGCACGCGCGCACACACACACACACACACACACACACACACACACACACACACACACACACACACACACACACACACACACACACACACACACACACACACACACACACACACACACAATAAACATCAGGCCAGATTCCTGCACTAAAATAATAATTTCAAAATTCAATTTATTTTCCTTCACCTTCCACAGCCCGTAGGCCTCAGTTTATTTTGGATTAAAAAAAATCACGTGACTTGTATCTAAATCAAAACCTGTAGCAGCTGTTGACAACTGAGTTCATTCATTAAACTTCATTATAAGTTTAAATTGATCGTTAATCGTGTAAAGCGTATTTCAAACCTGGCATATACAGTTAACATTTAAACAGTGAATTGATTCCAACAAAAACACAACCGATACAACAACATTAATATGGAATAACATCCCAGCCATGCTACTGGAGTCTAAAGACATGTTAATCAGTGCAACATTATATTCATCCGTATCCCCTGAACTTGTGTCACTCCATCGCCTTTCCCCAAGTGTAAAATATGTAGTTTCCGACGACTTGTTCATTCTCCTGCGACCGAGGCTAGTGGGAGGACTGTGGACTGTGAACGAAAGTGATAAAAGTTCAACATAAAAGGCTGTAAGACAGGCACTTAAAACCACCGAGCACAATGCTCCCTTCAGTGTGGCCCTGCTCAGCTCACACACCATCAGAACAACGAACGAAACAAACAGTAGCCCAGAAACATCATCATCATCATCATTATGAAACATCACCCGACTACAAACATCTTGTTTGATTTTAGCTCGTCTTCAAAATAAAAAACATTTTAGAAAGTGTAGTTCTTTCATGTCCAGTGCCGTTGAATGGAGGTATAATGTCATGTTGAATAATTTTCTCTTCACAATACAGTTCATAAAATCAGACGTGTTGCGCATATATAATAAATTGTACACCACCGTTATGGTTGATGGTGAGAGGCTTTCAGTTAGCCTCTATGTCCCATACGCGGTACTCAAACCTCTCCCGTACATTGTTAAAGTTGTATTCAGGACTACATTCAGACAGGAGACAGCAGGATGGGCGATGAGGCAGCTGTTATAGTATGCTTGTAGGTCTCAGGAGAAACACCAGATGAAAAACCTAAGATAATCTAAGTGCAGGTGGGGTAGTGTACATCTTTGGATTCCACTTTGGCCTGTCTCTAAAATGTGGCGTTAACCTGGTGTTTCGTACAGCTTACTATATAAACCTAAAACATAAATGAAACATATTTGATCATGCCTTATAAAACAGCGTGTTTCGTTAGAGTTAAATAGTTTCATCGAGTACCGTCAAATCAAAGTGTTAAAACAAAAGTACAAAAGTATAAAATAATACGCACAGAACACAGCGAGCGTATCCTTCAGCCACCCGTTAAAAAAAACACACAAAGCAGAATCAGCTTCTTTACGACTCTCTCTTCGTGAGACAAAGTCAACAGCACTTATGCAACCCCGTTACCACTGATATGTACAGCCAGGTCCTACAAAACGCCCAACCTGATACCGGACAAATCAAAGTACATTGAAACAGCTTAAAAAACGAAAAAAAAAAAAACGACCAAGGCACACACACACACACACACACACACACACACTGACACTAAAACCAGCGCTTCTATGATGGACGCATCGCCGCTGCCGTAGCTGAGTCTGTTCTGCCGCTTAAAAAGGTTCGGTATTGGTTGTATTGGCCTTGTTCCTGTGGCGGCCATCTTGGTTCCACTTCCCCCAACCCAGTTAGCGTTTGGAACCAAGATGGCCGCTCCGTGGATAAAGCCCATTGGAGTAACCTGAGAGGGGTGGGGGGGGGGGGGGGGGGCGAGGAAAGATGTCCGTCGTCTCCGGAGCAGCATGAAGAGAGAGAGGAGGGAATCCTGAATGCGCGCAGCAGCAGCAGCAGCAGCAGCAGCAGTCACAGTGACCATTGGAAAGGACAGAAGTCACAACAAACACAGACACAGAGAGCACGGTGTCGGAGTCTCTCTCGCGGTGGAGTGTTACCCCTCATCTCTGCTCCGCTCTGTTCTGCCGTCCCGACCGTAAACAGAGCGAGGCGTGGCTAGAAAACTAAAAAGAGCTTTGCTGTTTGTTCCCGTGCCGACGCGGGAGACAAACGAGACGACGTCGAGGTGCGAAGCAGAGGAGCGGCGCGGAGCGTGACTCGATGGATCCTCCTCTCGTCGCCCGACCCCCAGACGGGTGGGGGGTCAGAGGTCAGACTACACCTCGTTGCGGAAGCTGTGGCCGCCCTGCAGGGGGTGTCGGCTCCGCAGGGGGATCAGCCACAGGAGCTTCCAGCGCGTTCCGAACACCTCGGACAACGCCCACTGCCAGGACCGCTTGGTCACGTGTCTGTCACCGGGAGGAGGGAGGGAGGGAGGGAGGGAGGGAGGGAGGAGTTAGGGCTTATGCGACTGACCAACTCTGATGTTTTCTGATGTCAAAGAGTAAGAGGCCTTTATCACAGAGGTGTTATTCTTTGAGGAGGGAGTCTTTGTTGGCGATACCATTACTGCGAGCGAGAGAATTGTCCTAAAGTCCTAAATAAACCGAACACTAGGCTTATCAAGACTTTGTTGTGCCAGCTCTTGCATGAGAAACGTTGTGGCAGAATCAAACACAACAAAGTAACAGCATAATGCACACCATGACCACCATTAACGTTCCTATGCTCCTTTATATCCGAAGTGGAGGCGGTCATTGGGATGTGACGTTACGATGTAGAAGCCCTATAGCCGGAGCCAGAACAGATGTAGCTTGTTAAGTTAACGATAGGTCTGTGGGCCCGAGAACGACGTCCTGATACACAGGGCCCCTACGACAGCACCTCTGTGATAAAGGCCCATACCAGCTGTTACTGAGAATACTCACATTTCATCTAAGGTCCGGGACATTTTCTCAATGGTGGTCGTGTCCTGTTTGAAAAAAAGAATGTGATTTTGGTTATACAACCTGGGTACAACACCCAAGTAAGCCGATCCTCATCAGATATATTGTGATGTAAACACTGTAACCGGATTTCGGGGTTATTCAATTCTGTGCGTGCAGCACTCCAATCCAGAAATAGCCGCAAATACATCAACAAGAGCGACTGCTGGCCGAGTGGTGTCCGCATGAGAGAGTGATGAAAGCACGTTGTTCAACACGCTTCTGGATTGAGGAGACGTTGATCACGTTACATCTAATGACAGACCTAAACATAGAAGAAATCCTTGAGGGGCATATGTGCCCCAACAGAGACCTTTGAAATAGTATCTACTGTAACGTACGCACAGTCATTCTGTTATCAGTATCTTCAAAGCTCCAAATCAACAGATGGCAAAGAATCAACACAATCAACGAACAAGTAGGACCACGTTGATCTGTTGCGTTTTGTCAAATGTTACGGTGGGACTAGGTGGGCTCGTCACTCTTCAGAGGACATGTGTTCCCTGAACTGGTGACGCTAGTGGCCATGGAAACACAAGTAACACACACATCCCTGTGTGTGTTCATCCCTCGACTAGTAACCTGGTTCCTCTGCCGAGCCGGGTTTCTCCATCACAGAATAACCCTGGCATAAATCTGAATAAAGGAACTCTGCTGTAACCTCAGCTCTAACCGCTACATCAGCGTAGCATTCATTTGAATCGGAGCATGAGAGCATAATAAACAGAAAGGGCTGACTCACAGAGATGATGCCGGCCATCTGGGTGTAGAAGAGGCTGCCCATCCCCCCGAACATCACCAGACCCATGAGGGCGGAGACTCTCAGGAGGGCCAGCTCGTGCTGCGTGGTGAACGTATCCTGGAAGAGACAGAACGGGCACAAGTTCAATACAATGCCGTATATAAAGGCCTATCTCTCCTCTCTTATCTCCTCTGGAATCAATAGTCCCGACAAGGTCACAGGAGTTTATAGATCCAGAATCACCACTAGTAAAACCAGAGCCAAATCATTAAATATTATGCACATAAACAGTTCTGAAAGACGCTGAAACTAGACTCTCCTGTCTTTATTAACCATTATCATTTTCTATGAATCTTTATTTGCATACAGGTCTCTCTTGAAAAAGAGATCTGGATCTCAATGAGACTCCTGGTTTAAATAAAGTAAAGACGATGCTTTGCGTGCACAGCACCCACAGTGTTAAAGGGAGTGATGACAGTACCTGGTCCAGCGCGGTCAGGGGCTGGAAGTAGTAGTACTGACAGAAGTCCATGGCCAGGGTGAACAGGCTGAGCACCTGGGTGTAGAAGCAGAGCTGCAGGAACAGCCAGTGGTTGTCTTCGCCCACGCAGTTGTTGATCCTGAGAGGAAGGGAGGCGCCACATCGTGATGAGTGAGGGGTGAACTCTCGTCGAACCCTGCTCCACTCTCAACCCCCGTTGTCGACGTTGTCGGTCAGCGTTGTGTCGGACCAGTTTGGGGGCTCTGGTACTCCTAACCGTCCCTGGAAGAGGAACCCCTCTTTCTGGGCTCTAGTCAAGGGTTCTTCCATCTAGGCGGAAGAACCGAGTTTTTCCTTAAAGGGCTAAGAGCCGAAACATCAACTCATTTTATATTCACATCCAACACGTCTATGTGTATTTCCTAACTGCTCCCGACGAGCTGGCTGGTGCCTTGCATGGCTGATGCTGCCGTTGGTGTGTGATTGTGTGTATGAATGGGTGAATGTCAGGCAATATTGTAAAGCGCTTTGGGTGGCCACTGGTTACAAAAAAAATGCGCTATATAAATGCAGTCCATTTACCATTTACCATTCATTATTCATATCATCTGTGCATCCGTATGTCTTGGGTCATTGGACAGGACACGCATGTCAAGTCCATTTTACACACAAAAGTTTTCCTTTAAGCTCTTAAAGGAAAACTTTACATAAACGGTAAGTGTGAAAAACGGAACGAAAAGCATCAACAGAGGAAAGGGGAGCTGTGACAGAAGCAGGTGGGCGTGGAGGCAGGCCCTCACCAGGGGCAGTGGTGGTCCATCCGACGCACACAGTGGCCACAGCGGCTGCAGTGGTGGGACCTCCTGGGCCTCATCAGGTTGCACTTGTTGCACAGCTCCCACTCGGCCCGCTCTGTGGGGGGGAAGCAGAGCGCAGGAAGAGTCATACGCTGGGCCTAGGAGGATAGGATAGGACATCTTCTATCCTGAGATAGGTCCGTCAATGTGACTAAGAACGATATACAGTATATCAAGATATAGCATATTTTCTTGTAATTCATAAAAAGACTACATAAAACAACCACCTAAAGCCTATTCTTTTTATACTTCTGTCTGAATTTTCTTTTACTGAGGATGTTCTCCTTTTATGGTGAAATTTAGTGCACAATGAACACAACTGTTGTGCCTAGTCTACAATATGAAAATATCAAATATCAAAAGTGTCAGCTGACACTTGATGCATGATGATGATGATGATGATGATGATGTTGATGATGTATTCAAACCATCCCCATCCCTGTGCAGCTGCTCTCCAACTCTCCCCCTTTGTTTTGCTGCTCTGAGCGTGCTGCTGCTGCTCTCACCCTGACCCGCCTCATCGACCTGCCCTGAGCGGGGGGGTATGTATTACACACAGACCCAGAGTCTGAGACCAACGTCTAAACGTCTCCTCACCAGACTGCTGCTGTCCTCTCATCTAAGCGATTACAAGCCACTAAACAAATAACACGGGCTGAAGTGGAAGGAGACAGGCAAGGAAACAGCATTACAAGTAGAAGATTCCTAGCCTGTCACCTAGACTCTGCATGGCCTCCCCCTTACCCCCCACCCCCCCTCCCTCCAACCCCTCTTACGCACTTATTGTATGTTGTACGTCCTGGCACCTAAAAGTAGTACTGAGTATTGTGTAGCATCTTATCCTAGTTATCTCTGTTGTGTACGGGACATGGGTTAACCTAGTGATGGTTAGTGCTTGGCACTTGGTTCTATGAACATCCTCACTGTACCCACAGAGATATATTGTTGTTTCTCTTTCTTCTGACAGATGTACTTATTGTAAGTCACTTTGGGTAAAAGCGTCTGCTAAACGCCCTCAATGTAAAGACGTTGTGGACGGCGGCGGCCAACCGGAGAAGGGGATGTGGGGGTCCGGGGGCAGGCGTCCCGGGTCGGCTGTGGACGCCCTCAGAAGCGCCAGGATGCAGAGCGCCGACGCCAGGTAGTAACCTGAGGATGGACGTGCATCACAACACACATCACAACACACACACACACACACACACACACGCATCACAACAAACACACATCATGTTGTTGTTGTTGTTGTTTTTTATACTTTATTGTGTTCGTTCTTTCCATTTTCCAGAACTTATGACAGTCGTAGTTTGTTATTTCCATTTCTGAAGAAACACACGTCATGTTGGAGACAAACATTTACATTAACATTTGTCTAGCGATTTTCCTAACGATTGTTTGTCCCAAGCACTAACAATCGCTAGGTTAACCCATTCCCCAAATACAACAAAGATAGCTATGCTGAGTACTATTTTTAACTGCAAGGACATACAACATACAATAAGTGCAGATGACAGCACATGCTGAGATGGAGATGCTACGGCTACTGCTTGAGGCCGGTCAGAGTTGTTTGTAGTTTTCTTTCCTTAGCGATGCATTTCAATGCTGCTGGACTACTTCCCCTGCACTTTGATTCTGTGAGGGCTAATGAGTTAATTGGTCATTGGTTGCAGTGAACTGCCGGTTTCAGCCCACATTGGAACCCGAAGAGATTTAAAATAATGGGTTTCAGGAGGAGCGTTCGAGGTGGACTCGTTATCCCTGTGGTTACGACCCACACAAGCTCCCTGTACCGTTGTTGTATCTGAGCAGGATCATGTCCGATGCTGTGTCTGAAATGTGCGACACCTTTGTGACCATTGTTGTGTATGAGCGTAATCATAATCATTCTTAGTCATCAATGATGACTAAGAAATGTGCCACGCCCTGGGGTGTTGTACTGTAAGTGTTGCAGAAACATAGCCCTCTCTCAGATGTGGCCAAAGACCACTGCCCAGACGAAGCTCAAACCATCCACACACACTGTTGAAGTTGAAGTGCCTTGGAGAAAGCACTTCAACGTCACCAAGGGAACACAACATATTACCATGTTTAAAAGAACATGGTAATACCTGCTTGATCAGGTCTTAGCGAGTTTATCAAGTCCAGCGAGACGGAGCAGACCGCCCCCGTCTTAGCAATGTTAAGTGTGTCTCGGTGTGGTTATTTTGTAATATTAATGCAGGTATTTTATTTTCAATGAACTTTCCATATGGATTTAGTTCCTTAGAAGCTATTTCATGTTGCGCCTGTGACCCAAAGTTGGCACAATGGCAGTAGAAGTAGCATTACCAATGGCTAATGTTTGGTGGACGCAGAAGTAGCAGTACTATACATGAAGCAGTCATAGTATTATCCATTTACATTTTTTGAGTAGTAGTATACTAGTAGTAATAATAGTAGTAATAGTAGTTGTAGTAGTAGTAGTAGTAGTAGTAGCATTAGTAGTAGTAGTAGCATTAGTAGTAGTAGTAGCATTATTATTAGTAGTAGTAGCGTTAGTAGTAGTAGCAGTAGCAGTAGTAGTAGTGGTAGTAATAGTAGTAGTAGTAGCAGCATGCATTAGTAATGGTAGTAGTAGCAGAAGTAGCAGCATTAGTAATGGTAGTAGTAGCATCATTAGTAATGGTAGTAGTAGCATCATTAGTAATGGTAGTAGTAGCAGTATTATTGATGGTAGTAGTAGCAGTAATAGTAATGGTAGTAGCAGCATTAGTAATGGTAGTAGTAGTATTAGTAGTCGTTGTAGTAGTAGTATAAATGGAACATTTGTTGGTGTAGTAGTATGAATAGAGGCTTTATTGTAGCAGTACTAATATCATAATACTCACAGACGACCAGTGCCCACGATATGTGTCCTTCGTTGTAGTGCGGCAGGAGGACCAGTGTGGGGACAAAGACGCTGTTGTACAGCCAGATGCCGAAGACCATGCTGACACACAGCCACCCCAGAGGGTCCACCACAAAGTGCAGACGCAGCTTCATGGCTGCGGCCGGGCAGGAGACCCAGAAATACCTAGAAGGATCATAACAATAACAACTATTCAACATGTCTTCCCGTATTAGATGTCCATGACTCCAGTCCCTCATCCAATAAAGACAGAGCTATGACCGGGTCTAAGAGAGTCTCATACGATGGCTCAAAAGTTATGTAGAGTACAGCGCTGCAATACGTTACCTATTTATAGGTGGTGTGTACAGCGCTGAGAACATTATAAACCTATAACCTTATAAATCATTCAATGATAAAACATAACAGGTATTGGATAGAATTGTACTTTCTTCAGCCAAACGACGGCCTACCTTCAGATTGTAGAAAACATACACTTAGTAGGAACCTCACACGTCTATACTACGTACAGTATGCATGTTAACCATCATTCAAATCTGACTGATCTTCCATTCAGTATTCTCCAGTCCTACAGTCCCACCTATCCGCCACAGTGAAGGTAGCAGCTGGTCCAACACTAACCCACACAGAACCTTGTTTCTATTGACCTTGGTGTGGCTGCAGATTGATCCGAGGATGAATGGATGGGCTGGGCTGCAGTCAGCCTCTGGAGGGCTGCTTCTCAGCAGCAGGCAGCCTCTGGAGGGCTGCTCATCAGCAGCAGTCACACAACGCTCCCAGCAATCCTAGAAACAGAACGCATGATATACACACAGCAACCTACACCAACACCACAGACTATTGTATCCCTCCTTACGGACAGCACGAGTACTGACCTTTTCGTTCGTGCTGTCTTATTCAAAGACAACAACATCGATGTGTGTGTGTGTGTGTGTGTGTGTGTGTGTGTGTGTGTGTGTGTGTGTGTGTGAAGCACTTCCTCATCCGAGCCCCTCTCGGAGGGCGGGGCCGACAGGTGGAGGAGGAGTGGTAGCTAGAAGAGAACTGCGCATGCGCATTATTCGTAATACCGTGCATTTCTATCAAACGTTAAATACATATTTCTATGAATTAATTAATTATGTGTCAATTTTACGTACACATAGTAATATTTTTGGTTTTAAATAACATAATAATAAATAAATCGTTAAATTGCTCAACGGATATTTCTGTCAGTTTAAACGGAAATTACGTAGAGTTTACGTCATCACACTTCCGCTAACATTAGCCGATAGCTATCGTAATACCATACATTTCTATAAAACGTTCAATAAATCTTTCTATAAATATATTAATTATTTATTATTTTAAGAACAAATAGTTATATATTTGGTTTTAAACAACTAAATACAATTTCTCAACGGTTATTTTAGTCAATTTCAACGGAAATGACGTAGAGGGCGCGTCATCAAACTTCCGCTAACATTAGCCGATAGCTTTTATTTTGGTCGGGGGCTGAGCGGAAGATCGGTAACATAGGCGCCCGAAAACATGGCATCATCCAACTCCTATAAGCTCCGGTGCTCCATCCCGGGGCATGAGATGGACGTCCGGGGGGTCACGGCCGCCCTGGTCCCCGCCGGAGCCTTCGTGTCCGTGTCCAGAGACCGGACTGGACGGGTCTGGACACCCAATGCAAGGTAGACAACACACACATACACACACACACACACACCGACACACACACCGACACACACCATAAGCCTCGACCACCGGGATACGGGTGTGTGTAGAGCACAGGGAGGGGAGAGAGGCGCCCGGACTGAGGGGTTGTATCACCCCGGCTAGGTGGTCCACGTCTCGGCTTCCCTTTGCGGGTCAGTGATGGCGTTTTTAAAGCAGCCTTGTCATTCACCATGGCTGGCTCTGTCAGGCGTGACGCTGCTCTCGGCGAGACATAAATGAGGAATACTGAGTTTATATATATATATATATAATACTGATACTTCCAAAATAAATGTTTAAGTAAAATAAATGTAATGGTAATATTACCAAATATTAGCCTACCACAATTTTTTCTAAAGATAAAACACGAAATAAAGCCATTATCAGTTGACCAACTGTTCTGCTAAACAAATATTGCAGTATTGATCTCACCTGACTTTAGACAACTTCGACCTCTGACATATGTTAGAGAGAGAGACGGAGAGATATGGAGAGAGAGATATGGTGATAGACGGAGAGATGGGGAAAGAGAGAGAAAGGGAGGGGGAGAGAACCACGCCATCACCACACACAGTAAAGATATCGAAACCCATCTTTGACATGTTTCATGTTCCTCATGGATTAACGGGCATGTGCTGTTTTTTCTCCTTCTGCTTTTATGTTCTCCACCCATGCAGTCCAGACAAAGGCTTCACGGAGATGCACTGTATGTCCGGCCACACAAACTTTGTGTCCTGTGTGTGCATCATCGGCCCGAGCGAGACGTACCCCAGGGGGCTTATCGCCACAGGGGGGAACGATAACAACATTTGTGTGTTCTCCCTGGATCAACCACAGCCCCTCTTCATGCTGCAAGGCCATAAAAACACAGGTGAGATTCGGATGTTGTGTCGTCTCCC
Organism: Micromesistius poutassou; assembly: GCF_964030765.1. Lineage (NCBI taxonomy): Eukaryota > Metazoa > Chordata > Actinopteri > Gadiformes > Gadidae > Micromesistius > Micromesistius poutassou. The sequence continues at coordinate 7,258,717 of NC_140293.1, read as the reverse complement.
CATGTGTTCTGATGTTGTGTTGACGCCAGCTGTGTGTTAACAAGGCTGCTTCCCTTTTCCCCAGTTTGCACTTTGTCCTCCGGGAAGTTTGGCACTCTGCTAAGCGGCTCTTGGGACACCACCGCTAAAGTGTGGCTCAATGAGAAGTGCATGATGACACTGCAGGTAATACACACCACCACCAGCTTCCGTAGCTCCTTAGTCTGATGTCACACACGCTAGGAGTGTGGTGATCAAGGCGTTATCCTGTGGTGCCGGTGGTTGGCATCCTCGGCTGACTCCCTCTCAAATTTGTGTGTTCGCAAGGTGAAAATGTTACACCGACCGTATCTGTATTACTGAGGAGCTTCTTTATACAATGCGTGTTCCATTATAGTTGAACAATTATGTTTTCATCTTCAGACCCCAAATTTCACAATTTGAATCTACCATAAATAATCCAAGATGGGAGATTAGAGTGCAAATATGTATCTATACGTACATATATACACTCAATATGTATATAATGAAGCTACTTCGACCTAACATGCTCGTTGTTTTTATCACAGGGTCACACTGCAGCGGTCTGGGCGGTTGCCATCCTACCAGAACAGGGCCTCATGCTGTCAGGCTCGGCAGATAAAACCATTAAGCTTTGGAAAGCCGGCCGCTGTGAAAAGACATACACAGGTGAGCGGAGGCACTCTCTCACACTCTGGGATAAGATACAACTTTATTAATCCAGAAGGAAATCGCTACAACATAAGAAAGAAAAAGAATAGAGTAATAAATGTAAAGGGTATAATGATAATTTTAGAACTATTATTATTATTACTATTACATTATTTTTAGGAAAGACTGGCAACCCAATCATACTTTTCCGTCTCCATAACAATTATATAATAAAACACAATTATGACCAGATACAATTCTATGGAGTGTAGCTCCAAGTCTGATTCACAAACCTCGTCAGCCACTCACAACAATAGCAACACAACTTCAACAACTGCATTCCATCCCAGCTCATAGATAGTCAGCAGCGTGGGAAACGTAACACTCTCTTCCTCCCTCTGAAGGCCACGAGGACTGCGTGCGGGGGCTGGCCGTCCTCAGTGACACAGAGTTCTTCTCCTGCAGCAACGACACCAGCGTGAGGAGATGGATGGTGACCGGGGAGTGCGTCCAGGTCTACCTCGGCCACACCAACTACATCTACAGCATCGCCATCTTCCCCAACGGCCAAGGTGAGCTACTCACACAACGAGCAGCAGACGGAGGGTCTGACTGGCACGAAGCGCCCTGTTCACGTGCCTATGACGTGTTTTCATCTAGTTTATAGGAAGATTAAAGGGGCTGTAAGGTTTGAGTCGGAGAGCGGAGGGAGGAGGATTTGGAAACCAAAAACCCAAAAGTTGTTCCCTCCCTCCCTACGTTTCTCCACCATTGAGAGATGTTGCATTCCAAGCACCTGTAATAGACACTCCAATTAGGTTCCCTGAACCTTTCACTGAACAAATCACTAAACAGATTCCCTGATTGGTCCGATATGAACCAAGAGCGTCCTATGATCTGTCTTGGCTTCAGCGGCAGGCACAGTAGAACTGGAAACACCTTTTCTCACAGTATATTTCACTCCCTTATGGTTGCAGACTGACGATGCCATTTCTAACGAATTACAATCAAATAATACCGCTCAAATCTTGCCTACAGTACATTTTTCATTTTGCTGACCCCAGCTGTGTGATCCTAACCATATTCTCCTACTTGCTGTTTTTTTCCCTCCCATCATAGACTTTGTCAGCACAGGAGAGGACAGGACGGTGAGGATATGGAGGAAGGGAGAGTGCCATCAGACCATCCGCCTGCCGGCCCAGTCTGTGTGGAGCTGCTGCATTCTGCCCAACAACGACATAGCCGTGGGCGCCAGGTAACACGGATCTCTCCCAGGCACCTTACCTCCCATCGCAGACCTTCTGTGGCCATTGGTTGATAATGGTTTCACACCATTTAATTGTAACCTTAGTGGAAGCGCAGAGTACATATTTGTCTTTGCATTAGCGGTTTGACACAAAGCTGTGTTGTGATTGGTCGTGTATTATTTTGAATAAAGAAAAACATGCCTGTATACTTTCTAATTGCATTTATAAACGGAGCATGATGGAACACTTTACACGCGTATAAATTGTTCTTTCATAAACACTGAAACTGAATTGTCTATATTTTATGTTTCTGACCCCAGGAAGACTAGCTCTCACTCCGATGTGTTGCTAATGGGGATCCTAATAAATCAAATCAAATGAACACTGAACTTTGAGCGACTGGGCTAGGAGTGTGATTTGGCCCTGATCACTGATCACTCTCTCTCTCTCTCTCTCTCTCTCTCTCTCTCTCTCTCTCTCTCTCTCTCTCTCTCTCTCTCTCTCTCTCTCTCTCTCTCTCTCTCTCTCTCTCTCTCTCTCTCTCTCTCTCTCTCTCTCTCTCTCTCCACCCAGTGATGGGCTGATCCGAGTGTTCACGGAGGCAGAGGAGCGCGTGGCCAGTCCACAGGAGCTGCTGGCATTCGAAGACGAGCTCTCCAAAACCACCATAGACCCCAAGACGGGAGACCTGGGGGACATCAAAATCAATGACCTCCCTGGGCGGGAACACCTGGACGAGCCCGGTAACCCACGGAGGAATCATCCATGAAACGTTTAGCTGTTCCCATACCAGTATCGGAAGTTCCTCCGATACTGCCTAAAGTGCAGTATCGGGTATTGGCCAGTTCTATGTGCCGCAGATCCAATACCGATACTAGCTAATTTACTACTCAGGCAAAGAACATCACAAACACTACGGTGTGATGCTGCGTTCGTTCGGAGGTGGAAGGGCGGAATGGGAAACGGGTCATCTCCGACCTACGTGCTTCGAGCTACCATGTCGGAAAAACATGGATGCTCAGGCTTTACTACAATAATACAAATGTGTTATTATAATTATAGATTATAAATGTAAATTATTTAGTTCTGAAATAAACAATGATCGACAGTAAGTGAACCGACTTCACATCGCTGTCATCATAAGAGAACCCTTCAATAAGAACAAGTGCTGTTAGTGCTAGACGTTTATACTCTGCATCGGCTGACACTCAAGTTCAGGAGTGGGGATGTTCCCGTCTCCCGGTCGACCACAACGTTGCTCTTCTTGCAGGTAACCGCGACGGCCAGACGCGTCTGATCAAGGACGCGGACAAGGTGGAGGCGTACCAGTGGAGTGTCAGCGAGAGCCGCTGGATGAAGATCGGAGACGTGGTGGGAGGGTCCAGCCAGCACACCACCAAGAAGGTCAACTACGAGGGGAAGGTAAGAGGACTAGTACTATCACTCGCCTGTTACCTCAGCGTCCTCAGAGAAATGACCAATAGTTACATTTACATTCAGGGCGTTTAGCAGACACTTTTATCCAAAGCAACTTACAATAAGTACATTTGTCAGAAGAAAGAGAAACGACAATATATCTCTGTCGGTGCATTAAGGATGTTCATAGAACCAAGTGCCAAGCATTAACCATCACTAGGTTAACCCGTTATTCCCCGTATACCACAGAGACAGCTAGGATAAGATGCTACACAATGTTAAGTACTATTTTTTAAGTCCTAGGACGTACAACATCCAATAAGTGTGTAAGAGGGGTGTGGGCCCCCCCCACACCCCTCTTACGCACTTACGTAAGCCGTTCGCCGTTGTCCAGAAATACCTGGACAACGGGTACTGTGTTTGTTTGTTATCCCCCTGTCGCACAGAAGGGACGACTCTGTCGACCAATCAACGGACGGCGTGTGTAGCTCAAACTTGCCGGGACCCTTTCAGGCGTCTCAGTACCTCAACGGAGGTGTACTGTGAGACGAGAACGGCTCAGTCCGGGTCACGCCCACTTTTGGCGGTGGTAATGCGACCCCGTGCCGCACCTTTGCAGACCGAACCGACCCGCACCCTCCAGTGGGAACGCGCCATAGGTGAACTCTGAACCCGTGAGTCTTGAGTCTTTTGTAAACTAACCCCCGCGTTTGACCACGCCGTCCCTGCGCAGGAGTACGACTTTGTGTTCACCATCGACGTGAACGAGGGCGGGCCGTCCATGAAGCTGCCCTACAACATGTCCGAGGACCCCTGGCTCACCGCGCACAACTTCCTGCAGAAGAACGACCTCAGCGCCGGCTTCCTGGACCAGGTGGCCAACTTCATCATCGAGAACTCCAAGGGCCACGTGGTGGGCCCGGCCACGCCCAGCGCGGTGGACCCCTTCACTGGTGAGCCCCCCCCCTGCCTGGGACGGGCGGATACAGGACGTTGTTTCGTTAGTGTGTTCCTGTCTACCTCCACTGTATCACCCCAAGGCGCCTGTGGAGCAGGTGGTGGTTGCACTGTTCTTCTTACACGTTGTGTAATATTTCTTATTTTATTATGTGAAACCAGAAAGAATTCAAACTTCCGTTTTTATCTTTGAAATGTGCGCTGTTTGTTAATTAATACTTTGCGTGGTTCCAGAGGGCCTGGGATTTAAGCATTAAAAAGTCATAAAGGCTAAACTTGTAAACTTGTCTCTAGTGCGCCTCAGGCTAATTAACTCGGAGGCGTTCCACATGTCAGCAGCGTTGTTGGTTTTAAAGGGTGGAGGTGACGTGTTTCCCCCGGTCCTTGTGAACAGGGTCCGGGCGCTACGTCCCGGGTGCGGCGGACGGTAGGACGGGCTTCGGGGCGGACCCGTTCACAGGTGGGGTCACCTGTCGCTCACAGCAATAACGGAATCTCCCTGCCACTTGACTTTGACACGGAAGGGCACATGTGCTTCTTTAACGTGTTACTGTGCTGTTGTTTGTGAGCAGGCTCTGGCCGCTACATCCCAGGGTCAGGACTCACAGCCGGTTCAACAGGGGTGACCGACCCGTTTACAGGTGAGCTCCCGGTCACCTGGGTGAACGAGTCCTCTATGGGAGAACTGGAGACAATATACATTCTGATACGGGGCGGCGTTAGCTCAGGAGGTAGAGCGGGTCGGCTGGTAACCGCAAGGTTGCTGGTTGGATCCCCGGCTCCTCCTAGCTGAGCGTCGTGGTGTCCCTGAGCGAGACACCCTCACCCTGACTGCTCCTGACGAGCTGGCTGGCTGTCGCACTGCGTGGTCGACTCCGCCGTCAGTGTGTGAATGTGTGCATGAATGGGTGAATGTCAGTCAACACTGTAAAGCGCTTTGGATAAAAGTGCTATATAAATGAGGACCATTTACCATTTATGATACAACAATGGTGCAAGGGTGCCATGAATCTAGCTTGTAATGAATGGCCTTGGTTTATGGGTTTTGATCTCAAGTGCTCCTCAAAGTCAAACTTCCATTCATTAATGTAATTGATTGTTATAAACCAACTCGTATCAGAATCTCTCGGAATCAGGACAGTTGTAAAGTACCATCTTATTCCTTCTCCTAAACCAAAACCACATTCTGTCCATATGAATATTTGATTCTAATGATGTAATGTTGGCCGCACTGGGTCTGGGCCCAAGTGCCCTGGAGATGTTTAGGCTCTGACTGCTTCACTTCTGCGTCCTCATCTCCGTCTCCCAAATCCCCCCTTCCAGGTGGAGGTGCCTACTCCTCCGCAGCCTTCAGGCAGACCACCACCAACATCTACTTCCCCAAGACGGACGGCGTGACCTTCGACCAGGCCAACGCCACACAGATTATTGGTAAGCCGGTCGCGTAAAGAAAAAGGCGTAAAAAAAGTGTCAGATTAGTATGTATAATAAGTAACCCTTTTTTTTTTGATAAAGGAATAGCGTCTCACGTTAAACGGCATTTCACTGTTGGCGCAGGAAAATGTACAAACTACAGCAATGACTTGAGACTGAGATTGATTTAAGACTCACTTCAAGTTCAGAGTTCACCTGGACTCATGCATAGCCCCCCCCCCCCTTACCCCCCACCGCCCCTTTACCTCCCTTACTCTCCTAAAATCATCCCTCTTACGTACTTGTATGTCGTACGTCCTGGCACTTAAAAACAGTACTTAGCCTTGTGTAGTGTCTTATCCTAGCTGTCTCTGTCTTATACGGGGAATGGGTTAACCTAGTGATGGTTAGTGCTTGGCACTTGGTTTCTATGAACATCTTTACTGTATCAACAGCGATATATGGTGGTTTCTCTTTCTTCTGACCAATGTACTCATTGTAAGTCTCTTTGGATGAAAGCGTCTGATGAGCGCCCTGAATGTGAATGCTGACCCCGTGGTGAACCTCTGCCCCCCCAGCCAAGCTCAAGGAACTGAATGGCACGGCGCCCCCGGCGCACAAGCTGTCGGAGGAGTTCGTGGAGAGCCTGGAGAGGATGCTGGACAGCGTGGTGGGCGGAGCCAACAACTCCACGCTGCCCCCCAGCCTCCAGCAGATCAACCTGCTCTGGACGGCGTCCCACTGGCCTGAAGGTACACGACCAAAGCAACGGCTGTTAGCATAGTCATGTTTTACAGCAGCAGGACCTTTTTTTTTTTTACGAGAAGTAAAGCCTCCGAAACTGGGCTTTGTTCAGGAACTAGAGCAGGTTGACTTAACTGGAAGGTTGCTAGGTTGATTGTCGGTGATTGTCGTAGTGTCCCTGAGCAAGACGCCTCACCCTGGCTGCTCCCGACCAGCTGGCTGTCACCCTGCGTGGTTCACTCCGCCGTTGGGTGTGTGGATGAATGGGTGAATGTCAACAGTATTGTAAAGTGCTCTGAGCGGCCACTGGTTAGAAAAGCGCTGTAGAAATGCAGTCCATTCACCATCTACCATAACCCCTCCTGCCTCTTCCCCTCTTCCCCTCCACCCGCGCCCCCTCTCCCCCCCACCAGACATCGTGTTCCCCGTGCTGGACATCCTGCGCCTGGCGGTGCGCCACCCGCAGGTCAACGAGCGCCTGTGCGGCGAGGCGGAGGGCGTGCAGCTCTGCAGCCACCTGCTGGGCCTGATGAGCCCGCAGGGCCGGCCGGCCAACCAGATGCTGGCCCTGAGGACTCTGTGCAACTGCTTCGGCGGGCCGCAGGGCCGCGCCCTGCTCCTGGCGCAGCGGGAGGCCGTGCTGGCGCGCGCCGCCGAGCTGGCGGCCGGCGGCAGCAAGAACACCCAGGTGGCGCTGGCCACGCTGCTGCTGAACTACGCGGGCTGCCTGCACGGCCGGCCCGACCTGGAGGCCAAGGCGCAGTGCCTGTCGGTGGCCAGCAGCGCGCTGGAGTCGGTGCAGGACAAGGAGGCGGTGTTCCGGCTGCTGGTGGCGCTGGGCACCACGCTGGCCTCGGACCAGACGGCCCGCGACCTGGCCCGCTCGCTGGGCGTCACCTCGCAGATCGCCAAGTACTCGTCGGTGGCGGACCCGGCCAAGGTGGGCGAGTGCTGTCAGCTGGTGCTGAATGAACTGCAGTGATGTGGGAGCGAGAGAGGGACACGGTTTCCTGGCTTAATATGGGTTTAAATATCCTGTTTTTTTGTTCATCAATGGTTTGTGGTGGATACATGACTAATGCATGTGCAGCAATAAAAAAGATGTACAAATTGCAAATTTGAATAAACTTTTTTTTATTTATGCTTGGTGTAAATCGATTAAACGCACGTCATGTTTACCCGGGATCTTGGTGACATATATAGGATGAATGCAAGTTGAATTATGCAGATGTTTGACATGTTTAGACTGGAAACACATTTTAAATAAAGTTATGTTTTCAATGCTTGAGCAATTAAACCACAAAAGTGTGGGAAAGATATTGAATTAAGTTTAAATGTCTCAACCAGGGATTTAAGAAGGCAATATAAAGGTGTCAGAATATGTAACACCTTTTCATGCTTGGCTTCTTGAAAATGGTTAACGTTGCATTTTTCAGTATAGTCAGCCTGTTTTGAATAACCAACCCCACAGACCAAACATAACAAAAACACTGAAGATGGAGTGCAGCAGCACCCAACACACTAACTCCCATCACAGAGCCGTAACCATAGGAACGTGACGTTACCAAAGGAACGTAACGGCTCTTCTGGTAAACATGCGTACTGCTTTTGAACACGTGGGGCGCTGTTTCTTTTAGGGGGTGGACATCGGCAGAACTAACAATGGATTACAACAGTTTTTACTATTATATATTATTATACTGAAATATATAAATGTATAAATATATATATATATTTGAAACATGTTATAAAAAGTAACATTTAATTTTATTATTAAAAGAAACATAGTCCGCCATGGAACTATAAAAAAGGAGTCCACCCTCTGGAAGTACGTCATACAACATCCGGCTTTGTTGAAAGAATTGGCGGTCTGTGCCCGGGTTGGGTCGGATCGGTAGCGGGATGTTGTTTATGTTATTATTACGAGATTAATACGACGTTTAACTGCCAAGTAAGTTCGTATGGGCTAGACCGCCATCGTGTTAAAAACCACGGAGCACATCTGGGAGAATGGCGAGCCCGGCGTGTGTCCAGAGCAGCCCGGGGAGATACCTGTGGTGTTCTCTGCTTAGTCTGGGCTTCCGCCCCGAGGTCGAGACCGCCAACCTGGTGGGCAAGACCAACGTCAAGTACATCAACCTGGGAGTGTGAGTAGCTCCTGTTCAGCGTTGTTTTACACTCCTAAACATTGCCCTCCTTTCACAGCTGATGGTTCAATTCCGCGGTCATGTAACAAGTGTTTTACTTGTCCCCAGACACATGTTTGACAAACCAAACAAAGACGCCTTCTACATTGTGACCCACTTCCTGTTGGATAAACTGGACCCCGCACGGTTCAGTGAGGCGTACAGGTCAGGATCTGCTCATCTGTTCAGCATGTGGTTGATTATGTCTATTGTCAATGTTCAACTCATATGTGAAGTCTATTGTCCATATTAAACTCGCATGGCGGTTGTCTGTTGTGTAGGCACTGCTGGCCTGTGTTTGACCGTAAAGCAGACACCGAGTTCAGGAAAATCACACTCGCCTGGCTTAAAGACATCGTGGTAAGAACTGAATTCAGAATGGAACCGCGTGTGAAACGGACGGTTGGTTGTGAAGCGTGTTGTCATGCTGCCTGTCGTCCTCCTCTCCCTGCCAGGATGAGAACAGCAAATCCGCCCCTAAAGTGTTGGCATCTCTGTTCCTCTCACCGGGGGGGCCCAAGTTTATCGCGTTGATGCTTCACCTGGCGAAGCACGTCATGCTACAGGAGATGAAAACGTTCACCACTGGTAAGATTTTTACAGAAATGCAAATGTATGGATTCAGACCCCCCATATTCTCATCTTGTATTGTTCTTAGATGTAATACATTTTTATGTTTAAGTTTCTTCCATGTGTAAATACTGCTCTTGGAGTTGGAATGTGTACATTTAGGGGGATTTTGCTGACGCTTTTTTCTAAAGCGGCTTCATGCACACATTCACACACTGATGGTGGAGTCAACCCCGCAGGGCGACAGCCCGCTGGTCAGGGGCAGTCAGGGTGAGGCGTCTCGCTCAGGGACACCTCCACACTCAGCTAGGAGGAGCCGGGGATCGAACTAGCAACCTTCCGGTTACCAGCCAACACGCTCTACCTCCTGAGCTACTGCCACCCAATGTGTTGTTGGATTTATTTGTCATTAGCCAATGTACATGACCATTGCTGTCCGGTTATCTCTGCGTTAGATGGCCGGTGGGTGCCTGAGGAAGCCGCCGTGCCCGCCTCCACCATGGACATCGCCATGAAGAGACTGAAGATGACCAAAGCCAGGGTCCTCAAGTCGGCCCTGGCACAGGACCGTCTGCTGCAGGAGGACCGGAAACGAGCCCAGTGAGTACAGAGAGGCCCGCCCATCAAAGACACTTCTCTTGATGTCCGCAAGAGACTCCACACTCATTTGTTCAGAGGCTACTAAATGCTGCTAAATGTATATGTACCACCAAAATACAAATGAGGCCAGAGAGCGCTTGCTCCCTTAGTTATTTAGCTCTTCTTGGGATGGGATGTGATATGTTTTTGTGCCAAGATCTTCTTTTGTGTGCTGAGCCTGGATATCCTTTTGTGTTTCCCGTATCCAGGACTCTGGGTCAGTCCATTCAGGAGATCCGTGCGGAGGGAGCCAAGTATGACACTCTGCTCAAGTACGTGTGACCAGTATCACAGTAGTGTTGGTACCAGTAGGGGCCCTCCCAGGTGTATCTCATGACCTTAATTAGGGCCCCTGGAAGGCCCAGATTGACATAATGCAATGCACCTGTTGCACCATTATCGTTCTGTGCTTTTCTGAAGCGGCGAGTCCCTTTACCTCTTCTTCCTCCTTCTAGACGTCAAGAAAATGAGTCGTACACGGAAGGGGAGGATTTGGCTCAAAAGCTCCTCAAGGTGTGTGTGTGTGTGTGTGTGTGTGTGTGTGTGTGTGTGTGTGTGTGTGTGTGTGTGTGTGTGTGTGTGTGTGTGTGTGTGTGTGTGTGTGTGTGTGTGTGTGTGTGTGTGTGTGTGTGTGTGTGGTTTTAACAGCTCTCTGTTTGCTCCAGGTGCGCTCCCTGTGGTCGGCCATCGACGAGACGCTGTCGGCGCTTAAGGGAGAACAGCAGGGGGTGGCCTGCGTGCTGAAGCCCGACGCGGACCAGAGCGTCCTGGACGGGGCCAACCTTTCCCTCAAAATCCCCCGGCTTCTCCTGGAGAGGATCGAGCAGCTCCCACAGCAGGTGAGAACAGAACGACCCACTTCAGTGGGCGCCGCACCTCAAAGCTAAAGGACGGGAATAGGGAGTTTACATCGTGGACACATCCGTAGTGGCCGCCTGCATTTATCATGTGGGAGAAGAGGAATGTTCACGGTAGTTTGGTCGTCTTTTGTGTCATAAATCGTGAAGTTACTTTATGGGGCAAACTTATTGTGTAGAACTGCAACGGTGGTTGTCAAGCGTAACATTTCCGTTGATTCAGAGTTTTACATTTTAATTTACTACAACTTTCTCTCTGCATCACAAAATGTCAAGACGAGTATCGCGAACAAGCGGCTCCGTCTTCACAGAGCAAAACTAGTGAAGTTGAGTCTACTACCGGTGTCCTGGTACATAGAAGGAGCAGAGCCATAGAAGTGACACCTGTTGCGATTTCGTGAAAAGGGGTCTGTTGCATCAAGATCAAGACACGAGGCAGTTGGCCAAATCCACCCTACAAAGCAGCCCTCTACAGGGCGTCTGTTTGTGAACGCTGGCCCTGCCCTCTGATGACCAACACCACCTCCTTGTGTTCTGCAGCTGAGCTCGGGGAACGTGTACGAGGCGGGCCAGCTGAACCCGCTGTGCACGCTGGAGCTGCTGAACCACGCCCTGCTGCTCCTGAGGGAGGAGCGGCGCCGGGTGGCGGGCCCCGCCCCGCTGGCCCAGCTCTGCCTCCACGAGCTGCAGACCAAGAGCGGGCAGGTGGCCCGCGTGCTGGAGGAGCTGAAGGTCCTGAGGCGAGTGTCTGATGTCACTGTGTAGAACAGAGGGAGGCGGATACCTGGGCAGGGCTGACCTGTGCTCTGCCCGTCACTAGTCCTCCCTAGAGCATCCCTGCTCTCTGATGACCGAGGTGACCTGAGAGAAATCACAGCGGACAGATACGGAGCCGACACGCCTTGAGTTTACTGTGCTGTTTGATACTGACCAATCACGGGCTCTGTTCAGGAGCACACCATGTCCTCGTCCTATTGAAAGGGTTGTTGTCTGTCTAGTTTTTTTATATAATATACATTTTGGGACAAACTGCTGTTTTGAATGGATTTTGTGTAGCAAATTGCTTCATCAACTAACGGGCGTTGTCTGTTGGTCTTCAGACTGAAGATCTCCAAGGAGGAGCTCCCGGAGGTTCGCAGCGCCTCCCGGAGGCTGGAGGTGGACTGGGAGCGCCGGTGGAGGGACGCCCTGCAGGACAAACCGCTGGCCTCCTTCCTCTCCGACGATCCTGTGAGTTGAGGATGTTGGTGGTCTGTGTCCGGGTTGGGTCAGCTGTGGGATGTTTGTTATTAATGGGAAATTATTAGACGTTTCGCTCACAGGATGCCTGCACATGAATTACGTACGGGTTAAACTTTAACCTTGCTCCGATTGACAAACGGCGGTCGAGCCACGTGTCTGGAACCTCACCAGACGGCGATCCACTTGAAAGCCACAGAGCTGGGCTTTGTCAGCGGTACTCTTCAATGGAAGCCTTTGGGTTACGGAATAACCCTTTGAGTGGCAGGTAGGCTGACCCGGTGGCGTCTGTCCTGTAGGCGCTGTGCTTCCTCTCCCCCATGGCACCGCTGTCCTTCGACCCGGCGGCCGTCAGCTCCGGTGTGTTCTCCTGCTACGCTGCCAAGCTGCCCGGTGCGTCCCCCCACGGTAAGCCGCAGCCCACAGCCCGCTGCTTCCTGTCATTTACCCATCATGTGCTGCACCTCACTCGTCGTTTTGTTTCAGAAGAGGAGGTGCCGGCACAGGGTGACTCCCGGGGAGAGTTTGACGCAAGCAGTCCTGAGTTGAGCAGGTAACGAACCCGTCGGTTTCTGTAGAGTGGTTCAGGACATCCGCTTCATCAGACGATGTAGTTTTGCGTTATTAATTTGGTACAGAGGGAGGCGGATACCTGGGCAGGGCTGACCTGTGCTCTGCCCGTCACTAGTCCTCCCTAGAGCATCCCTGCTCTCTGATGACCGAGGTGACCTGAGAGAAATCACAGCGGACAGATACGGAGCAGACACGCCTTGTTTCTGTATACTGACCAATCATGTGCTCTGTTTAGGAGCGCATCATGTCCTCGTCCTATTGGAAGGGCTGAGCGTTGTCTGTGTGTAATATAGATTGACTTGTTTTTAATTAATGACTGGCATTTCGTTTTTTTAATCTAAAGTACAATTTGGGACGAACTGTGCTGCTTTTAAATGTGTATTTTTGTGTAGCAAATTGCTTCATTGATTGACTAGGTCCACTAACAGGCGTCTGTTGGTCTTTAGACAGAAGATCTCCAAGGAGAAGCTCCCAGAGATTCGGATCGCTTCCAGGAGCAGGTAATGAACCCTTGAAACGCGGTACAAGACTTTTGCGTTATTGTACGATGTAGTTTCGCTTTATTAATTTGATACAGAGGGAGGCGGATACCTGGGCAGGGCTGACCTGTGCTCTGCCCGTCACTAGTCCTCCCTAGAGCATCCCTGCTCTCTGATGACCGAGGTGACCTGAGAGAAATCACAGCGGACAGATACGGAGCAGACACGCCTTGAGTTTCTTTATACTGACACATCGTGTGCTCTGTTTAGCAGTGCATCATGTCCTCGTCCTATTGACTAGCGTTGTCTGTGTGTAATAAAGAAACCTTTTTTTCAAGAAATTACTAGCTTTTAGTTCTTTTACATAAAATGTTGTTGTTATCCAGCAGCTTTGAGTGTAGAGAGCTGCTGGACCTGACCCTGTGATGGTCTCTTTCAGGAGCCCCGTCTCACCGCCTCCCCCTGGGAGGGCTGAGAGTCCTGGTGCCATCGTCCCGTCATACTGTGGCAACACGTCACTTGCAGATCTGTTGCACACGCTTTCCTCTCCCCCCAAGGGTCCGTCCCCTAGCCCGCCTCGACCAGTGCGACAGGTGGGTACCTTCCGATGAATGCTTATGTTGTGCATGGGTTGTTTTTATTTGTTAATCTAACAATGGACAGATACGGAGCAGTCACGCCTTGTGCTTCCTCAGAATCGCTTTTTATTTTTTTTATTTTTTTTCTTGGTAGCAGTGGTCTTGCTGCCCACAAAGGGAGTGTGAGGACTGGCATCTGGAAATGAGGTCAGCCGAGGTTTTAAGTTTCGCACCTGAAATAATGGTTTCTTTCTTTCTGTTCATCATCTAGGCCAGTGACAAGAACACCCACTCCGGCTGTAAGGTGGCTCCCACGTGGAACAAGACCAAGATATTGGACTGGGAGTGTGACAACTTGGCCAGCCAGGTACCGCGATCGGCTTTCCTCACGTCTATCTGAACAAGAAATTGGAAATGTGGAACTGGAACCTTTTTTCCCTGCAGCTTTGTGAAGCTATGTTATTTGTGTTTTCAATTTCAGTTTGCAGAGGCGATCACCACGACCAGTCCCATGGACGGCAAGAGGAGGGGTTTGGCTCTGGGTGATCTACTCGGCAATCTCGGTGCAGACCCCTTCTCCACCAGGAAGCAGCTGCAACGCACCCCCGAGAGCTTGAGTAGGTTCCTCCCCTAATGGGCTTGAGTAGGTTCCCCTAGTGGGCTTGAGTAGGTTCCTCCCCTAGTGGGCTTGAGTAGGTTCCTCCCCTAGTGGGCTTGAGTAGGTTCCTCCCCTAGTGGGCTTGAGTAGGTTCCTCCCCTAGTGGGCTTGAGTAGGTTCCTCCCCTAGTGGGCTTGAGTAGGTTCCTCCCCTAGTGGGCTTGAGTAGGTTCCTCCCCTCATGGGCTTGAGTAGTTACCCCCCCTCAGAGGGCCTGAGTAGGTTCCCCTCGTGGGCTTGAGTAGGTTCCCTCCAGAGAGCTTGAGTAGGTTCCCTCCAGAGAGCTTGAGTAGGTTCCCCTAGTGGGCTTGAGTAGGTTCCCCTAGTGGGCTTGAGTAGGTTCCCCTAGTGGGCTTGAGTAGGTTCCCCCCCCTCAGAGGGCTTGAGTAGGTTCCCACTGTATCGTTATGGCGTCAGCGACTATTTTCCATAAGTTTATGTCTTTGGAAAGCGCTGGCTGAATCGCTTCCGTCTTCAGAACAGGACATTATGTGGGGGAAACGTAATTATATGGTCGTCTGTTACTCCTTTTTTTTTTGCGTCAAGGAAAATGAAACCCTGTTTTTCTCTGCTCCTAGTTTCGGATGTGAAGAGTTCCTGGCGTAAGGCGGTGGAGGAATGCAAAGTACAAACCAGTACCAACCAGTCGCCCGCGGCCACCGGGGACGCCATCGCCACGCAGCGGACCCCGTGGCACCAGACCTACGGGACCCCCAGGGGGCCCTTGACCTTCTCTGTCAACGCCACTCCCTGCGGTGCCACGCCCACTGCGGCGGCCGCCGCCTGCCCCGCCCCCTCCCTCACCCCCCACCAGCACCTGCGGACCTCCCCGGGGTCCCCCCCCGCCTGGGGCTCCCCCGACACGGAGCTCATCCCCCACATGGCGGGCTCTCCCGACGCGGACGGCCGCCACGGCGTGAGCGGCACGGGCAGCAGCGCGGTTCACTCCAGCGCCACCCTGCAGCCCCTCTGGACCTCCCCGGGGTCTCCCCCGGCCTGGGGCTTCCCCGACACGGGGGGCCGCCACAGCGTGAGCGGCACGGGCAGCAGCGCCGTGCACTTCAGCCTGGACGACGAGACGCTGCCGGACACGGCGGGCAGCGACAGCCTGCTGAGCCTCAGCGACGACGACGCCGCCGACGGAGACCTGCTCCTCCTGTCGCCCCCGACGACCGTCCGGCCGACGTCCCTCCTGGACCTCAGCAACGACGAGGCCTCCTTCCTCGGGACGGGGACGCCGCGCTGTCCGTCGACCCGGCCGGCGGTCCCGGGGTCGGTCGGCGGCTGGCTGGAGGCGGGCGCGGCAGCGGCGGGGGCGGGGGCGTGCCCGGGGTCGGACACGGTCTTCCTGCTGGATCTGGAGGCGCTGGACAGCCTGACGCCGCCCCGACGGGAGTACAGCCTGCCCCAGCTGGTGACCTTCTCCCCCATGGATGACCTCTAGGGGCCCGCGGCGTGTGAAGGGGAGGACCACTGAAGACGTTGAATGTCTGTCTTAATTGTGTCTTTGTCTTAATTGTGTTATCTGCAGCAGATGCTATTGTTTTGTGTGTATATAGATGTATAACTAACATGTCTTTAGGACATTTAAATATTATTTAAAATGGAAGGGGAAGTATGAACTGCTTAAAGTTCTTGCCTTCACATTACTTAATTTTTTTTCATTTCTGGCTCACCTGCAGAATGAAATGGATTTATTTCCAGAACATATTAGGCTTGGTATTGATACATTAGTGATAACTTGAGCTTGGTCCTCTCACATTGGCAGTTGTAACACATTAGCTTCTGTATGTCTTCTCCTGTGTCACTTTTAAGAAACTTAATAAACTTTAATAATCTGACGAAACTAAAATCCATTTTGTCATTGAATCTGCTACGTGCAGATGATTTACAGAGCTACTGAGGGGAACGGGTTGTACTCTATGGCTTTGAGAAACCCACATTCATTTAAATCCTTCCTGAGGAAACGACTGGCCCATCCGGACTGTCATAACGGATGATAAATAAAACGTTATTAATCCCCCGGAGTTGAATTTAATGCAATACAATAAAAATTAATTGGTGCAAAGGAACGCAAGTACAACAAATTGAATTGAGTCCACTCCTCACACACCTGCTATTCGTTTTAGCTATGAATAGACCAGGATAGTTTTCCAGTCATGTGATACAGTATGCTTACTCTATTGTTCTGTTGAGCATGGACTATATTAACATTACAGAACACTTGAAGACAGAACACTTTTGCATGCACCTGTTTCAGTGTTTATTAACCACCTGCAAACAGTGCAACATAGCGTCATCTCATTCACGCAGAAAAGCAAGGGACACCTATGTTAAGAATCCAGAAAACATTCAACGTATCAATCAATAAAATGCACATACTTGAACTAAACATACATGACGATAGGGGGCGCTAGAAACGTGTTTTCTCTAAAGGCTCGAGGGGCCAGGCAGGGGCCCATGGGGCAGGGCCTGTGTCAGAGAAGCGGGAGCCGCGCCTCTGGGCGGGGCCACTGCGCCTGGAGCCACGCCTCTGGGCGGGGCCACTGCGCCTGGAGCAACAGTGGCCACGCCTCTGGGCGGGTCCACCTCGCCCGGAGCCACGCCTCCACAGGGCGAACTACGCACGGAAGAAGAAAACTATCAGCCCCAAACACCAACATGGCGCCTGCCTCGACCGACAACTTCACATGAAAGTGTCGCGGTGCACATTGGCTTTGTCTGTTTTGCGTTAAAAGGTGGTCGGGGGTGTCTGAGACCACCCCTCCGTCGGGAGATACCAACCAGGGGATAGAAGTGACGGTGGAACAGCAACAAAGTGTCTTCTTCATGTCAGCGCTCTGAACAGCTGGTGAGTACCCGCCTTGTGTTCAGTAATGTGGGTTAAAAGCCTTCTACTTTGATAGTACAACACTAGAACAGAAGGTATGCTCTTGTTTAAATAAGGGCTAACTTTGGTTGCTCTTTTGTTGAACTCAAACTTCTTCCCCACCTGACTATATGTGTGAGGTGGTCTTCATCTTCCTGTGTGTCGGGTGAACAGATCCTACAGGTCCTTTTCCACAACCACGGGTGTTTCCCCCCCGTTGGTATCTGTGTGGAGTAAAGTTGACCCACTTTCGGTGTGGAGGAGGGTGCATACGTTGGGGAACACAATACTGCCGACCCTACTCCCCCCCCCCATCAAGATAATGGGTGCTGCTTGGCTCATGTTCCTTATCAAATCCGGCAGGTGCCACCTCAGGGAGGGAGGTGTGTGTGTGTGTGTGTGTGTGTGTGTGTGTGTGTGTGTGTGTGTGTGTGTGTGTGTGTGTGTGTGTGTGTGTGTGTGTGTGTGTGTGTGTGTGTGTGTGTGTGTGTGTGTGTGTGTGTGTCCTGCAGAAGATATTTGTTGATTGTTGCAAGCAGCCATTGAGTTTTTGAACAACATTTGTGTAGATCTCTCACCAGTTGCATGTATTATTAATAACAACACATGTTGTTCTGATGATACTTTAAAGCAGTCCTATGTGTGTTTCCTTTGATAGCAACACTTCCTTTGATAGCTCCCATACAGGGGGGGGTATGATGAGTTACTCATGGGAAATCCACAAGCTTTGACTTTATGGTGATTCATAATGCTTTCATGCATGTGACCGAACCACATGCTCTGCAGATGTCTATAGATGAGTCTTTGGTGGGTGAATGGTGACGTCAACAAACCATACTTATATTGCTTGTAACTATATGGCACATGCATGTAACTATAACCCTTCCTATAGCCAACTGTGCATAAGGAAAGCTGAAAACACAATCATTCCTCCTACTACCTCTGCAGCTGCGTACGGGGAAAAAAAAACTAACCTCTCTGCAATGGCTGCATGCATGTCACACCTAACCCTGAATGGATATGTGTGGAAACACCTGTTGCGCAATCAATTTGAATTTTACACGTATGATCTAGGGATATGTGTGTGTGTGTGTGCTTGTAGCCTACTTCAAAAGTGCAGGTGAACCACCCACTCCTCGCCTTTGATTTGAGGTGAGAGGAAAGGTCAAGGTTGCCTGAAGACTTCATTGCTGGAGTTGTACTTTGACACCGCCGCTACGCTCTTCCCTCCCAGAGGTCCTGTCAGGTGACCCAGAGAATAAGGAAGTGGGCAGGCTGTCCACGGCGGTAACGGCAGCAGGCAGACTCGCTTGGAAAATTGACTTTTATTTCCTCCAGCTGTATAGAGCAGGGCAGGCATTCACTGTCTGGGACTGAAATAAACGTGATGGACTACATGGATGTCAGTCATGCGTCTTCATGTCTGAAGTGTGTTTGGACTAAAGCAGAGAAAAAAAAAAGAGTGCATGGGCCTACTTGCTTTGATGTGTCGTGTGGGTAGTTAATGAATGATACACATGGTCGGTTACCTTTGCAAGGAAAATGAGAGTTCAGTGACTTTTCGCTGATGATTTAAGTGTTTCCCGGCACCTGAACACAAGCAGTATACGTCTCTGACGAAGAGGTGGCCGGGAATTGTTGGGGCAACATTATTTATTTATTTTCTCTTGATGGTAGGAAATGATTACTCAGGCCTGTGCAAACCTTCTCATTCGGCAGTGAGTCGTGAAGGCAGAATCACCCGGCGGGTAGAGTCTGCTCAGAGCTGGGATCGGCCACCAGGTGTTGCCCCCCCCGTGGTTGTACCATGTTTGGTTCGTCCTCTTTGTTTGGGTCTGCTTACCTGTTGTCCTGCTCCTTCAGGCTCTGTTACATCAACCGTCTCCCACAAGAAACTGGGATAACTTTTATCCACTTTAGAACCACTAAACGGCCCTCAGAGTGTGTCGGCGGGCGGTTGGGCTCCTGCCGTGTTTTGCCGGGGTATGGAATGAGCTCGGCTGGTTAGGGAGGGCAATGAGTTTGCCCTCTCTCCCTTTCACCTCGGTGCGGAAAGAATTTGCTTCTGCGGACCTCGCAGGCCGCCCCACTGCAGGTGGGCCCCGGTCTTGTGATGCCGGCTTGGGCTTTAGCGCTCAGCCTCTGCCCTCCCCAGCTAGCCTAGCCTAGCCCCCCCACCCCTCCCACCGCTGATGCAAATTATTTCCAACAGTTGGAGGCCATTTCTTGTGTGTGTGTGTGTGTGTGTGTGTGTGTGTGTGTGTGTGTGTGTGTGTGTGTGTGTGTGTGTGTGTGTGTGTGTGTGTGTGTGTGTGTGTGTGTGTGTGTGTGTGTGCGTGTGTACTTCCTTTTGACGTGACGCCTGTCTGATCCAAAACGCCCTCTGTTCTTCCTGTGTTGAACACACCTGTGGGGCCATAATGGCCACACTGTTCTCGGGGAAAGACAAGGAAGAGAGACCAAGCAGTCGGGGATGAATGAATGAATGAATGAGTGTGTGAGTGTGAGGGGGGGGGGGTGGAGGAAGAGAATGTTTCCACACTGTCATCTGTTTTTCTCTTTTTTGTCATAGTCATGTCTAGTGTGTATGAGAAGCCTGAGTCAGTCCCCGTTTCCATCAAACCAGGACTCACACTCGGCCATCTGTACTGTGCCCCCTCAAGTCTAGATCGTCTGGCTAGTGTGAGCACGCCATCCGTACTCAAGCACAGTTAAAATCTGTGGCCTCAGTACACTTCATAGAGGTGTGCTCAGGCCACGGTACAGATGCTAATGAGCCGACATGTGCACACGCACAGATACGCGACCTATATGTACAAGACGCCACCGTACTCAGGCCCAGTTGAGATTGCCTAGTGTGAGCACAGGCCAGCGGCACAGTGGGGGGGGACGGGGGAAATCGTACTGGAGTACGGTACAGGTACACTTTCCCCAGTGCTCGAGCGCTGGTTCACCGTGGCGCTCCGGTGAAACCTTAATCCTTCGGTTCACACCGGTTTGTGACTCGCTTTCATCGCTGTGTGTTTTTTATTACAGCCATCTGGGGACACAAACACACACACACACACACACACACACAGCGCCGTGCCGTCATACTCTATTTACATTTAAGTGTCAAGTCAGGACATCGGCTCTGTCTCCTGACCTGTCGCGTCCCACCATGCCTGTGTTGTTGCCAGCGTTGTGGGTAACTGTCCAAACATGGTTTGGACCTGAGGGGCAAATGTACACAATAGTTACCGGTTACCCTGGAAACGGTTTATGCCCCTTTTCCTCTGGCTGTCAGAGGGAATATTAAACGGCCACACGGACACTGCCCAGGCACGGTGGCTACGTCTCTCGTTGGCATGGCGTCTCAAGGCCCTGTGCTGTCAGCATGCCTGGCTCCCTCTTGCGCCCTCCGTTGTGCGTCCAATCAGAATCTGAATTGCTTTTTATCACATTCTTATTGTGCACAAGTACACAAGAGTAAAATTCTTAGGCTTGGTACCTCGACACACATAGCAGCAACAATACAATATAAAGTAAGTAGATATTAAAAATATATAAAATAAGAAAGGAAAAATAAGTAACAGAATTGTAAACGGAACGTAAGGTGATCAAGTGGTAGTGGTACCAGCCACAGTTGATTTGTAGTGCAAAAATGTTGTGGAATTGCAGTAAATAATGCAGTAATATTGATTGAACTAGCAACGCACGTGTCGTGCGTTGGGTTGGTTTGTCGGTAGTGGATTCCTCCAGGAGCCTGACTGTGTGGTTCATCTTCCTCTGTTGTGATGTCAGACACACAGCCCTGGCAGTGGACTGGGTCGTAGCGTGGGTGATGGAGTGGAGGCAGAGAGGATCTGAGTGGAGGTTCTCTGCTGCTGTAGTGAGAGACAGAGGAACAACAGGGCGGTCTATTGTCCAGTTCTACACACGCACAACATGCGTGGGCATGCACCCACACATGTCATCACAGGAGAGTGGAGACACACACACACACACACTGGTGTGCACATAAATAGATGCTGTGTGTGTGTGTGTGTGTGTGTGTGTGTGTGTGTGTGTGTGTGTGTGTGTGTGTGTGTGTGTGTGTGTGTGTGTGTGTGTGTGTGTGTGTGTGTGTGTGTGTGTGTGTGTGTGCGTGCGCTCTCCCGGCTGCGATGAAGTCACAGCGAGGGGACCCCTCCACGTCTTCCTTGCTGTGACCTCATCACACACACACACACACACACACACACACACACACACACACACACACACACACACACACACACACACACACACACACACACACACGTGTGTGTGTTAGGCTACTTAAAGAGAAATCCAAAATGATGACTTCATTGACTGTGCTTAAGACTAGCTAAGCTATTAGCAGTAACTTAGCTAATCCTGATGATTATATGTATCATCAGGATTAGTAAATGCGGTGATATATATATGTCATATCACGTAACATGTGTGAACGTTGGGGAAGTATACAGTGTAATACAGGCCGGTATTGTCCTTCTGATGAGCAGCGCAGCGCGTAGCCCAGACAATGGAGTAGACCACTGACACAGGAGAGGGGACCAACAGGTTCTCTGACCGGGTGGGAGGGGAGCCACCAGGCCTGGAGTGGAGGAGCCAGCGCCCTGGAGCCTGAGGGAGGACTATAGAGTGGGGCTTATGGAGTGGGGCTTACGGAGTGGGGCCTACCAGAGTGGGTGGGGCCCACCATTGTGTGAGGCCAAGAGAGTGTAGGGCCTACTACAGGGTGAGTCCTACTCCAGGGTCTAGGGAGTGAGGCCTAGAGGGTGAGACCTTACAGAGTGAGACCTTACAGAGTGAGACCTACAGAGTGAGGCCTAGAGGGTGAGGCCTAGAGGGTGAGGCCTAGAGGATGAGGCCTAGAGGATGAGGCCTTACAGAGTGAGGCCTACAAAGTGAGGCCTACAAGGTGAGGCCTAGAGGGTGAGACCTACAGAGTGAAGCCTAGAGGGTGAGACGTTACAGAGTGAGGCCTAGAGGGTGAGACGTTACAGAGAGAGGCCTACAGCGTGAGGATGCTACAGAGAGTGGAAATGAAACAACCCAGTTTTCTCATTGACTTTGAAAACCAAACACTCTGGACTTTTTGCTTGTTTGTCTTTACAGATTCCTTTTTGTGGAGTCATTCTTTCCTTTTTTTTTGTTTTGCATTTATTTTCACTTTATTTTTCATTTCCCTATTGTAGCCCTCAAAACTAATCAGTCGCTCCATAATGCGCTATTCCCAACTTTTATAAAACACCAAACCGGTTTCATGTTGTCACTTTTCCTACCCTAGTTCTGGCAAAGTACTTTTGTACAGCTTAAGATCTGATCTATGAGGTAATCCCTGTGTTATCAGTGCCAGACCCATTCATCAAGTGGTGGAAAAACCCTATGAAACTTCTAAATACAACAACATGCAGGCACTGGCTACTCACCTTCACTCAGAAACGATTGAATTACCAAACTATTCTTGACTCGACTACGGTGTTCAGCCCAGCGTATTTCCTCACCTGGAACATTAAACCCTTTATCTTTGAGTTCTTGGCGCTGTTTCTCTGCACAACCACACACGTTGTAACCTCAATGCATTCAGGTATTATTAACAATCTACTTTCTTGAATATCTTGTGGGTAAATGCACTGCATTTCTACAGCGCTTTTCTAACCAGTGGCCCCTCAAAGCGCTGTACAATACTGCCTCACATTCACCCATTCATGCACACTTTCACACACCAATGGCGGTGTCAGCCACGCAAGGCGACAGCCAGCTCATCAGGAGCAGTGAGGGTGAGGCGTCTCGCTCCGGGACACCTCGACACTCAACCTCAACCTGCTCTACCTCCTCAGCCACATGCCGCCCGCTGTGCTGTGGGTGAAACTTGTTTTCCCAGCATGCTGTGACAAGTCCAGCCCGGCCTGGTCAGAGATGCTCCCACAAAAACATCCATCTCCTGTTTGCACACAGGGCTGCATCCAGCGTTCACGACATGCATCCTCACTCGCCAGAGAGGAGGACCCTCTGTGTGAAGGCCGTCTGTGTTTCCCGCTCACTGTTTACGGCCGTCATTATGTCTGATCTGCAGGGTGATAGTAACACGAGGCGCGGCCCCGAAGTGAAACCTGGTATTGTTGGGGCACGGTTACCATGGCAGCGTCAATGTTGGTCTATGGTGCATCTCACAAAGAGATGTTTGTATGGTGCTGGCTGGTTGGCTGGTTGGTTGGACTGGGAAGGGGGGGGTGGTTTACAAACGGTGCAGGGCTGCTTGCGTGTTTCGACAAACATAACCACATGCGTAGACACGGCTCTGTGTCGGAGGGGGGGTGATAGGAAATAGTGACTGGTTGTCAAGCGTCTAAGACTCTAAGACACTCGAGACAGGGAATCTGTTGTTTTATTGCATTGCATTTTATAGCATCTATGTAGTTATGTCATATACTGCTGTATAAAAATCCTTTGAGGATATAATAAAATCAGGCCGAATTGCTTATTGTTTACGGCGTTGATAGTGGGCCGAGTAGGATTGCCCTCTGCCTCTTTATAGATGGTTACCCATGATGCAATGTGTGTCGTTACAATCCCTGTAACGTAGTTTACTGTCTGTACGTAGGGAGACCTGTGTGTACTGTGACATCGACAACACAATGTCCAGATCCACTTTGTGTTTCTTTGTGGGTCACACGAATGCACGTGGTTGGATGCAGTTTAACCGCAGTGTGTTTGTTGCTCCTACATCCGAGATGAGTCCAACACAGCAGATCATTCATTATGTTCAGCGTGACCTTCCCATCACCTGGCTGGGCGGAGCGGGAAACGACCACTTTGCAAGGTGCACCCCCGGGGGAGGAGGAACCCACACACACACACACTGTGTGTGTGTGTGTGTGTGTGTGTGTGTGTGTGTGTGTGTGTGTGTGTGTGTGTGTGTGTGTGTGTGTGTGTGTGTGTGTGTGTGTGTGTGTGTGTGTGTGTGTGTGTGTGTGTGTGTGTGTGTGTGTGTGTGTGTGGAGAGAGAAGGTGAACGTCTGTCTGGTGGCATTCAAACAGACGTGTTTGAATGCCATGTCTTTCCTTCAGGATATAAATGAATGCATGCTGATTTGTCTCATCTGATATTCTCACAGGGAGATTGTCAACACACACACACACAGGGGCCGTGTTGCGTCAGATGTTGTTTGTTGTGTGATTGTCTGTTTTCGGTTACTTTGTTTTCAGCCTTTGTTTTGTGTCACACACCGTATGTTTTGTGACACAATTTGACAATGTGCCAAGCCTGTGGATAGTCTGAGTGGACTCACGTCGTCTCTGGCGTAGCACCAACCTGGTCCTCTGAAAGATAAACATCCCAATAGTGGCCGCAAGCTCCAAATAATCTATCAGATGGATGACGGTCCGCTGAATTAGGAGGTACTGGTCTGCAAGAAGGGCTGCAGTCTAGATGATTCTACAACCACACACACACACACACCTATCACTACTTAGCTGCTTGAGTGGGCTGGAGTGGTTACAAGTAGTTTCAATTGCGTGGAGAGTTACGCCGAAACTCTGAAAGATAAGGTCTAAACATGGCGACCTTTCCTTTGACGTGGCGGCCGGGCGAGATGGAAACACGGAGACAGTGCTGCCCGTCCCATGTAAACACGACGTCCCGCCATGGTTTAGTTTGGACATCGGCATGCAAAGCATTCTTTAGTTACGGTCTAGAGTAATGTGTGCTCACACTAGTAGAAAACAGACTCACTGAAACCAAAAGGGATGTGTTTGGGTCTTCACACATCTGTCTGTGTGGGCACACGCTACAAACCAACACCCCTTCGCTGCATGCTTTCCATTCGCTGTCACAAACCAAATTCAGAGGAATGAACTCGTCCGCGCGAATGCTAAATGGCCGACCTGGCTTCCTGTTTGACTTGGAAATGCGTCACGCGAGGGAAGCGATAACTCTCGCATTGTTTTTGAGGAGAGTGAGGAGGAAAGAAAATGACGGAATCGACTGTAGCGGCTGACTCTCACCCCTGGCCTTGACCCTGTGAGTCCACCACGGTTATGGAGGTGGAGGAGTAGGAGGAGTTATTCCGCCTTCTGAAACCCAACCAGTGGGGCTTGATTCAGACCAAATGAGCATGTTGATTCTCACACAATTCTCACAAACCCCTCTCTCACTTCCCCATTCACCGCATATGACATTGTAAACAAGTATTGCTGTTTGTCATTAACGTGGAGTCCCATATATATCCCGTGTATATTTCAGAGCTTGAACAGGTTTCACGGCAGTCGCCTTTTTGTCTCAAGACGCGTGTTCATATGGAGCTTGTGCTGTCTTCCATACATCATGTTGAACACACAACGGGTGTTTTCTGTGCGTGTGTGCAGAGGCCACTGCAGTTTGTTGAACTGCAGAACACATGTTTCTGTCTCATGTTTCTGATCAGCAGTGAGACGTATGGAAGTCCTTTCTGGACAGACGCTGCCTCTCAGCAGGAGATGGACAGCATAGTAAAATACCGTTGGCTTGGGGGGAATGAAGTCAGACCTGTATTCTCCTTGGTGTGTGTGTGTGTGTGTGTGTTGTGTGTGTAGTGAGAGAGAGGTAGTAGTGGACTACGGTCTCCCCCTTGCATGAGGAATCCATCAGCTCGCCTTTGTGGTGTTGGTCGGTGACACTGCAAACTCTCCCCCATTCCCCCCCCCCCCCCCCCCCCAGCTGCGGCGCCGTTACCGTGGCAACCGGCTTTGTTTTGGGGATGTCTTTTTTTTTTTTTTTTTCCCATCTACGTGGCGGACTCTGGTGTATGTGTCCGTGTGCGTGTGCGTGCGCACCGTGGACAGGAAGTGGGTCAGTCAGTGTCTGGTCCAATCCGCTGCCTCCTCCGTGCCGGCTCAGGCTTTTTGTCCTCTGATTATTTCGGCCACTTTTACTTTGTAACTCCTGTGAGCGAGCGTCAGTCACTGCGCTCCTCTGGTCTAATCTGCTGGGGTCATTGCAGACTGGCTCCTGATGTTCAACTCGTCAGGCTGCTAATGGCCTCTTCCTTTACTGCTCCTTTGTCTAGTCGGCTTTAAGAGCATATTGTGAACTGTGGCGCATTTTTAAGCCATGAAACATTTGCTGTGTGGACACACACACACACACACACACACACACACACACACACACACACACACACACACACACACACACACACACACACACACACACACACACACCATTATTTGATAGTCAGTACTTTTTATTTTTTTTGAAGTAAATACAGTAATGCATTACTTCTTGTGTGCATTACTTCTAACGCTTGTGTGTTAGTGCAGCCCAGTGGTTTCATGGACAGAGGAGTTGATTAAGAGCAAATGCTGGGTGGAAAGCAGTCTTGCAGGGACATGTGGTGTACAGTGTGACACTGTGCGTGAATCTGCTGCCTGAATTCTTTAACCCGTGCTGCAAGTCATAGCTGACTGAGTCAGCGCTGGGAAATGCCCGGTGTGCCTTTCTGTGCATGTGGACGTGTTTGCCAGTTATTTGCTCGCTGTGCCTTTTTCTTTTATATATACTTATCTTTTGCAAATATAACGTCCTTCTGTGGGTTGTGGGTTTACTTTTGGGCATTTCGAATGACACTGCAGTTAACAGAAACAGAACTAAACGGCAGCTTGTTGTGAAGTGTTTTGGGCTGATGTTCACTTGCAGGCCTGGTCGTCCGCACTAGGCCTGATCCTCACGTGGTTCAGAGGAACCTGTTGCCCGGAGCCCCGTTCCACCGCGTCCACCATCGCAAACACGTATTTGACTCGTTAAATTTGACTGGACAAACGAAACGATCTCTCTGTGTTCTGTGGGCTGCAGTTAAGAGCTCTGTCTCTCCAGATCAACGGAGTGGGGGGGGGCGGACGCGTTCCCAATCCCCGGCAAAAGAAATTCCAAGGCTCTGACACTTTTTTTTTTCCCCTTTTCTTTTTTTAAGACGTCCTCCTGATTTATGCTCACGCCGGCATTTTGAAACATTCCTTTGTGCTCAGCAGGAGTCTGGCCACCAAAATCTCTCTCCCGACGTCTTGATTGTGTGTGTGTGTGTGTGTGTGTGTGTGTGTGTGTGTGTGTGTGTGTGTGTGTGTGTGTGTGTGTGTGTGTGTGTGTGTGTGTGTGTGTGTGTGTGTGTGTGTGTGTGTGTGTGTGTGTGTGGCGCTCAGAGTTACTGTTGGCTTTCCCTGCTCCTTTATAGAGCGACAGCCTCAAGACATACGGCTCAGCTAAGAACAAGTTAAGCACCAATTCTGCATTAGCATGTGGGCTCCATTCCAATTCTCAATGGGATGTCACAGGCTCTTACCGGGTGCATTCCTGTGCTGCTTGGGGTCGGTCCCCTCAGCTATCTGTGTTTGAGAGCAGCTTGTGTGTCTCAAGGTTTGATGGAGCAGCAAACCACAAACCAGCTTCCATCAACCGTGGTGATCAACCACTGAAGCCCAGCCCCTCCCCTCCTCATATTGAAGCTCTGCTCATTGGGTGATCAAGTTCATCCAAAGCTCAATCCTGACCAATGAAAGTCTCATGTTTATTATCAAAATGAAAGTTTGTTAGGTTGTGTACTCGGCAGGTGGGTTTTCTCACTGTATGCCTTTCCTAAAAATGTTTGCTTTCCTTTTCCATTCCTTTGCGTCGACTGTGAAGTGAACTGAATCTGTTTTGCAGGGAATGGCAACTACTAGTTCTAACTATACTAGTACTGACTCCAACAGTACTAACTATACTAGAACTAGCTATAACCCCATCCCCATCACACATAGGACAAACACAGGGGTAGAAAAACAATAATTGATCGTATCGTGATAGACTTTTGATCAATATCAATATACAACTGATATCAACAGAATACCCAGCAGGTGTGGCCTCATTCCCTGATCCCCACCCCGTCCAATGACTCAACCTCCATCCTCCTCACTCTCCTCCCCCTTCTCCCCCTTCTCCCCCTTCCCAAGCCTGCACAGCCATGATATTAATATTATTATTATTATAAATCGACCTCACCCTCCTCCCCCCCCCTCTGTCCCCCTCCCTACCCTGCACTGATATAAATATAAATATTATTATTAATCCATCCTTCCTCCCTCCCAGGTCCGCCCAGCCATGATCGAGGACAAGGGTCACCGCGTGACCGACTACTTCGTGGTGGCCGGCCTCACGGACAAGGCCACGCCCCTGGAGCAGGACCTGTCGGAGACCAAGTCCAGCGGGCCCAAGGCGCCCATCGTGGAGCTGGCGGTCATCAACCGCTCGGCGGGCGAGGCGGTGCCCGAGGGCTTCACCTGCATCGACAGCACGCCCGGCGGCCTGCAGGCCAACCTCAACCACGGCAGCCTGAAGAGCCCAGAGCTGTTCCTCTGCTACAAGAGGGGCCGGGCCAAGCCCCCGCTCATCGACATCGGGTGAGTGGGGCCACCGGATGAGAGGTCCACCGGGGGGGGAGGGCCACCGGGTGAGAGAGGGCCGAGGCTAGGCTACCGTAGCATGTGTATGGTACACAATGGACCTGCCCGATTTAGAGTGTGTGTGTGTGTGTGTGTGTGTGTGTGTGTGTGTGTGTGTGTGTGTGTGTGTGTGTGTGTGTGTGTGTGTGTGTGTGTGTGTGTGTGTGTGTGTGTGTGTGTGTGTGTGTGTGTGAATTATGGCCCCCACTCTGAAGGAGGGATCCCCCACTCTGTTAAGCCCTTTGAGACTGTACCTGTGATTGAGGGAGATACAAATAAGATTGAATTGACCTGGACAGGGATAAAGCCTGCAGCCAGTGGAACGGAGCGACTCCGTTCTGATCCCCTCCGTTCTTACGTTCAAACGGGAGATATGCGAGACATAACCAGGGTTTTTGAAGTCCTGAGTGGAGAGAGTAATTGGGCAATTTGGGCCGGCGTGTTTATAACGCGCTTGTCTCTTGATTCAGGGCCGGTCGCTGGCTCCGCTGTGTAAATATTTGCAACGTTATTTGCTCGTATGGGGGGCAAAACTTTTCCGTCCTTCCCGTAAAAAAGGTGATTTTACTGTCATGCCTCGGCCTTGAATCGGCCCAGTGACTGAAGCGAGGCAACAGAAACGATGATGCAACTGCAGCGCTTGCTTATCTTGGCGCTCTCACACACATCTTTTGTCTGAAGCGAGATGGAGCCAGCCTTGGTGGAATGTCGCAACCGTTCCCGTGCCCTGCGTTTCCCTTTTGGTTCCTTGTAACAGTAACTCAGTTCCACGGCCTCTGGTGTGCTGTATGTCGACGCCGGCACTTCAACACTGCACACGTTCTCACGTCTCCAGCAGAACCCACGACGGAGAAGGGCTCTGCGTTATGTCACCTCACCACCTCCAAGAAAACCAGAGCTCAGCACTGTGAGCGTTTTGTAAGGGACTGAGTCTGCCCAGCGGGGCGACAGCAGCTCAGGAGGTAGAGCGGGTCGGCTGGTAACCAGAAGGTTGCTGGTTCAATCCCCGGCTCCTCCTAGCTGAGTGTGGAGGTGTCCCTGAGCGAGACGCCCTCACCCTGACTGCTCCTGACCAGCTGGCTGTCGCCCTGTGCGGCTGACCTCACCGTCGGTGCATGAATGGGTGAATGTCAGGCAGTATAATAAAGGAGCTTTGAGTGGCCACCGGTTAGAGAAGCGCTGTATAAACGCACTCCATATACCATTGCAATGTTTGGGGGTGGGTTGTTGTGAACCGCGGTGCGAGGCGGCTCAGATATGTGTAAACAGCAGATCATATGTCCCAGCGTGGTTCCTCAGAGAGATTACTCTCGCCTGGTCGGACAGGAAGCCAGCTGGGAGGCCAGACCCGGTTATACAGGGATTCTCCCTCCTTGTACTTTATGTTGGCCAATCAGAAATCGGGTGCGTTTTAAGTTCAGCCTAATGAGACTTGGTTGTCTACGCACTTTGTGTATAGACACGCTTTGTGTATTTCACATCCACTCTGTGAGATTCACTGTTGAACCTTGCAATGGTTGTAAGAATGGGCTTTGATTAAAGCTTCTGCCTGGAGCAAGATTAAAGGCCATTTCTCGGCATAATTGTTTGTTTTGGTTGCCCCCACTGGACCAGCCAAGAGTGACAATTATAAAATGGTAACAATCATGATTGTTTCTCTCTCACTCCCTAACCGGGAATGAAGAGCAGGCGGTCTGTGACTCAGCCATTGTTCGTATCCTGGCACACGAAGGGCCAAACGCCTAAATCAGACTCTGGACCGGCCCCGTCTCTGGTGCTCTAGTGGTAGTGCTGTTCCTCTCATCTGATTGGCTGACACTGAGCCAGGAGAGCACCAGGTGATGCCATCATTTAAAGGGCCAGTGGCATCTTGGCACATTTCTTCCCAGTGTTGGGGTCTATAGCCTCAATGCTCGGTTTGTAAGTGTTTCTTCCCCGGCCTACAATAATAACGACTGGGTTCGCTGTGGCCATCTTCATTGTGCCTTTTCCTTTTTAAACGTCCTGGCAAACGCTGTGCAGGCCTCCTGGAGGTTAATCTCCAAATCATTCCCCATGAGCGCTCCTCTTTGTCCACCGGGGGAACGCTCCGCTCCACGGCCGTTACTCAGTCGTCTCCTTCACTCACAAAGTGTCTGATGGACCCTGATGGAAAGAGAGAGAGAGAGAAGCTGACATCGCTAATGCTGTGTGTGTGTGTGAGTGTGTGGGTGGGTGGGTGTGGGGAGGGAGGAATGGGAAGGAGGAAGCAAGCCCTGCAGCCGTGTCAAGAGGTGTGACGCGGTGACGGTTGGATCACTTGACTGAATGTAGCCAGCCGCGAGGAATCTCTCTCATGGACGCTCTCTTTCTTCTGAGAAGGAGAGTGAGAGAGAGAAGGGGGGAGAGAGAGCGACGGACTGAGTGAGAGAGAGAGAGGGGGGGGGGGGGGAGAGAGAGCGACTGACTGAGTGAGAGAGACAGCGAGAGACTGACTGACTGACTGAGTGAGGGAGAGAGAGGGCCTCTAACAACACAAGGCCATCGTCCCGCTACTGTAGTCCCATGACCCTCTCTTTCTCGTTCCAACCGATTTCTTGGTTGGTTCTCCTCTGCTTCTCTCGAAGGCTCTTCCTCGGTTCCAAAGATATCGTGTGGTTCTCCTGTGCTCCTCTTGACGTCTCTTCCTTCGACGGCAGAGTGTAAAGTAGTGACAGCTGGCTTGAGTCATCCCCACTTTGTACCACAAGACAAATAAAGAAATCAACTATTCGCATATCAAGACACTGACTCATGAGTTGTTTAACCAAGCACTCCCTGTGAACGGCTGGGCCCAGGGCCTGGTTTGTGGGCCAGACGTGTGGACGTTAGCCCGCGTCCAGCCGCCGGCACTTTGAACCGCGCCGCCGCTATCTGCCGTCTTGGTTTCCACACAGGGGTGACACTCCTACCCGGTGAATGCAGGTCAAAGAGGAGCCGCCGCACAAAAGCCTTCAGGTCTTTCAAATCCTCACGCCTGAATCGCTCTCGTTCTCTCTTGCTCTCGCTCTCGCTCTCTCTCTCATTCTTTCTACCCCTCTTGCTCTCTCACACTCGCTCTCTCTCGCACTCGCTCTCTCTCTTTCCCTTCGGTTCTTTAAAATCGACATGCCTGAATCGCTCGCTCTCTCTCGCTCTCTTGCTCTCTTGCTCTCTCTCTCTTGCTCTCTCTTGCTCTTGCTCTTGCTCTCTCTCTCTCTCGCTCTCCCTCTCTCTTCCTCTCTCATCTTCTCCCTCTCTCTCCCTCCCTCTCTCTCCCTCTCCCTTCCTTCCAACATTGGCTCCATGGTCATGGAAAAAACATAAAATAGTGATGGTATAAACTACAATCAAACAGTCTAAAATACAATACCCAAACCATTAAAACGTGTGTATAGTTTGCTGAGACAGGAAGGGGAATGTTGTGTACGAGTCAAAATGAGGCTGAGGTCTTTTGGGGGGGGGGACATGATGAACACACAACTGCAAGGTCGGAGCAACCTTCCTATGAGCGTTACTGGGATGTTTTGACACTGTTTCATCAGTGTGTTGTCGAGTCTCCAAAGCTTTTGTCAGCCGTGGTTCTGCTGGAACATCACGGCCTTGAATGGCGATGTACTGAACTCTTGACACATCGTGTTGATGGGTGCCTCTCAGTACTATGATTTTAGGGCGATAATTATTGTGCTGCATTGTTTTGCTAGTGAGGAGTGGGTGCTTCAAACAGTTCTGCTCACTGCTGTTCGCTAATTTGACGTGAAAATAATTGGGGTGATTTAAAGTCAGATCAAGCTTATGACAGCTAGGAATGAGGTGGGCAGCTAGTGATAGGTGGTAGATATCCCCTTGTCTTGACATTTTAAAACGCATCAAAATTTTGTTTACTAGATGGCATTGATGCAGTCGTTCATTTCTGTGGCACCTTATCAGTTATTTGCCGTTAGACAGATACTATTGGGAGGGGATTCGAGATGCATACCCAGTCTAGCTCTAGAGCAAACGCTCGAGAGATTAGTCACAGCAGTTGATATTGCAACTGCTGTGACTAATAAAGGAAAGATAGTAACTATCCACACACTGACATATTAATAAGAAAATGATTGAAATTAAATGTCTAAAAGGTTAAACAGGAAAGTCTAATGCCAAAATTGATTACCTTATCTTGAATTCCAGGAATGAACGTATTTGAGTTATATCACAATAATACCAAATGTCGCACAATAATTCTCATGATTCCATGAATATCTTGTCTCAGTATCAGCCATAGACAGCCGTGGTGTTCATGGATGGGAAACACAATAAGCGTACAATTATAAACCATTAGTTAACATTAGTGAATGCAGTAATAAGCATTTGTTTATAGCAATAGCATAGGGGTTAGGGTGAGTTTCCACCCTAATCCTTACCATATTAAAAATGTATAAATGAACACCATAGCTGACGAAGCTGATGAACCCCATTAGTAAAAACTGATTAGACCATTTGTTAAAGGTTAACTGTTCATTAACGATACAGCGATTCTAAATGCAATAACGTGACCCCCCCCCCCCCCCCCCCCCTTAGGGTGCTGTATGAGGGTAAGGAGCGCCTCATCCAGGGGTGCGAGGTGCTGCAGGCCACGCCCTACGGCCGCTGCGCCAACGTCAACAACAGCTCCACCACCTCCCAGCGCATCTTCATCAACTACCGCCGCGGGCCCGCCGTGCAGCCGCAGAACTCGCTGGCCGTCACCGACATCTGCGTCATCGTCACCAGCAAGGGCGAGACGCCGCCACACACCTTCTGCAAGGTGGAGAAGAACCTCAACTGTGGCATGGTGAGTGGAGGTGGAGGAGTAGGGGAGGGGTGTTCCACAGGGTTTGGATGTGCTGTTGTGGGGCGGCATGTAACTCAGGTGGTGGAGCGGGTTGGCTTGTAACTGGAAGGGTTGCTGGTTCGATCCCCGGCTCCTCCCAGCGGAGTGTCAAGGTGTCCCTGGGCGAGACGCCCTCACCCTCACTGCTCCTGACCAGCAGGCTGTCGCCCTGCGTGGTCGACTCCGCCGTCGGTGTGTGAATGCGTGCATGAATGGGTGAATGTGAGGCAGTATTGAAAAGTGCTTTGAGTGGCCACTGGTTAGAGAAGTGCCGTATTAATGCAGTCCATTTTACATTTACCATTTGTGTGGGTTAGAACCCTCCAACATTTGCTCCAACGTCGTCAGCTGAAGAGACTCTGACGGTGGTTCCCTCTCTGTGTGTCTGGTGTCCCTTTGTCTTTCCAGTGGGGCTCCAACGTGTTCTTGTGTTACAAGAAGTCTGTGTCCTCGTCCAACTCCATCACATACAAAGCCGGTGAGTCTCTGATCATGTTTCAGTTCATGTTTTCATGTGAGCAGTGTTTCAGGTTTTCTTCCAGTTCCTGACGTTCTCTCTGTGAAATGCTCTGCCTTTTGTATTTGAACTTTGAATGCCGACCTTTCTGTGTGTAGTTGCTTGTCGTGAGTCACAGGTCAATGGCTCATCCCCTCTGCCTTGACTCCCTCTGTGTCTTACTGTTGCTGGCGAGAGCTAACGCTACGATGCGAACGCAACAACGCTCAATGCCATGTGTTTCCCGCTGAAAGCGACCACAGCTGCGTCCTCGTTTGAACGAATGCCTACAGTTATGAGATAGGATCTGATTAACTGCTGTAGCATCTGCTAGACCTTTTTTTATTGTGATCTTTGCTTATGAATTCCTAGCCTGCATTTCGAAATGGTTCATTGTGAAATGAATGCACAACCCTCACAGACACACACAAGACAAACACGTTAAACAAACACACAAGTGTGAATTTGTGCAAACTCACCCGGAGTGCCGGTATCTATGGCCGTACGTTTCCCTGTGATTCGGCTGTTTTAGTAATCTTTGCCTGCAGTACTTCCTGTCACAGCTTATTAATTTGTTTTTTAAATGACTTGTCTGTCTATTTTTTTCTCACAAAAGGAGTTAATATTGACATAATGTCGCCTCACTTCAAAGACCTGGTTTCTTTAAATGAATAACTTATTTGACTAGCTATGTGAAGGTTAAGTGAATTCATACTGGTATTTTAGCACAGAAATAAATACAGAATCATGGACATGTGCAGTCAGACATTGTGCTTTTCTCCCTCGTTTTCAGATTTTTCCTTCAGGCACCACAACAACATCATCATCCTCATCATCCTCATCCTCAACCTCCTTGTGTTTCCGTGTCCTCAGGTCTCATCTTCCGCTACCCGGAGGAGGACTACGAGTCCTTCCCCCTGTCCGAGTCCGTGCCCCTCTTCTGTCTGCCCATGGGGGCCAAGATCGAGTGCTGGGCCCCCATGACCAAGGACCCCCTGCCTGTGTTCTCCACCTTCGTCCTGACCATCTCCACGGGGGAGAAGGTGAGCTGGCCTCCACTCCCCTCAGACCCCTGAGCCATGGGGCCAGCCAGTGGCTGAACGTTGGGCAGTATTGTGAAGCACTTTGAGTGGCCATTGGTTACAAAAGCACTGTATAAGTCCATTATATGCAGTCCATTTACCTCTTATCACTTACATTCAGCAGAGGATTTTATCCAAAGTTAAGTGGGGACAACATCAAATCCAACTAATCTGAGTTATTTTTAGAACAAAGTAGACATAGGAATAAAAGCCAAACTAGTCTTGTGTGAGTAGCAATGAAACCTGTTACAGTAGATCTATCGTGTTCCACAAGGCCTTCTGAATCCAACAGCGACAGTACAACAAGCTAAATATTAACATGAACAACAGCTTGAGATTCAGACGGTCCCACCAGTCTTCAGATGTTTCTTCAAGGTGGTGGGGGGGACTCCACAGCCCTCTGCTCTCCTCCTTCTGTTTCGCCCTCTTGTATTTTCAGCACAATCTGGCATCAGGCGTGATTCACACAATAAGTCGATATCAGGGTTTCTTGTTAATTTTATGTACTGAAAGGGTTTCTTATCCACCAGGTGTACGGTTCTGCCATCCAGTTCTACGAGCCGTACTCGGAGGACCTGCTGAGCGAGAAGCAGAAGATCCAGCTGGGCCTGCTGACCACGGTGGAGAAGAAGCCGGTGCCCGGCCGCCACGTCACGGCCAACAAGTGCATCTGCCTGCTCTCCCGGTGGCCCTTCTTCGACTCCTTCCGCAAGTTCCTGGTGTTCCTGCACCAGCTGTCCGTCTCGGGCCCGCAGCCACTGCCCATCGAGAAGTAAGCGGGGTCGGGGAGCAGCGCTGGCCGTGTGGGCGAGAGGGGGTGGAGGAGGGCTTTGGTCGGGCCGCGGCCGTAGACGTTCTGGTTGCTCGTAGCACCAGGACGGTGGTTTGCTGCTCAGCCGTAAACAGGCTGCTTGCTTGAGCTAGCGAGCATAACATGGTCGCTAGCTCATAGCAACAGAACGCTGATACGAGGAGATGTATGATAATTAGATGATAGGTTTATTTAATATTATAGGGTTTTTCATAGACTCAATGTTTATTTTATATTATAGAGATTTTCATGAACTCAATCAGTTACGGCGTCAATACAATACTGGGGAAATGTATATTTATAAATAGATTAAGTAAAATAGAAGGAAAAAGACACTGGAAACACTTTATTAATCCCTAATTTCTAGGGTAACAGTAGCAAACAAAGAAAGTGAAAGTGTATGTAGGGGTTTGCACAGCCCTGACCGACAGAGACGAGACACTAACCCGTCTCTCTGTGGCTCCTGTCTCTCTCTCCACAGGCACATCTCACACTTCATGCACAACGTGTCGTTTCCTTCCCCACAGAGGCCAAGAATCCTGGTTCAGGTGAACACACTCTCACACTCACTCACTCACTCACTCACTCACTCAGCCCTCCCATCACTGTTTATGTATGTATTCCAACAGTACAAACTATTGTTTAACTCTACTTACAAGAATTTGGGGCCGGGCTTTTATTGTGTTAATTGCGGCCTGATTACATAACATGTGTGGCTGGTCACATAACATAACCTGAACTGTTTCTTTCAGCTCTCGGCGTTTGACACACTGATGCTCTCCCAGCCTGTGTGCACCCCCTTACCCCTCAGGTGAGCATTCATGTTTACATTTAGTCATTAAGCACACGCTTTTGTTTAAACTTAAAGTACAAAATACATAGTAGCAGTAGAATACTATGCAGTACGGTGTTTAACTCAAAGCCTACTGAAAGGCTGTGTGTTTGATCTAGTGGCGTCTCCATTAGGCTAATTCTTAATGACTGAAAAACACAATTGTTATTTTCATGGGATTTTATTCTAATCAATCTGACAAACTTTTAACTTAAACATTACATTTAAGTCTATTCCACAAGATGCCACAAAATTCTACACACTACACTTTCAAGTAAAAATACCTACAAAAAGTACAAAAACACTCCACTAAAAAGCTCCTATATTTCAGTAGCTGGAATAGTTGATGCATCATTCTTCACCCCTGCCAAGTGGACGTAGGAGTGGGGTCTGGGTTTTACTCCAGACATGGTTTGGGTGGGGTGCCTCTGCACCATCACGGAGAAGGCGAAGCATTCCGGAGGGGAAGCAGTGAGGCTATAAAAGAAATCCATTTCATTTTCCTGGCACGCCACGGGGCTAATTGTGCCCGTTTTTAAGTTTTCCAAGGTCAACCGTCCCACTGCCAACTTCCCAAACCAAAGTCAGTTTCTCCGGGAAATGTGAAAAACCGATTCCATTATCTAAATGACGCCTGCATGGACCGTCGCTTAGCACACAGCACAGACGGTTGTAGCGTTTAATTCCCTGGTTTAGGATTGATAATTGTAAGAAAAACAGTTTTTAATATTTTGAATAACTCCAGCCTTAACGCTTTGGATGTGAACTTGTTTATCGAGATCGCAGGCTTTTTTGTTCCCCTGCCCGACTTTAGTTCCACAAGTCCTCAGTAAACATCTCACCTTGTGTTCGGTATCCTGGGTTTTCTCATCGTGCATGTGACGGCGTGTGCATGTGAAGCGTTTTAAAAACGGTACAGCTGTCTGAATCCTCTCAGCCATTCAGATCCGTATGCGTTCTCCTCTTCCTCACTTCCTCTGCACTTATCCCCTTCTTTCCTGCTCCCTTTCAACTTATGTCTCTAATTGGGTGTATTGGGGAAAACAAAGTAAGCGTTCCATTTACATTGGCATTCAGGGCGTTTAGCAGACGCTTTTATCCAAAGCGTCTTACAACCATTCATGCACACATTCACACACCGACGGCGGAGTCAACCCCGCAGGGCGACAGCCAGCTGGTCAGGAGCAGTCAGGGTGAGGGCGTCTCGCTCAGGGACACCTCCACACTCCGCTAGGTGGAGCCGGGGATCAAATAATTAAAAAAAAAGCCAATAAAATAATCCCGAAAGAAGATGACAAAAATAATTCTTCTTCTTCTTCAAATGTCTGAATGAATAATAATATGTTCCCCCCCCTTGCGGTCCCCAGCGGGGCGGACTACGGCACCCTGGTCACCAACCTGGGCCCGGAGAACTGCGGCACGCTGCTGCACCTGGTGCTGATGGAGAGCAAGATCCTGCTGCACTCGCTGAGGCCCGACGTGCTGACCGGCGTGGCCGAGGCCGTGGTGGCTGTGAGTCCCCTTCGCCCTCGCCCTCTCCCCGGCTCTCGCTCGGCCCCTCCCTGGCTCTCCCTCTCCTCTCGCTCACTCCATCGCACTCCCCCTGTCGCTCTCCTCCTCGCTCTCCCCGTCTCTCTCCTCCTCGCTCCTTCCCGATCTCTCCCACTTGTTCACCCCCTCTCTCTCCTCCTCGCTGTCTCCCTCCCTCTCTCTCCTCCTCGCTGTCTCCCTCCCTCTCTCTCCTCCTCGCTGTCTCCCTCCCTCTCCCGGTCGCTGTCTCCCTCCCCCCATGCTCACTAGAACGGGTGGATTTCTTTCAGATTTCGGAAAAAAAACGTGTTATATGGTATTAGCGTGTCCCTTTCCCTACAGTTTCCCTACAGTTGAGTAAGTATCTTTTGTGTTTTTGCTTCGTTGTCATTTATTCATTTTATCTTCTGCGAGATCAAAGCCATGATCGACACAGACATATACGGCTCTACGCTGCGTTTTCAAAGTCCCTTTCATCATCCATTCTCTCCCTCTCTCCCTCTCTCTCTCTCCCTCTCCCTCTCCCCCCCACACACACACAGATGATCTTCCCCTTCCAGTGGCAGTGCCCGT
Organism: Micromesistius poutassou; assembly: GCF_964030765.1. Taxonomy (NCBI): domain Eukaryota; kingdom Metazoa; phylum Chordata; class Actinopteri; order Gadiformes; family Gadidae; genus Micromesistius; species Micromesistius poutassou. The sequence continues at coordinate 7,220,006 of NC_140293.1, read as the reverse complement.
ACGTCCCCCTGTGTCCGCTCTCCCTGGCCGACGTCCTCAATGCGCCCTGCCCCTTCATCGTGGGGGTGGACTCCCGCTACTTCGACCTCTACGACCCCCCGCCCGACGTGGTCTGCGTGGACCTGGACACCCAGACCATCTACCAGTACGTCCCGCTTTGGTCTCTGGACCCCATCTTCCCCTGCTTTGGTTCAACTGGCCGCTCCGAAGCGACTTACAATAAGTACATTTTTCAGAAGAAAGAGAAACAACAATATAGCAAGAAATGTATGACAAATGTACTTATTGTAAGACGCTTTGGATAAAAGCATCTGCTAAATGCCCTTAATGTTAAAAAAAAATGATATTGCTGTCGGTACATTAAAGATGTTCATAGAAACAAGTGCCAAGCACTAACCATCACTAGGTTAACCCATTCCCTGTATACACTAACCATCACTAGGTTAACCCATTCCCCATATACCATCACTAGGTTAACCCATTCCCTGTATGCACTAACCATCACTAAGTTAACCCATTCCCTGTATACACTAACCATCACTAGGTTAACCCATTCCCCATATACCATCACTAGGTTAACCCATTCCCCTTATACCCTAACCATCACTAGGTTAACCCATTCCCCGTATACAACAAAGACAGCTAGGATAAGATGCTACACATTGCTAAGTAAAAATGTTCACTACTACTGCTGAGTTGTGTTTCCACGAGGAGGGGATTCTACCAGCAACACACACTGTTGTGCCATTTGATTAGCTTCAAAAAGCTTCACCAGGCAAATCTTAGATTGAACAGATCACCTCGGTTATGACAGTTGCTCTCAGCTGAACACCATTTTGTGTTTTTCCACTGTCCCTCTTCTCGACTTTGTGCCAGGTCTGACGAGAAGAGACATAGCAGCTGGAAGAACCTTCCCAAGAAGCCCTGCAAGAGCCTGGTGAACTCCCTGAGCACACTGGCTGCCGGTACGAACACAAGCCTGCCTCACCTCACCTGGACTCCTTAACACCTAACTCCTTACTCCTAACTCCTAACTGACCGATCATAGTTGTACTGCTGTCAAATCATTCTCTTTTTCTTTTTCTCTTTCTGTTCCTCTTCCTCTTGAATAGGTCCTCTATAGATCACCATTTCAGGGGAAATTAAACCTCATTTTTGTAACCACGACACAAACGTCATTTCAGGAGTTCATTAAAAGCGAACTATCTGTGGCGGCTCAGTGTTCCAACCCCCTAGTGCATCGACCATGGAGGCAGTGTGCCTGGGTTCGATTCCCTCCTGGGAACTCCCACATGGCTTCCCTCTCGTCTCCCACCTGCTCTTCTGTCTCTCTTCGCTGTCGTGTCCGTAAAGAGACCCATCACATAACAAATACAATTTTGAATTTTTGAAAACGTCATTGTACCCCCCCCCCCGCGCAGCACGGAGAGCGGAGGGTCCCGTGGCGGAGGCCAGCCCCGTGGAGGTGGACTTCACCCTGCACAAGAAGACCACGCTGCGGGAGATGGAGATCCAGGAGGTGTTCCTGCGCTTCATGGCCTCCATCCTGAAGGGCTACCGCAGCTACCTGAAGCCCATCACCCAGGCGCCCTCCGAGAAGGCCACCTCCGCCGACTCCCTCTACGACCTGCAAGGTGCCGCTCTCCCCCTCGCTCTCCCCCTCGCTTTCCCCCTCGCTTTCCCCCTCGCTCTCTCTCTCACTCTCTCTCATAGCTCTCGCTCTCTCCCTCCCTATCCCCCCCTCGCTCTCCCCCTCGCTCTCTCTCACTCCCATAGCTCTCGCTCTCTCCCTCCCTATCCCCCCCTCGCTCTCTCCCTCGCTCTCTCTCTCACTCTCTCTCATAGCTCTCGCTCTCTCCCTCTCTCCCCCCCCCCTCGCTCTCTCTCTCACTCTCTCTCATAGCTCTCGCTCTCTCCCTCCCTATCCCCCCCTCGCTCTCTCCCTCAGCTATCTCCCTTGCTCTCTCTCCCTCTCTCCCCCCCCCCTCTCTCTCCCTCTCGTTCTCCCCCTCTCTCCCCCCCCTCGCTCTCTCCCTGGCTCTCCCCCTGGCTCTCTCCCCCTGGCTCTCCCCCTGGCTCTCTCCCCCTGGCTCTCTCCCCCTGGCTCTCCCTTGGCTCTCCCCCTGGCTCTCCCCTCTCTCTCCCCCTGGCTCTCCCCCTGGCTCTCTCCCTGGCTCTCCCCCTGGCTCTCCCCTGGCTCTCCCCCTGGCTCTCCCCTCTCTCTCCCCCTGGCTCTCCCCCTGGCTCTCCCCCTGTCTCTCCCCTCGCTCTCCCCCTGGCTCTCCCCCTGGCTCTCCCCCCTGGCTCTCCCCCTCCCTCTGCCCTCCGCTCCGCCTCACCGCTCTGGCCCCGTTTGGCCCCGTTTGGCCTTGTTTGGTCTTTGGTTGAGGGTCATGATGGTATTTGTTGTGCTTTGTTTCGGCACTTGTGTTTTTTTTATCAGTTTTTTTAATCTGCATGCAGCAAGACACCTGGAATCCTAGCATGCCTTCACTCGTTTCTTTTCCTAATTTTTACATTTTGAAGCGATTATATTTGTCCTGTTGTATGAGTTTAAACATGTGATTATATCTTTATGATGTTCCTGTGGGAACAGAGCAATAGACCTGGAGGTGAAGGTGTTCATTTGGGTAGGACCAATAAGGAGCGTGTAACTGTGGATCAATATGATGATGGTCTTTATGTTTTATGGGACGTTGTACAGAAGCTGGCTATCACAAGTTACCATCCGTCGTCTGCCCCTGGATAAACACAGCAGCTTAATGCATAATTCATTCACTGGCTGGCCTCTGCTAATGCCTGATTTTATTGGCACTTCTATTTTAAGGAGCCATTTTAGGTGTTTAACCGCGATCTATGATCTACGCCATTGGCTTTAAAGAGTTGTTTGGCATGTTGCTGGGAAATAGATTGCAGCATTACTCAAAATAATCCACAGCAAAGGGGCAAACCGGGAATGAAGAAAATGAAAAGAGGAGATGTTTTAAAGTTTGACGTCTCCTTCTAGGAAATATTGATTCTCTAAAAATCCACAGAAGGACAGAAGGTGACGCATAGAGAACCTTTGCCATGCAGACGATTAGATCAACCCTCAGACGTTGAGTGGTTCAGGTCTCATTGCTTCTTGTGTGTTCCTGGTCTGCTCAGGAGGTAGAGCGGGTCTGCCGGTAACCGGAAGTCGCTAGTTCGATCCCCGGCTCCTCCTAGCGGAGTGTGGAGGTGTGTATGAACCGTCCTAACTGTCAGGCCCTGTAAACTGTAAACGTTCCTCCTCCAGGGTTCCTGAAGAGCCGCGACCGCGCCCACCAGAAGTTCTACGCCCAGCTGACCAAGACGCAGATCTTCATCCGCTTCATCGAGGAGTGCACCTTCGTCAGCGACAAGGACACCGGCCTCGCCTTCTTCGACGACTGCATCGAGAAGGTAAACCCACACCCCCACCCGAAAAAAATTATGAAAGTTTGTCATCAAAAATGACTTCATCATCGTTGACTGAGAATGATCCTCATTGACTGTGAATCCTCCTCATCCCGGGCCACAGTCTGTCAGTCTGTCCTGAGTTATCGTCTCCGTCAGTCCGTGTTTGATATCGTTTCATCAGGGGACTGAACATTCCTCCACTGGGAGAGAGGAAGTGGATGTTTCCTCTAGTTCATTGATTCTCTCTCTCTCTCTCTCTCTCTCTCTCTCTCTCTCTCTCTCTCTCTCTCTCTCTCTCTCTCTCTCTCTCTCTCTCTCTCTCTCTCTCTCTCTCTCTCTCTCTCTCTCTCTCTCTCTTCCCCCCCCCCCCCCCCCCCCGTCTGGCAGCTTTTTCCTCCTGATAAAGGCGGCGACTCCAAGGCCAACAAGGTAGGTTGACACAGATTTATTTTCCACATCCCCCGCTCTGCATTTCCTCTCGTTTGTCGCTCAGAAACCGATGGCGTAATCATCCATCCTCGTTTCAATCCATGACCTATGGCCAGCCGTAGCCAGTGGAGTGTTTTTCTTTCACTTTTATTACACCACCTAGTAAGGGAATTGTTTTTTTCCGGTCTTTCTTTCTTTCTTTTCTTTCTCATATACGAGTCTACCCCAAAACAATCCATCAGTAACTTACTGGTGAAGCGTCACTTTCCAAGAAGCCGTATTTCACCGTTAAGTTATGTTAGTGTTATTTTATTTTAGTTGATATAATATTACATTTTAGGACAATCCTCCATGTCCATGAAAAATGAGTTCTACTAATTAGAATCCACCGTTGGGCGTGTGTGTACAAAGCTTCCACCAAAACATGAGGTTAGGGGCGGACTGATGAGTGTCCTCACTGTGGTCCTCACTGTGGTCCTCACTCTGGTCCTCACTCTGGTCCTCACTGTGGTCCTCACTCTGGTCCTCACTCTGGTCCTCACTGTGGTCCTCACTCTGGTCCTCACTCTGGTCCTCACTCTGCTCTCCTCCGTCAGGTGGAGGGCGAGTCCTCGGAGGACACCAAGCTGATGGAGCTGGACGAGTCCCAGAGGAGCGAGCACACGGTCTTCGTCATGCCCCCCGAGCCCCCCCGCCGAGGGGGGGTCCGAGCCCCCGTCCCGCTACAGGTGAGACCCGGTCCCGGTCCCATGTGGCCCGGCCCCCATGAGGTCGTGTCCCAGTGTGCTGCCGTTCAAATCAGAGCCTTTTCTTTTATACCGAGGGCTTCAACTGCGCCTCTTATAAAAATGCAAATAGAAGACACTTTGTTTTTAATTACATTTGGGGAAACATACACCAAATGACACAAATTGATGTGTAATTTAACAAGCTATGCGTTACAAATACTATTCTGACACAAGGTACATTTGTCTTGTAAAACTAACATTACAAATGGGAGAGACATTGGGGAGAGAAACGCACAAACAAACGGAAAAAGGAAATGCTCCTCTGATGACTCACTGTATCCACGACCTCGGCTGTCATGAGGAGCTGCCCCTGAGAGCCTTCACAGAGCTCACCTTCTACCACTAGCCTGCTAGTTAAAGCCCCCAACACCCAGGGAGGAGATCTTTGAGAAGGCCACCACGTCCTGGATGGATATAGGGTTCAAAGGACGACCGGACCGAACAGACAACATAATAATAATAATTTATTAATGACCACACAGCCAGGCTGGTGGAATTTGGTCTCAGTACAGCTCCTTGGTACAGGTTCCAACATTACATTTAAACATAAAACATACAACATATAACATAAATACATACAGACAGACACATTTTATAATACTTAAGGGGCCATGCATAATCCTCAGCGACTGGAGTTCAGGGTATTGATTGCAGGGTATTGATTGCAGTGGGAATGAAACTGTTTTTGAAGCGGGTTGTGTGTTTGGCAATTGTCCTGTAACGCCTCCCAGAGGGCAGTAGTTGGAAGGCATAGTGTGCGGGGTGAGTGGGATCAGAGATGATCTTGCGGGCTCTGCGCAGTGACCGTTTATGGTAGAGTGATTCAAGGGATGGTAGGGGTGAGGCAATGATTTTGGATGCTCTGTTGATGATGCGCTGTAGTTTCTTCCGGGAGAGTGAGTCGAGACTGCCGAACCAGACTGTGATTGATGAGGTGAGGATGCTTTCGACGATGGCTGTATAGAAGCGAAGCAGTAGATGGGACCTTACTCTGAACTTCTTGAGCTGTCGGAGATGGAAGAGTCTTTGTTGGGCTTTTTTGTAGATGTGGTCTGCGTTTATTTTCCATTTGAGGTTGTTGCTGATGTGGGTTCCAAGGAGTTTGAAAGTGTCAGTGATGGAGATGGGTTCACCTTTAATGAGCACAGGAGTTTTGGTGGACGGCTTGCGTCTTGGGTCGACGATAAGTTATTTTGTTTTTGATGAGTTGAGTAGGAGATCATGGTTTGTGCACCAGGTCACTGTTTGGTTGATCTGTGCACGGTATTCAGTTTCTTGGTTGTTGGTGATGAGTCCTATGATGCTTGAATCATGAACATGAACATGACGTCAACGTTAACATGTACCGGTAGTTATGGTCAAATAAAACAGTGATGGACGAGAACATGAAGATCTGAAACCTTGTCAAGATCACCGCTTCACTCGCTCATTATTTACGGTGGTGACTAGAAACCATGGCAACCCATACCTGTTTCCATCTCAGCCTTGAGAACCTTGGTAACGCATTGTCCCCACGAGGGCATCGCGTAGAGTCCCTTTGAATTCACCCGGCACCTTAGAGAACCTTCACCCCCTCACCCAGTCACCCCTACTGCACCTTCACCCCCTCATCCAGTGACCCTTACTCCACCCTCACCCCCTCATCCAGTCACCCCTACTGCACCATCACCCCCTCATCCAGTGACCCTTAATCCATCTTCACCCCCTCATCCAGTGACCCTTACTCCACCCTCACCCCCTCATCCAGTCACCCTTACTGAACCCTCACCCCCTCATCCAGTGACCCTTACTCAACCCTCACCCCCTCATCCAGTCACCCCTACTGCACCATCACCCCCTCATCCAGTGACCCTTAATCCATCTTCACCCCCTCATCCAGTGACCCTTACTCCACCCTCACCCCCTCATCCAGTCACCCTTACTGAACCCTCACCCCTTCATCCAGTCACCCCTACTGCACCCTCACCCCCTCATCCAGTGACCCTTACTGAACCCTCACCCCCTCATCCAGTCACCCCTACTGAACCCTCACCCCCTCATCCAGTCACCCCTACTGCACCTTCACCCCCTCATCCAGTGACCCTTACTCCACCTTCACCCCCTCATCCAGTGACCCTTACTGAACCCTCACCCCTTCATCCAGTCACCCCTACTGCACCTTCACCCCCTCATCCAGTGACCCTTAATCCATCTTCACCCCCTCATCCAGTGACCCTTACTCCACCCTCACCCCCTCATCCAGTCACCCTTACTGAACCCTCACCCCTTCATCCAGTCACCCCTACTGCACCCTCACCCCCTCATCCAGTGACCCTTACTGAACCCTCACCCCCTCATCCAGTCACCCCTACTGAACCCTCACCCCCTCATCCAGTCACCCCTACTGCACCTTCACCCCCTCATCCAGTGACCCTTACTCCACCTTCACCCCCTCATCCAGTGACCCTTACTGAACCCTCACCCCTTCATCCAGTCACCCCTACTGCACCTTCACCCCCTCATCCAGTGACCCTTAATCCATCTTCACCCCCTCATCCAGTGACCCTTACTCCACCCTCACCCCCTCATCCAGTCACCCCTACTGCACCTTCACCCCCTCATCCAGTCACCCCTACTGAACCCTCACCCCCTCATCCAGTCACCCCTACTGAACCCTCACCCCCTCATCCAGTCACCCCTACTGAACCCTCATCCCCTCATCCAGTGACCCTTACTGAACCCTCACCCCCTCATCCAGTCATCCCTACTGAACCCTCACCCCCTCATCCAGTGACCCCTACTGAACCCTCACCCCCTCATCCAGTTACAAGCGGTTCCCTCGGCTCCGCATGGAGCTGTTCGACCGGCCCAAGGCGCTGCGGCCGGCGCTGGACATGAGGACGGCCGGCTCCAGTCTGTCCAGCAGCCCCGCCCTGCTGGCCAAGAGGACCAAGCAGGTACACACACACACACACACACACACACACACGCACACAGGTGCAGGCGCAAGCACACACACTCTGACTGACACTGACACTGACTCACAACCAGACATGCATCACACACGCACTCACGCACGCACTCGTGCACACACTCGCTCACTCACTCACTCACACATGCAGACACAAACACACCAGACACACACAAACACACACCTGCAAATCTGCAAACAACAATGCCTAGATTGTGACATCACATCCGATCCAGAATCAATTAGTGAAACATGTGGGGCATAGTTGGTTTCCGAGACAAGTTGATAGAAGACAAAACCCCTCTAAATCTGACCCAAAGCACCAATCCTCCTCCCATGTCGCACCCCCGCCCCCCCGCCCCCCCCCCCCAACCGCAGGCGTCCATTAGACACACTCATCCATCAAAACCAAAAAAAACGCCCCAAACATTTAGTCCACTGTCTCTCCCCCGATCAGCTATCCCTCCGCCCGCCCGCCCGACCGCCATCTTGAGCCTTGAGTCTTCCTGCACTTCCTCCCTGACAGGAAGTGAAGCTGGCGTACAAGGTGGCGAAGCGCTCCAACTCTGACCCGGCGCAGTGGGCGCGCTGCCTGTTCAGCCACAGCTACAGCCTGTGGTTCATCTGCCTGCCGCCCCGCGTGCGCGTGGCGCGCTCCAAGGGCCGCGCCATGCACCAGGCCTACGACGTGCTGCTCAGGATGAGGATGGCCGAGGTGGAGATGCTGGACGAGGTACCGTGTCCCACGATGGTCTCTGCTCTGGCGACGGGGTTTCTCTGGTCAAGGATGGATGGATGGAGATATTGTAAACAGAAGGAGCGAGTTGGTGATGGATGGATGGAGAGATTGTAAACAGAAGGAGAGGTGGTGATTGATAGATCTACAGTATGTATGGATCGATCGATAGAAAGTTGGATATGTGTATAGGGAGCGTGAACGAGATCAGTAGATGTAACGTCTACATGGGGAGATAAAGGATAATAGGGAGATGGCTGGAGTGAGAGAAAGAGAGAGAGGAGTAGTTAGATCGAGGGATGAATTGATGGATGGATGATGGAGCGATCAGTAGACGGAAAGATACAGATGGCTGGATGGTGGATAGATGGATGGATAGTGGAATGGCTTGATAAATTGAGATAGAGGGTGTGTATATTAAGAGATGGATGAGGGAGAGATGGGCAGATACAGGTGGATGGATGAAGAGAGAGAGACGTGTGTGTGTGTCCCGTGCCCAGGTGTGCTACCGCGTGGTGATGCAGCTGTGTGGGCTGTGGGAGCAGCCCGTGATGGCGGTGCGCGTGCTGGTGGAGATGAAGAAGGCGGGCGTGCAGCCCAACGCCATCACCTACGGCTACTACAACAAGGTGAGCAGGACGCGCCCCGGTTGGCAACCCCGTTTGTTCTAAGGTCGACTAGTTACCGGAAGGTTGGTAGTTGGATCCCCAGCTCCTCCTAGCTCAGTGTCGAGGTGTCCCTTAGCAAGACACCTCACCCTGTGAGCTGTCTGTCGCGGTGTGTGGTTCACACCGCCGTCTGTGCGTGAATGAATGGACCAAAGCGTCTCCTAACTGTAACTGTCCCTTTTGTCACCTGTTCTCCAGGCGGTCCTGGAGAGCCCGTGGCCCAGCCGGAACCGCAGCGGCCTCTTCATGTGGACCAAGGTGCGCAACGTCCTGCGGGGCGTCGCCCAGTTCAAGCAGCTCACCGACCGGCCCCTGACCACCAGGAACCCCACCATCACCACCACAGGTGGGCCCCGCCCCTCGGCCCCTGAGGGCCCCATGTGACCATGTTGTGCGTCGAGCAAGCTAACGCTACTCCAGCGCTAACAAGGAGACTTTTAATGCGAGGACCGGAACGAACGAGGACATTCGTCGTGGCTTTTCGCGATGCCTCTGTGAAAAGTCCCATTGACAGAAGATGTACAGTGTGTGTAGTTTTACTGAGCTAGAAAAGTAGCCCTGTTTTTTCATTTCTCAAGCTATGAGCAGCAAATGGTTGATTTATTTACTAATACGATTATTAAACTGATGAATCCATGATCAGAACGATGATCAATACATTCTGACCTGATAGGATCTAATCCATCCTTCTATTAGTTTCAGTGCTGCTCTCCGACTTCATTTGCTCATTTACCACCGACACATGCTCCTCCCCCTCCTAACCTTCCCTCCACGCCCCCCCCCCCCCCCCCCCCCCCCTCCAGCTGCGTCCCCGCCCAGATCGGGAGGGGCGGGGCGGGCGGCCGACCGCCTCAGCCAGCTCAGCGCCGACAGCTCCGGCGAGCCCAACGGCGAGCAGAGCCTGCTGTTTGGCGTGGGAGACCCCGCGGACACATGCTGCACTACCGGTAGGCCCCGCCCCCTGACGCCCCCACACGTGACATGACATCCTTGGGGTTTCTTACTGTATCTTGGTGGTGCTGGGTTGCCAACAAGTCCTTCTGGTGTATCGAGACCCACACTAAACGTGTTATCTCGTTGGCGAGCTCTAGTGGTCTGAGTTGTAATTTCACCTTTTTCACAGTTTCTGTCGTGTTGTCCAGAAGACGACCAGAATAAAAGGAATAAGAAAGGGAGATTCCCTGTATGGATTGACTCATGGATGGGCACGTTTTATATCTCAGATACTTTGTAGTTGCAGTAGAAAAATGTAAACCTGTTTTCTAAAGGAAAGTTTTTAAAGGAGAATCCAACCACAACACCACTTGTAGATTGGTTTGCGTCAGAGGGCTCCCTCTACAGGTCAAACACCTGCTACTGCATACATCCCCTCTGATTGGCTGATCCGGCCACCTGGTCACCTGTTGGTGAGACACACCTGTCCTCCGTGTGTTGAGGCTGAGATGAAGGCCTGTTTCCAGGGCAGCCTGGACCCTGCAGATCCACAGTGACCCCACATGACAAACAGGCAGACTCAGGGAGACGGGTCCCCCTGTTCGGGCCCAGAGGTCTGGCGTTGCCGTAGAGACGGTGGGTCATCCTCGCTGTGTTCTGAATCCCCTCAGGAGGGCAGCAGTCAGACCAGGGCTACGGCTCCAAGGATGAGCTCCACCAGGACCCGGTCCAGGCCTCCAGCGCAGGCCTGCATCTCGCCAACAGTCAGTACAGTAGACGCCCAGTCGCACACGCCCCGGAAAACACCTCACACCGCAGACCAGTTGTAGTGTTGAATACGGAAATAGGACGGCAAGTCAGGGACAGAGCACCTTGTAGTCAAAGCCTGGGGCCCCATGTCTTTCCCTCTCTCCGGCCTGCTTTCACCTCTCTTCCCTCTCCTGTCCATGAAGGCATCAAACCTGTACACTTAGCTAAAACAAAGAGTGATATATCAAATGTATTGATAACACTGAACATTTATAAATATGAGTCCTGCCATGGATGAATGGATTTAAAGACTGTAGTGCGCATCAGAAACATCTTTTTAGTTCATATTCATTGTGTGATTTAGTTCATATTCGGTGTGTGTGTTTAGTTCATATTCAGTGTGTTTGTGTAGTGTGTGTGTGTGTGTGTGTGTGTGGGTTT
>NC_140293.1:7105868-7208691 GCF_964030765.1 Micromesistius poutassou | reverse complement strand
TAAAACACAGAGCCACATCTGAGTGAACACAAAAGTGCCTTTATGTCTTTGAACCTTTTTTTTTTGTCAGGAATGTGAATCGCAGGTTTCTGTAGTTCTGAGTTTGAATCCCATCGCGCTGTGAGACATGAACAACATTGAAACTTCCTCTGGACAATTTGTCGGAGTGTGTTCGGACACAATCAAACACAACCTTATTCCCTCTGAAAGCAAAGCCCTGGCTGACAAATGGTTTCCATTAAAGACCCTCACTGTGCTCTGAGATGAAGTCTCTCTCTCTCTCGCGCTCTCGCTCTCTCGCTCTCTCATATACATACACTCTCTGCCTCGCTCTCTCGCCAACCCGACCCCAACCAAATCTGTAATAGTGAGTTCATTTTACCGCAAGCCCCGTTCCCTGGGGCTGTAATGGAAGTGCTCAGTGTACATTTTATATGACTGTTAAGGAGCTCTTAAGGAGGGGGAGACACACACACACACACACACACACACACACACACACACACACACACACACACACACACACACACACCAGATTCCTCTGTGGCGGCTGCTCAGCTCATTCATCAATATCAATAATGACCCGCCCCCTGCAGTGATTCGCCTTCGCCCCATCAGGCCAATCACAGTCCTGCCGTGGATAAATGCACAACACGCCGCCAACGGTCCGCTGCCCCTCCTGATGTCTCCTCGCGGGTGACAGCTCCTAGGATCTGCTCCTAGGATCTGCTCCGAGGATCAGCTCGCAATGAGCGGCTTTCGCTTTGATGCCCCAGAGCTCATCATCATCATCATCATCATCATCATCATCATCATCTTGGGCTTAGATCAGCCCAGGGATAAAGATGCTGCTTGCACTTTGCCCCCCACTCTCCTTCTCTGTCTCCCCCCCACTCCTCACCCTGTGTCGGGAGTCACGCATGTGGGGGTCGGATGCCATCTGAGAGCGGCGCTGCTGACGAGAGCTCCGCGATTACAAAAACAAGGGAGACAAACTTACGACGGAGAGCGAGAGGGAGAGAGAGAGGGGGAGAGATGGAGAGGAAGAGGAAGAGAGAGAGAGGGGGAGGGATGGAGAGAGAGCTAGAGAGAGAGAGAGCTCGAGAGAGGGAGAGAGAGAGAGAGGGAGAGAGAGAGGGAAAGGGAGAGGCAGCGAGAGAGGGAGAGAGAGTGAGAGGGGGAGAGCTAGAGAGAGAGAGGGAGAGAGAGAAAGAGAAGGAGAGCGAGAGGGAGAGTGAGAGAGAGAGAGAGGAACATTTTCCATCTAAATGTTGTCACATTTATGTACGGTGGGGGGGGAAATAACTGTGTGGTGACTTTGTTGCATTCCGCAACTTCACAGCTCATGAAACAAAGCCACTATGCACACGTGCGTGTCTACACACACACACACACACACACACACACACACACGCTGAAGGTAACGCTAGTTGTGTGTGTGTGTGTGCGTATGTGAGTGTGTGTGTGTGTGTGTGTTCAGGGGACGCGGAGGGGTCTTACACACTACTTCAGGCTGTGGTGGGACCCCTCGGCAACAACACTTTATATTAAACCCCCAGTCCAGGAGTCGTAAAGCATCAACACCTCTTTAACGTCCGTCCCCCACGCGGGATGGACGCCGTACAAACCAATTAAAGCGCTTAAATATTTAAACGGAGCCTGAGCAGAGAGCCACACCGCAGTGGGCTGAGGGTCCACAGCGTCCCAGAGCCCCCCCCCTCTTACCTCAGGACGCTACTGGCTCTCAGCTGACGTGTTTAGAGGTGTTTGAGGTTGGAGGTGTGTGTGTGTGTGTGTGTGTGTGTGTGTGTGTGTTTTCTTGGAGTGCCAAGCGTTGATTTGAATGCATGTTGTGTGTGTTTGGAACTCCATGTGATGGTGTGTGTGTGTGTGTGTGTGTGTGACACACACACAGGTGACGTTGATGATGATGGTGGTGGTGGTGGTGGTGATGAAGGTGATGGTGGCGGCAATGATGGTGGGGGTGATGGTGGTGGTGGCGATGGTGGTGTTGGAGGTGGTGGTGGGGGTGGGGGGGTTGGTGGTGGTGACGGTGGTGTTGGAGGTGGTGGTGGTGGTGGTGGTGGTGGTGGTGGTGGTGACGGTGGTGTTGGAGGTGGTGGTGGTGGTGGTGGTGGTGGTGTTGGAGGTGGTGGTGGTGGTGACGGTGGTGTTGGAGGTGGTGGTGGTGGTGGTGGTGGTGGTGACGGTGGTGTTGGAGGTGGTGGTGGTGGTGACGGTGGTGTTGGAGGTGGTGGTGGTGGTGGTGGTGACGGTGGTGTTGGAGGTGGTGGTGGTGGTGGTGGTGACGGTGGTGTTGGAGGTGGTGGTGGTGAGCGGGGGTCTCAGGCTGGTGTTCAGAGCGACGCCCCGGGCCGTGGGCGTGGGAACGGGGGGACCTGGTCGCCCCTCTGGTGGCTCAGATCAAACGGACGCCATTTAAAGACCGGGGCACAAGGCGGCCTCTGTTAGGGGGGTGGGGGGGGCGACCAACCACCAGCCATCGCCCCCCGCCCCCCCACCCACCCAGTCCACGACCTCCTCTCCAAACAAACACATGCAGAAGCACGTGAGCACGTATCATGTAAACTCCTGTTTGTTTCTTAAAGTCACTGCATGCACCTCTGGACGTCCCATACACAAAGCATCAGACCCCCCCCCGGCCCTCATTAGTCGCCCCAACGTGAACCACACTCCACTTAATCACAAGCAGACAACGGAGTAGTGGGGGGGGGGGCTGTGGACATATGGATTGTGTGTGGAGGTGGGGGTAACACAGAGTGGCTGGGTTTTTATTAATATGGCTGTGAGGTAAAGAGAAAGAGCAGACCTACAGGGTAAAATGTCACGTGGGTTTAATTGATACGCTGCTGGATTGAAGTGGTCTCGTTAAGTGGACTCTCGTTAAGTGGACTCTGGTTAAGTGGACTCTGGTTAAGTGGGCTCGGCCTTTGCAGGTCCGACTACAGCAAGGAGACGGCTGCAGGAACGTTTGGGCCTCGGGGTTTGATCAAGAAAGTCACTTTAGTGTGACGGGGAAACCGAGCAAGCAGCCCTGAGAGGTACATTTAGATTCAGGGCACTTAGCAGACGCTTTTATCCAGAGCGACTCACGGTGGAGGTGGTCTAGACTTGGACTTAGTAGTAAGGAGCTAGGAGATAAGGGGGTGTAGATAAGGGTTACCAGCAACATGAATTGTAGCCTACAATAGCTTTAACTACGATAATGCTCTTTTTTTTTACCGATAATGATGTGTTAGTGCACTGAGCGTATTAAAGTCTGCTGCCCTGAAGGAAGGCCTCAGTAAACGTGTGCGGGGGTTTGGTAGGAGACTGTGGGCTGTTTATGCCCCCCTGCCCCCTGAAGGCAGTTAACGGTGCAATTCTCTATGGCTACGGATTAACCAATTACCTTTTAGCGTGGCACGACAGTTATGGCTGGTTATGACTAAGAGACCGCCGTGGGAGTGTGTGTGTGTGTGTGTGTGTGTGTGTGTGTGTGTGTGTGTGTGTGTGTGTGTGTGTGTGTGTGTGTGTGTGTGTGTGTGTGTGTGTGTGTGTGTGTATACGTGTGTGTGTGCCTGTGTGTGTGTGTGTATGTGTGTTAATGTGTGTGGTACATTCTTTACTAAGTCCTGCTCATGGGCTGTGGTAGCGTGTAAACCCTGTACCGGTAACCCTGCAGAGTGACCACAGGGTTTTAGAGTTTCCTTATAAATCTTGTAGGTTCTACTTTTGGGGCTTTGGCTGTTAGCAGAGACCTTGAGTTACATCAGAGCAGAGGGGTGGTCTGGGAAGCACTCTGAAAGGAGTCTTCTAGAAGGGAGCTTATTGGTTGTTATTTTAAGGAAGAAAGTAGTGAATAAAAGAAGTTGTATGTTTATACTATAAACATAAGTACAGAAGTTTGACAAGACACGCACAACAGTCGATACAGTGTATACAAAGTTGAAAGCAAACCGTTAAATGAATCGTACAGAGAAGCTGAGCTTAAAGCTTTAAGATGTTCTGAGGAAATTAGACAAAGTTTTTGCAGGCCATTTGAAGGTTGCATACCATTTCAAACCTTTAGCATGCCATGCTCAGTGTTTGGCAACTAAATGATTACGTATTTATGCATTAGTTTACAAGTATGTTTGTTCCTTTGATGTGGTCAAACTAGGAGGCCTTCAATCGTCTGCTTCTAAAACCATCAAACATCAGGACTTTGCTCCCCCCTCTTTTTTGTCCCAGGGCACTTTCCTTTGTTCATTCCATTTTCCAGTATAGTTTTCTTCGGGAGTTGATCCCTGGTAGACCTACTCTCATTTGCGTCTCTGCGTTAAAGCCTTGTGTTTGACTTGGCAGTGGAGACGGCCTTAAATGAGTCACATGCAAGATCCAAATTGCCACTTTGCTCTGTGCGTCTGCCCGGCTCTCGTGGGTAACTCGCAGATCTGTTTGTGTTTCGTCCGCATCCAAATAGTCTGCCACTGCGCCTGCAGTGTTGCATCCTATTCAGTTATCGGCTCTGGCTAAGTGCTGGTGACACGGGAATTTCTCTTAAGTTTCTCAAAGGAAGAGGGGTGTCTTCGGCTTGTTTCAAGTCTGGTCAACCACACACGCTGTGGACGGTTTGTCGTCCTTGCCACATCAAAGCGGAGACACATCGGCGTTTAAAATAAGTGGCAAGAACTGTAGTTTAGATGCAGACACTGCACACCATCAACCTATGTGCCAAACAACTGGAGGCTGTTTAACAGATACTGACCACCCTCCCAATACGTTTAAGTCCTTCTACGCGACCAATCACAAACAATTCTGTGTCTCGTATCTCATTTATAACAATGATGAATATGGTAACAAATTGCCGTGAGTTAGTTGGTGGACATACAGCAGAGCACACGTTGAATGGCTCCTTAAGATGGGGTCCTCATGTCTGTGGGTTCCCATTGAATGGGATGATTCTAGTGTGTGGTAGCAACAATACAAGGCAGCTGTTTCCAGTCCACCCACCCCTGTATGACAGATGTTCGGAGGTTGTTTGTTTTATCGTACACCCTGACGGCGAGTTCACCCTCTTTTTTGTTCCCTCTCTCTCTCTCTCTCTCTCTCTCTCTCTCTCTCTCTCTCTCTCTCTCTCTCTCCCCTTTTTCTCTCACAGGACCTGCGAAGGGCAGAATATCAAATATCGTACGTGCAGTAACGTGGTGAGTTCAGCTCATCTTTATGCATCGAGGGTCTAAGGGCCTCATTGCATCTCAGTTTATGTTGGGATATGGTGAGACGGCAAACTGAGTTTTCAAACCTGGTGAGCGGAAAGTTCTGAAAGTGAGACGGAAAGTTGACCAGTGAACCTCAAGTTCACCAGGTAAAAGTTATCATAAATTCAGGGAAATGATATCTCTGAACTTTGTGGCGTAGAAGTGATGTATTTTTGATGCGGATTAGCCGCCAAATTTCCTTTATTCGTATATTTATTTTGAGGAACTACACTTCCCATAATGCCCTGCTGCAGGACTGCCCCCCGGAGGCCGCAGACTTCCGCGCTCAGCAGTGCTCGGCGCACGCCGACGTGCGCTACCAGGGCCAGTACCACGAGTGGCTGCCCGTGGACAACGACCCCGACAACCCCTGTGCCCTGAAGTGCCGGGCCCAGGGATCGGGGGTGCTGGTGGAGCTGGCGCCCAAGGTCCTGGACGGAACGCGCTGCTACACCGAGTCTCTGGACATGTGCATCAGCGGCGCCTGCCAGGTACAGTAGGTGGGAGGAGGATGGGGAAGGGATATTTCTTTGGGAACTTGGTTGGTCAGGTGATTTGGGAACACCGTGGGGAGAAAAATAACGGTTGAAAGTTTAAATTTACGACTTTAGATTTAAGACTTTGGTAAGGGTTCAGAGGTCAGATTAGTGCACCAAACAAAACATGGTGATGAATCATATTTTTCATGTTATTCTATATTTATTCAATATGTATTATTTTCTTAATCATTATTTTAAGTATATGAAAATCTGGCACATTGTCTTTAAGGTTACAAGATTCTAATTAGTTTGACGCAGAAGAAAATCAAATCTTCTGCCATGGTTTACTTTGGAATCAGCAAAGTCAGCCTTATTTGTCCTACTTTTATTACATTTTATGGTTTCACTCACAGATTCCAACTCCATTTCATTCCTAAAAACGAAAAAAAGATGCTCTATTAAACACAAGTCCCTGCCAAAATGATTGCTCGCTGTATGCAACCCACATTCCTTTCAGATCTGCACATCTACATATTGACTCCCCACCACTGAAACACACACTAATCACTAAAACAACTGGCACCGGTCGCGTGTTGAAATCCACCGTGCGAGGAGTGTATAAACGACAGAACCAATGTTCTGTGAGTGACGCCGGGTCGAACAGCGAGCCATCTGCTGGGTGAATGAATGCCTAATGAGCAGGAGAAGGCTCCCAGAACAGGGCTGATGTGACCGACAGGCCAGGGAATCGTTTACAATGCGCTCCTTCCCTGGTTGAATGAAACGACGTGCCAGCGCGTTGCGTGTGCAAGACAGCTGCAGGTTCTCTTAAAACGGCCACGGTACCTCGCTGTAAAACCACAGAGCGGATCTGTCGTCTTACAGACGGAACGTGCGGGGAAACGCATCCATCAAATAAAGATGGCTTGAAGGAATGTGTAATTGGACACAGCAGGGTTACGGTTCTATCTGCAAACCGCAGTTGTATTTTGATAATTAGTCCCGCTGGAAGGAGTATAGCGGGTTAAGTGTATTCATGATGGTCGTGATTGGGTGTGTGTGAGAATAAAGTTCACCTTGAACTTTTACTTTGTGTAGTTTTTGAGGTTTCGTGGATATGGTTAATAATATTACCCCCGCCTTGCTTCTTTTTCTCAGATTGTTGGCTGTGACCATGAGCTTGGCAGCGCTGCGAAAGAGGACAACTGCGGCGTGTGCAACGGAGACGGCTCGTCCTGCCGGCTGGTGCGTGGACACTACAAGTCCCAGCATGCCGCTGGAAAAAGTAAGGAAACGCACAGGGCCTTTGTTAAGACTGAGAAAAATCACCTGACATTTGTGTTTGGTTTCATGTGCAACTCAAAATTGACATGGTGATAAATGCACCACAAAGATCTATGTTTGTTGTTGATCCTTTAATGCATTGTTTATTCCAGTACATTTATCTTCTCCTCTCCTCCTCTTCTCCTCCTCCTCTTCTTTCTAATGTTTTCGGTGTCCTTCCTCCCAAGCGGAGGACACGGTGGTGGTCATCCCCTACCGCAGTCGCCACATCAGGCTGGTTCTCAAAGGTCCGGATAGCTTGTGTAAGTCTTGGTAGGTCCGTGGTATCCTTCCATTGAGAACGATTTCGGCAGTGAAATGTGTGTTGTGACGGTGCTTTGTGAGTCACTTCCGGTTGGGCTACAGAAATTAACTTGATGATCTTACATGTCTTTGAGGTCAACTTTCATCTAAAAGATGCTGACCCCCACGGTGTACTTCACCTCAAGGTCACCCTCCAACTACACCACTCCCTGTTGGGGTTCAACCTACCAAATGCGACTTATAATCATTTTTATTAATGCTCTGATTCATATAAAAGACACCCCATGTCTCTATCTTATTCATCCATTCATCTACCATCTTATTCATCTAAGTCATTCTACTCCCCTATTCATGTGGTGTGTTTTTTCTGGCCTCTTCTGACCTCTGAGACGCCCCTTTGAATAACTTCTGTTTGGGCGAGAGCCACTAGATTAATAATCTTTTATGTGCTTCAGGCCCTTATTCATATAAAAGACACCCTGTGTCTCTATCTTTTTCCAAAGTCATTCTGCGCCCTGTTCATGGTGTGTTTAGTTTCTGGCCTCAGAGGTCTTCAATTGGCCTCCTGCAGCATTTTCACGCCAAAGGGCCCTCTTCAAATGGCTTCTAGTTGGAGACTTTATTGTTAATGTTCAGAAAATGCTTGTGTTTGCCGGAGTAGGCTGTGTTTTCTTGGATTAGCTTAAAGTTGAAGGGGTAGTGTCATGGCACACTTTGATCGCGGGCCTCTAAAACACTTTGGCGCTTCAATGGTAATCAAATTAGATCTAATACACTTTGATTTAACTTGGTTCACTTCAGAGTATAACTACGCCTGCTGGGACTTTTGTTCACTCAAAGTTTGCCGTCGAGAAACGCCAAAGCTCTTTTGTAAGAGCGCTCTTTCTACCTAGGTTTGCTTGATTAGTTTAGAAAGCAGTTTAAAGCACCAAAGAGAGGCAAGGCTGCTGGAAAGCTTCTCTTCACAGACTCCCAACAGACGTTTGAACCGAAGCCTTTCCAAAAAGGAATAACTTATTTCAAGGGGTTGGCTGGCAGCCCCCTCTCAAACCTAATCGATAGCAAATGTTTCATCTCTCCCTCTTCCCTGTCCCACGCTCCGCATTCTTCATTAAATATTTCCCCGATCCTCGTTGCCCGGGGCTCTTAAACCAGAGCCATCTGTTGGCTCAGCTCAGCTGCCGGCGTCCACACGGCCGACATTTCGGTCTTTTGGAGCTTTAATAGAATCGGACAAACGCCGAAGTCGCCCACGCTGAATTAGGATCTTGACAACGTTTGGAGTAGCACCGGCCAGCTTTGATTCATCAATTGAGCAAACTCGAATGCAAACACTGAGCGATCTCCTATCGCATGACCTCTTAAGCCTGCGGTTTTGTTTAAAAAAATAACGAATCCTTTTTCTTTCAGTCATCGAGAGCAAGACGCTCCAAGGTGTGAAAGGAGAGCTGTCCCTGGAGGCGTCGGGTCAGCAGCGTCTGGAGAACACCAGCCTGGACTACCAGAAGCACTCCGACAAGGCCGTCATGAGGATCGCCGGGCCCCTGGGGGCCGACTTCACGGTCAAGGTGAGGGCCCGAGGTCAGCTGACACAGTGCCATGCCAGCCAATGCACTCCATCTTAAAAATGGTGTTTATACAATCGATGTGCAATCCTCTCCCGAGAGGCCGGGTTAGGGGACTGCATATAGAGTGTATAAACTCCCTTTGAGATCCCTTGAAGATCCCTTGAAGATCCCTGTAAGATCGCCTTTGGGCTAGCTGGAGATCTGCAGCTAAAGCCGCTTTGAAACTCTGTTAAAAGGTTCCGCAGTTCAAAACGTCCTGAGGTGCTCCTTAGGGTTCAAACTCACCTTCTGTTTTGCTTCGCTTTTCTTTATGGCTTTTTTTCTAACGGACGGATTGTTGCTTTTTTGGCAACAGGTCAGGAATGATGGAATGGTTACCTCTCTGTGTAACCGATCCCCTGAAACAGTCCAACGTGTGCGCGCTCCTGAATAGATGTAGCGTGACGCCATCGTTCTCTCGTGGCTCCCCGGTGAAAAACAAAAACGGTAGTTTTTTCGCAATCTTTGTCGAGGCCAACGCGATCGGTTCCTGTTGCGTGACCTCTCGAAGGACCCCCCCCCACCACCCCCCCTCTCCCTCAATGTCACAAAGAGTTTAGGAGGAGATTGAATGTGAGCCTGTTTCAGTTTGGAAGCTAGCTTGAAGCTGTGTTTATATCCAACGCGGACGTCTGCCTCGCTCCGCTCAGCTCTTGGAAAGGGGTTCCGCATTTTCGGAGCATTGTGTCATGCAGTGAAAACAATGGTAGCATTACCCCCGTTTGGTTCCAAGGCGAGTAGTTGGTTTTGGCTTAACGGTGTGTCCGTTCGGATTTAAACGATTTAACGTCTCTGGCTGCTACGCTTTCCTCCCCCGGAATAGATGTGTGACGTAAGCGCTCTGCCACGGACGGAGAGGAGGGGGAGTAGCACGCTGGAACGGTGGCAACCGTTGGCGTGGATCTTTATTGAATGTTAACTTTATTGAGCGATTTTCTTTTACATGATTCCACACGTCACTTTTTCCTGTGTCCACCTGTTGGTCATTAATGCTCATCCTGCTTTGCGTTGAGAGGGAAACAGTAGCCGGGACAAAGGCCTCGACCGCAGCCCACCACCTCATTTTGAAATCAGTTCAGCTCATATTCATCTCCATTGCCTCTCAAAGGGCCTCCCGATGATGAGCAGCAAAGAATCCCAGAGTCCATCTTACTGGGAATTCCCCTGCATAGTTTTGCGGTATCATTGTGGTTAATAGACATCCACAATTACATGCACACGCCCGCACACATGCACACGCACACACCAACGTGCACACACACAGTTTTGAAATTGTGCAATTTTTGTTTGAAGCCTTGTTGTCCTTGTGTGACTCTGGCAGTTTCCTCTTCTGCTAACCATCCACAGTCTGTTGACAACATCCTCAACACAACGTTGTACAAACCATGCCATTCTAATTCCGTTGATGTGGTTGATATGGAAACACAAGGTTTCCTCCAAGATTCCAAGAATATGTTTTATTAGTATTATTGGAGAATAATTATTTTACTGGAACAAAACTTACCTGGACTTGTCCAACAATGTTTATATTTCTTTTCCACAGACAGACCTACAAACACAGACAGACAGACAGACAGACAGACAGACACACACACACACACACACACACACACACACACACACACACACACACACACACACACACACACACACACACACACACACACACACACACACACACACACACACACACACCCAGCCAGCCAGCCAGCCAGCGGGTAAACACTAGCAATCCTACATGAGCTAGCAAATGCTAATAAAAAACTGCAAGTCAGGATAGCACAATAAATAGGAATGCAGGAGACAGAAATCTGAGAGGCCGTAATAAGTGCATCATTTTCTAATCTGTTTCGAGGCAGGCAGCCAATTCATATCACGGCAGTGGAAAAGCCCAGGCGAATGGAAAGCCCTATTTAAAAGTGTGCCAGGAACCTCTTTCCACTGTAAACAAGTGAATTTGTACGAAGAGTGCTGGTGTTTGATTTATACATTCGGAGGTAGGTATAATCCATCCTCGCTTATTTCCCCTGAACATGGGGGACGAGAGAGAGTAGAAGGGGAATATTTCCTAAGCTGTGTATACAAAATCTGTTGAGCACAGATTTCAGCAGTTTTCAATACTTTCTGGTTTTTCATTTTCTCCGGGCCCCATTTTTTCCGGTCAAATTAACAATGTTTAGTTTGTCAGGGTAAACTAACCAGACTATTATTTTTACCGTTTGTATTCTGGTGCTACCAGGGTTTGGAGAGCGAAGCAACGCAGTTGGAAAACAACAACAAGCCCAACAATTTAAAACCACTTGGAATGCATATTAAGCGGTTTTTCGTCCGCAGACAAAACCAACTTGGTCTTCCCAACACTTAGCACAGTTAGCTGTTTAAGTCAATGTAAACCCAACTGCCTCCTCCTCGCCGCTCTGTGAATGACTCAACACATCTCTTTATGGTTTCTACGGCGGTTTTGTTTCTGTTTATTCTCGTTCCTCCTCGGCCCAGAACAATTAACCCAGGAGCGTGCATCCTGCGAGCCAAGAGATGGATTTAAAACAAACAGAGCGATGCTCAACCACAGCCATTTCAGATGCCTTCTCATCTGTTCTGCACTGAGCTCTGAGCGGGAGGGATGGCTGTTGATTTACCCGTGGACGCGGCCAAGTAGCTTTTAACTATCCTAGATCTGACTCTGTGGAAGTTTAATTGCATTCATTTCCTCGGCATTGTTGTAGTTGTAGAAACGCAGACAGCCTGAGGTTTCTTTTTGTGTGTTGGCGACGGTTCTGCTCGTGATTCAGCTTTAAATAGAAACAAAACTCAACAACAGAACTGATTTGTGTGGGAGCCTTTGAAACTCCAGGTTTTTGTTCATGATAATAATGATCTCAGTGGATTGTCATTCATAAAGAAATTATATTTGTTCCTTCTTTCAAGTTTCTCCTTCACTGAAGTATGTAAACATTGCAAGCACGTCTGTTATTGTTATACTGTGGCATAAATATGCGCCTGAAATAGTCACACAAATCCAGATTAAAGATGGGGAACAAATCTATTATAGAAAAAAATGAAAAAAACATTCTGGCTGGTTTCTAAAAAAGTCAACGTCGTATATCATTAAACCTCTCCATCCAATCAGGAAGCGGCACATCCCGAGTCACCGTGGGCAACAGTAACTGGGTCTCATCCATCCCTGGTCTCTCTCTCTCTCTCTCTCTCTCTCTCTCCCAGGTCCAGTACGCGGGCGGCGGGGCAGCGGACAGTGTGGTCCAGTACATCTTCTACCAGCCCATCATCCACCGCTGGCGAGAGACTGACTTCTTCCCCTGCTCAGTCACCTGCGGCGGGGGTGAGGGCGCCGGGCGTACCGCCACACCAGTGGTCCCAGTTCAATCATCCCATTGACTTATAGGCAATTGATTTATTGGAGTTGGTCTCATTGAGATAAAAAAAAACATATTAAGCAAGGGCCAAGCGTCGTAAAAATGTCAAACACAGTTGCAACATAGAACAGAAACTGCAAGATAGGAAATGAGTAAAAACATGAATCGTCAAACATGAACAACGTGAATCATCCAATCATCCTGCACTAAAGAATAAAAGTGACCTCTGTTATTGCTTGCCATGTCTACTGTGCCAGAGAACGGTTCTATCCTCTAAGGTGATGACAGAAAGATAGGCTGGTCCCTGAAGCGTTTCCCTCTGGTGTGTGCAGGCTACCAGCTGACGTCGGCCGAGTGCTTTGACCTGCGCAG
Organism: Micromesistius poutassou; assembly: GCF_964030765.1. Lineage (NCBI taxonomy): Eukaryota > Metazoa > Chordata > Actinopteri > Gadiformes > Gadidae > Micromesistius > Micromesistius poutassou. The sequence goes on along the minus strand of NC_140293.1, from coordinate 7,196,029 downwards.
CGGGCGGGTGGTGGTGGACCAGTACTGCCACTACTACCCCGAGAATGTCAAGCCCAAGCCCAAGCTGCGCGAGTGCAACATGGACCCCTGCATGGCCAGGTGAGTGAGGGGGCCCTGTGGGGGCCCAGGTAGCTTCAGGTGGATTACAGGATACACTGATGAGACTGTAGACCAGTGGTTCTTCTTCTAGGGGTACTTTGGAGTACTGCAGGGGGTACTCTAAACAGAAACTAAACAAAAAGAACATTCAATAAACTATAAAAAAAAATATTATAGTTACCCCATTTGAAATGTTTACATTTCGAAATCTAGACAATAGAAAATCGAGAAAATTAACAGGTGGTTGAAATGTAAATCTGAAAACGAGGAGAAAGTATCTTGTAGGCCGGGGTACACTGGTAGAAAAAGTTTGAGAACCACTTCTGTAGACTGATGAGAATGGCCCATTCACAAACAAAAACCTCCAGGCCATTATAATGATATAATAACTCTGTCGTTACATTTGTGATTCTCGCTGGCCACTCCGAAGACGAGGACAATTTATTAGGATTATGTTGAGGATTAAGATGCAATTTTCTCAGGAGCGTATTTTTTTGTTTCTGATTTTTAGTGACGGATACAAGCAGATAATGCCCTACGACCTGTACCACCCCCTCCCACGGTATGGACTGCATCCACACACACACACACACACACACACACATCTAAATGCACCTCAATCAAGAGAGCAAAGTATGGAGGGCCAGGGGATTAGGGTATTTTGACTCCCAGCCGAAAGGTTGCAGGTTTGAATCCCCTCTACAGCTGACCTGTGGAAATGCTTGAGCTCCGATGCCCTCACCGCCTCCGTGCTGGTTAATGTCATGCATCTGAAGTAATCCACCGTAAGTCACTATATTAAAGGATATAAAGGATATAATGACCATAATGACTAAAAATCCTCTGGAAGCAAGCGAGCAATCAATCAGGAAATCACCGCCATCCTCCTCCACCAAACCCCACCGACCCCCCTCTGGTCCATCGATGGTCTCACCCTCTGGCTCCTCCCCCTCTGGTCCATCGATGGTCTCACCCTCTGGCTCCTCCCCCTCTGGTCCATCGATGGTCTCACCCTCTGGCTCCTCCCCCTCTGGTCCATCGATGGTCTCACCCTCTGGCTCCTCCCCCTCTGGTCCATCGATGGTCTCACCCTCTGGCTCCTCCCCCTCTGGTCCATCGATGGTCTCACCCTCTGGCTCCTCCCCCTCTGGTCCATCGATGGTCTCACCCTCTGGCTCCTCCCCCTCTGGTCCATCGATGGTCTCACCCTCTGGCTCCTCCCCCTCTGGTCCATCGATGGTCTCCCCCCCGCTGGCTGCTCCCCCTCTGGTCCATCGATGGTCTCACCCTCTGGCTCCTCCCCCTCTGGTCCATCGATGGTCTCACCCTCTGGCTCCTCCCCCTCTGGTCCATCGATGGTCTCACCCTCTGGCTCCTCCCCTTCTGGTCCATCGATGGTCTCCCCCCCGCTGGCTGCTCCCCCTCTCTGATCGATGGTCTCCCCCTCCTCCCCCTCCTGTCCTCCCCCTCCCCCCCAGGTGGGAGAGCAGTCCGTGGACGGCCTGCTCCTCGTCGTGCGGCGGGGGCCTGCAGAGCCGGGCGGTGTCCTGCGTGGAGGAGGACCTGCAGGGCGTCGTCACGGCGACGGAGGAGTGGAAGTGCCTGTACATGCCCAAGGCCGCCATCATGCAGCCCTGCAACGCCTTCCACTGCCCCACCTGGCTGGCCCAGGACTGGTCCCCGGTAAGACCTCCGTACTGGGTACACTGGTTACACTAGTGGGAAATGGTGCTGTATTCGCCCTTCATCCATCCTATGTTTTTTTTTTTTTTTTTTGTTCATTTCGTTGTTTATGAATGAATGACATGAATTACCGGTACTTTTACATTTACATTCAGGGCGTTTAGCTGACGCTTTTACCCAAAGCAACTTACAATAAGTACATTTGTCAGAGGAAAGAGAAACAACAATATATCTCTGTCGGTACAGTAAAGATGTTCAAGTGCCAAGCACTAACAATCACTAGGTTAACCCATCCCCGTATACAACAGAGATAGATAGGATAAGATGCTAAATGATGCTAAGTACTATTGTGCAAGAACGTACAACTTACAATAAGTGCGTACATTAAGTGCCAGTATGCTACAATTTAGGCCAGTCATGAATTGTGAAATTCATGTCAAATGTTGATGTTTTACTTTTGTTTATACATTTATTGTGGTATTGACAACTCTATAACGCTATTATTGAGTAGACATATAGACGTTTATTTCTGTGTATTCTTTGGTTGTTTCTCTTTTTGTTTTAATAGTTATTACGGATTACTTACTTTGTGCTATCTATGTTTCTTCACTCCTCATCTGGGATTAATAAATTACATCTTATCTCGGACGGGGAACGGCTGGGAACTGAAATGTGTGGAAACTTCATTCATTTAGCAGCCGACATGTTTTCGACCAATCAGTGGGCGGGGATCTGTGCGCATGTGTTCAACCGAATCAGTCGCTTGAAGAATCCAAAGCACAGACGGCGCAAACACGACACGGCCGATTACCTGTCACCGGGAGAAGGAGAAGCAGCCCGCTCCCGCCCGGAGATCAGACGTGTGTCGTTTATGCTGTTCTAGTCAGGAGGAATTTCCTGCGACACACGGGAAAAGGTGCAGGTTCAAAACCTGAGCCGACCCCCCCTCCCCCTCCCCCCCTCCTCCCCCCCTCCTCCGAGCTCCATCTGTTGCCGTGGAGCCAAACAACCCCCCCCCTCCCCTCCCCTTTCGGGAAACAAAAAAAAGACCTCTCTCTCTCTCTCTCTCTCTCTCTCTCTCTCGGGTTCAGATATTAGCATTCCTGTAGTAACTGTCAAACCGGTGTCGGTTCACGTTTTAGGAAACATGATCAAATAAAGCGTCTGTAAGCCCCCTGGTCAGGAGACGGGGAGCCCGCCGATGAACCCAGCGTTTGAGCGCTGAACCCCGTTCACCTGAGCGGACGGCGAGAGCGCGCCGTGATGGAGTGCGCGTTGCGACACGCTTCTCTTATTGATTTATTCAAGAGTAATTATGGTTTGGAAGAGACGGCGGTACATCTATCCCGTTTCATGCGTCAACACCTCGCAGCCAAAGTTTTCAAGGCTGAGGAATATTCTCCCCTCCGAGCCAAGAAAAACACAATGTTGTTTTTGTGAACTGGATAAGTGCCCACCGGGCGGGGCCGTGGGGATGTTGATTCTACACGTCGTTCTGGCACCGCCGTGGCTCCCCGTTGACCGGGCTTGTTGATTAATTATCTTCTAATTATTATCGGAGGAAGAAAAGAGTCGGCAAGAGACGATGCAATAACTCCTAAACCGACTCCTGGAAAGTCCAATCACCCTTTTCATTGCAAACGAAAACAGCTTGACTCCACCGCTAAGGTGAGCGTGTGTTAATACCTCAACACAGGGCTGCCTCTGCTGATGGCCGGTAGCGAGGCTATTGCTAACCCCCGCCCCCCCGCCCCCTCCCGTTCCACCCCCACCCAACCGCCTTGGTCCCTCGACTGCCTTGCTTTCGTCCAAAACACACAAAACTTTAATTAAAAACCTGACCGGAACGCCGCACTGTCGACCTGATTCTTGGCGTCTTGTTTTCACATCACTCACAGCACAGAGGCCGTCGTGGCGGCCAATCAGGTGGCGGTATCCGTCCTCCTCATTAGTGTTCGGAACCCGGGCAGCGATCCAGAGACCCAGATGTCCCTCCCACCCACCAAATCAAAAAGGACCCCTGGATGCTATTTACCTTCCACATTCCTCCCCCCCCCCCCCCCCCCCCCGCCCCGCCTCCCCTGCTTGTCTTGGCTGGGGCCCCAGCGAGCACGCCCCGCGGAGCCCGGGTTTATTTGGGTTTAAAACAATGATGAAAGTTGCATCATTCATCGCGATTCCCCGTCGGTATCGTTTCAATCTTCAGAAATATGCGCAGAATGTCCGATGGGGGAGGGCGGGAGAGATATGGGGCGTGTTTGATACAAGGTGCCTGTGAATGGGGTTGAATGTGTGGCTGGAGCGATGACGTGTGATCTCTCCTCCTCCACCCTCCTCCTTCTCCACCCTCCTCCACCCTCCTCCTCCTCCCCCCCCCCCCCCCCCTCCCCCACACACACAGTGCACGGTGACGTGCGGCCAGGGCCTGCGCTACAGGGTGGTGCTGTGCATCGACCACCGCGGGCTCCACGCCGGAGGGTGTAGCTCCACCACCAAGCCCCACATCAAGGAGGAGTGCCTGGTGACGGTGCCCTGCTACCGGCCCCTGGGTGAGTCCCGCCGGCTCCTCCTCCACCGCTGTGGAGGTCATCAGTAGCATGACGGTTAAACCGCGGAGCTAGGACCTGTGACCGCCCCCGCTCACTCTGCTCAGTGGGCTGGTCGGAATGGGATCAAACTTTGCCTTTTTAATGTTTTGTTAAAAATTTGATGGATGTGCAAAGTTTCAGCCACAGAAACAGCAGCTCTAACTGTAATAATTGTTGGGGATATACATGGGAGTAAAGTGATCATAGTGATATAGTGAGAGTGATTTCAGGATGAACTGTAGGTTTGAATGTTTAGTTTAATAAGGTGAATCACAAATCCCTTTTCGGTCATTTAATTTCATAACTCTTGCTTCCTGACCTCACCTTGTTTTAAATGCTTAGCTGGGGTTTGAATTCATTGCAGTGCTGAGGAAATCTAACAGAATATCACTGGACCAAGTCTCACAGCGGTACCTTCTCCTCCACCTCCACAACTCGACATGTTTTAGATGAACACAAACACGGTGTAGGACCTCATAGGCGTGACCTGGCCCGGGCCGCTGGTACGCTAAATAAGTGACGCAAATATCTGACCTAAAACACAGACGGGAACAATATGGGAAGAGGAGTGGGGCATGGTGGGCCACACCTACGGATAACGAGGGGCTCCACCTTGTGAACCCAGAGTTAATGCGAGCCTGTGGACGGTTACAGAGACGCTCCCCGTGGAGGCCAAGCCCATCTGGCACAAGCAGGCCATCGGGCTGGAGGAAGACGAGGAGGAAGAGGAGGAGGTCAGGGCGAGCGAGGAGCCGACGTGAGTACACACGCGCGTGCACATACAGAGTACATACACATGAGCACTACATACACACACACACACACACACACACGTAGGCACGCACCCAAACATACAGTACATTAACACATACAGTACATTCACAGAGATACACACCACCGCCACACACACAGCACACATGGAAATAAAACAATCCTGCGTTTCATTTCATCCAAAGTCATTTTTTTACCACTTCAAAGTTCGAAATTCGATTTCCTCGAATTGAATTGGGCTGATTGAGTTGTGGGTGGATCGGTTACATACTTTAGCCGCTCATCATTTGACAATAATTCCAAAAGTGCTGGCCTGCGAATGAAATCCTAACAAAGTGCAGGTTTTGAGCCACAGTGACTTATAACTTGCCTTATAAGAGTCAAACCCTAATCCATTACAACCCTTAAAGACACACAGGGCCTCTTTTATATATCAAACGTCTCCGTGGGATTTCATTGGACGCCGTTAACATTTCTCTACCTTCCTCCCTTTGTGACCTGGGAAGAGCGTCACTAAAGAGTGATGAAATCATACCAGCTGTCGGACTATCTCGTTAAATGAGCTTATGACATCGGTAAATTACCACGGATACGATCATGATGATCGTGATGATGGGTCAGGTTAAGGTGACCTGGATTCTGGGATGAAAAGCAGGGACATTTGTAGTTTTGCGGTCCATCAATGAAATATCTGATGATACGATTTCGGAAATGAAATAAAAGGAGAAATATTGACATTTTGTCTGTTCTTATCATGACAAGTTTAGTTCTGTCAAAAAACACTTGGAAGTCTGTGCCAAATGGTTGACTATGATGTGTTTTATGCCTTGGTAAGCCCGCCAAAAACAAACTAGAGTCGGCTCCTCCAACAGGGAAGTGTCCTGCTGATGGTTGAAGGACGATAGTCTGACCCCATGTTGCGAGGTCGTGTCACAGCCCATCAGATTGACCCAAGACTATTCACCAACTGTCTCGAAACGTATATTCATGAGCAAGCTTGAACCTTTGCCATTTAAAAAAAACAATTCATATATATTTTTTAAGCTCTCGAAAAAACAGGGACGTCGGCCTATAGGTCGAGTCTTTTTTAACCCGGAAGACTTACTTATGTACTTCCCGGGGTATGTTAAATATCTTCTGCCACTGTTGGGTCACTCTGCTGGGCAGCAGGACCTGTATGGGCAGCAGCAGCAGCAGCGGCAGCGTTCCAAGAACACAGCCGTCCCAGTCATGAGCGCTGCGATGTCATGAGCGGGTGAACCCGAGGTGGACAGGCTCCTCAGTGTTCCTACGAGGCCTCCGATGTACCGAGGTCATGTTTGATGTCAACTCTCGTTTTCGTCAAACCGAGTCACAAACGGGAAAGCTGGGAAAAAGCACCTGTGAGCGATAGTGAGCCGCTGTGTCGTTGCTAACGGCCGGGCAAACACACAAACACACGCGTATATTCTTATTAAGACCTGCATGTTCGGTTGTTGTTGTTAGCCGCGTTGCTAGCAACGTTGCGTGGCGGGTATCCAGGTAACAAACTTAAGCCAACCGACATTCCTGCCTCGGTGACATGGTGTGGTTTCCAAATAAAACAGGGGGTGGAGATTTGTGATTCCTGGTGCTTACAGGACTCTCCCCCTCAACCTTTCAAAAAGTGTAATTCATGTTATTTGCGGTTTGACTGTTACGCAGGATAACCCGAAGGGAATCGGTGTCCCAATGACACATAAAATGATGAAAGCGAGTTGAAAGGGTCACAAATAAAATGTCTGTATCACGTTGTCTTTAAGGACTTTTATCCTCCTGTCATTTCTTTAAGGAATGACAAATACTTCCCAGTTTACTACAACAAGGGGCGGGAGGGACTCAAAGTCAAAGAGAAAACAGGATCTAGGTACTGCGGCCATCAAACATAATCTCAGGACGCGGAAGAACGCGGTCCAGATGTTCTTCTTCTCGTCCCTGAAAGTCGCTGGCTCCACACAAGCTGTCTTCCGAAGATGGACGACCTCTGAACTCTTCCCAATGTTTTGCATGAGTTGAGTTAGCTTCCATGCTAGCCAGGTCCAAACAGCTCTCTCTCTCTCTCTCTCTGACTTATTTTTGGAACGCCCGGCCGGTGCTGAAAAGAGATGTAAAAAAGCGACGAAGAACAGAGGAAGCAGAAAGCGGAAAAGAGCGAGCAGGGAGGCGAGCGGTGGAGGGGAGAAAGAGGCCAAAACATATGATTTTGCTCAATCGTTAAAGAAAAAATACCAAAAAATACCACCGTTGCCTCAGAAGTACATAAATAATGACGTAGGGCGCGCTGTCACGGAGCTTCCAACAACAATATCTGCGCGCCATATGGGCCCGGGTTACGGATGTGGAGAGCAGGGAGAGAGTCAAGCGTTGCTTTCATTTATGTTTTGCTTGAGACTTATTGCATCTCTTTCTCTGAGGGCCCGTGGTGCAATAAGTCTCAATCCGGGGCCACCGTTTCTTCAAACATCCTTTGCCGATTCTTTGCCAGTTCTTTTCCGGTTCTTTGCCTTTCCGATTCTTCGAGCATTCTCCGCTGTGCCCGAAAGGATGCTTTAAGAATCAAACCCACTCAGTACGTATCCCTCCGCCTGACCCGATCACTCTTTACCGCCCCCCGCCCCCCCAGGTGTGCTACCCCCTGGAGCAAACACAAACAACCCTTACACACACGGCGCATCTCTTCATTTCAGTTTTTAAAGAGAAATACTAAGAAGTAAAGGAGAGAACTAAATCAGTCTGCGGGGACGGGGCTCAATGGAGACGAGATTGTGTGTTTAGGAGAAGGCAGATGTTCGCTAACCAGCCGTGACAAGCCGCACAGCGGTGGGGCCGTGGTCTCCATGTTACTGATGGTCCACAGGTTGAACTCTTTACTGGTGACTCATGGGCTCACATCAAATTAGCCCTCAGGATGCTCGTAAAAAGACAAGGGGGGTGTAATTACAGTTTAATATTGAGCCATCTCGATAAAGACTGCAACTTCACGTCTGGGAGAATCACTGGCAGGGAACAGAGTTCAGGGGAACAATGAAAAGGACAAAGTTAATGCTTTTTAAAACTTCAAGGACCTCTTGTCCCGTAACATACAACCGATCGTTTTACATTTATCTCAACGGAGTGGATGGTTGAATGCAAAGAAAAATAATATGATTGCAAAAATTTGCTAGGAAACGGTAAAACAGTTTTGGTTTTTAATACAGCGTCAAGACTGAATTAACGTTAGGAGGTTCTGGCTACTACCTAACACACACACACACACACACAGACACACACACACACAGACACACACACACACACACACACACACACCAATGATCACAGCTCTTCCACTGATCTAAACAAGTATTCCCCCTCTCCTCTCTGATGGGTCCTTAAAGACGCTAAAGATGAGGGCCCCTACGCACTGAAGCACCACTGCATCCGGGCCCCTAATGCTCCACAGCTGCCCGGCTCACCGCAGCAGGGCCCCTGTCACTTTATCAACCTAGCAGCCAATCAGAGAGTACGAAGGCGAGGGAAAGCGCCCAAAACCCTTTTTGATTCTCCCTGAGCCAAAGGGTTTGTGATGTGAGCCGGCGGTCAGAGTAGATAAGCGATTCAGGATTCAGGACAGGATCGTGCGCTGCGCTGGCTTCACTCAGCCCTCGTAATACGGAGGTGAATACACACTGTTCGGATTCTGTGCATAGAAATGTGGTTTCCATTTATGTGCACAGCGCTCTCGCTCTATATATAGTAGTGGTTCACAACCTTTTTGGCCTGTGATCCTGTTTTTTTTTCTTGCAACCGCTTCCACGGAACTTGGGGGTTTTGGAAACACTGATGTATTGTGTATATCTATCTCGCTGTCTGTCTGTCTCTCTCTCTCTCTCTCTCTCTCTCTCTCTCTCTCTCTCTCTCTCTCTCTCCCTCTCTCTCCCTCTCTCTCTCCCTCATGTACTGATCCATTCAGTACATCCATCACCACCACCACCACCGTCGTGTCTCTGTGGTCTCACTCGTCTCCCCTCTCCAGGTTCGTCCCGGGCCCCTGGGGGCCGTGCAGCCGGTCCTGTGGCTCCGGGGCCCAGGGCCGCAGCGTCCGGTGCCAGGTGCTGCTCTCCTTCTCCCAGACGGTGGCCGACCTGCCCGACGACGAATGCGAGGGCCCAGAGCCCGCCAGGGGCCGCCGCTGCTACCGGGCCCCGTGCTCCGGCGGCAGGCCCCGGGAAGGAGACGAGGAGGAGGAGGAGGGGGAGGAAGAGGAGGAGGAGGCGAGGGAGGAGCTCCACGACTGGGAGTACGACGGTTTCAGCGAGTGCTCTGAGAGCTGTGGAGGAGGTAGGGGTCTGTTTGGCTCTTGGTTCGAAGCCCAAAAGCAGTGGTCGTCTTTATGCACAGAACACAGTCAATCGCACGGTGATCGAAACCTCTCAGGCCCTTTTCACAGAGGTGTCGTCGTAGGACAAGCACCAGGTGTTGCTCATGTCCCCGATTACTGGTCCGCTACCTGCATGCACCAGAGGGTACCTGGTTCCTGGTACCACAGTCAATGTGTGATTCTCCTCCACTAGTTTAATCCACCCCCAGTGCCCCGGAACATCAGTAGCAGATACATTGTTAGTGATATGAGCGACACGTGTGTGTGTGTGTGTGTGTGTGTGTCTGTCTGTCTGTCTGTCTGTCTGTCTGTCTGTCTGTCTGTCTGTCTGTCTGTCTGTCTGTCTGTCTGTCTGTCTGTCTGTCTGTCTGTCTGTCTGTGGATGGTTGTGTGTCTGTTGGTGTGGATGGTTGTATGACTCTTATACTCTTATGTGTAAATCCTGCTTGTGTTCCAGGGGGGGTGTCGGTGTGTGTGTGTGTGTGTGTGTGTGTGTGTGTGTGTGTGTGTGTGTGTGAGTGAGAGAGCTTGTTTGAGTTCCCTGTCTTTAAGGGTCTGCTAGTGCTCAGGCTAACGACCAGCTCTGCCTATGATTAGAGAGAGAGGTATCCGATGACACACACACACACACACACACACACACACACACACACACACACATACAAACACCTCCACACACACACACACACACACACACACACACACACACACACACATGGATACACACAAATGCACGCACACACACACACACACACACACACACACATACAAACACCTCCACACACACACACACACACACACACACACACACACACACACACACACACACACACACACACACACACACACACACACACAAACAACGACACACACAGACACACAGACACACCGACACACAACCACACACACACACACACACACACACACACACACACACACACACACACACACACACACACACACACACACATACCTACAAACACACACACACACACACACACACACAGGGTGGTTCTGCTGCTCCTGTGGACCATCACACCGCCGGGCCCCTGACTCGCTGTTATTCTCCACTGAATTAAGAATCGGGGCCCCGCAGTTAGCGTTAGCGCGCGGTGCTTTGAACATGTGTCCCACCGCTCACACACTGAACAGGAGGTTTACCCGCGGGAGCTAAGGCTATTGCTAGCGCTGCGGTCGACCGTATTGTTTTTGATGCCTTCTGGAGAGTATCGCCGCTGACTGCCTCCTCATGGAGCAGCTTATCCAACAGGGGCCCTGGGGTTGGCCCCCGTCACAGTTCAGTTCGTAGCGCGCAGCCAAATGTAGAGTCTGCCGGGATCGCGTTTCATACGGAGGTGCTAATGTTGGAGCCGCGGAGATAAGTGTTGGCATTCTGTAGCGCTTTAGACGTCTGCATCAGCAGGGAGACGTAAGAAAGACATGGTTCACATGTTCGTATATGTTCGTATATATACATATATATATATATATATATATATATTAAGGAAACACAGTCGAATGAGGATTCAGGCGCTAAAACACAGATTACCGCTTATCACAGATTTAATCTTTCAATTTGTTCACGGTTTTCAACATTCCAGGACATAACTATGTCCAATATTTAAATCTATTACAACGATTTAAGTCACAATTGGATAAAATACAGTCAGAAAACAATAGAACAAAAGGGTCACACATCAAATCCCACACCTATAAAACGTGAAAGTATAAGTTAGCTGATAAGGGGCGTCGCCCTCAAGGCTTAGTTATGGTTCCACGTCGACGCAACGCAAGGGGATTACGGACCCGTTACGTCCTTGCGGACCCTCCTTGCGTCCACCGCAGGGGCCTGACGTGCACCTCCCAAAAATTGTAACCTTGTGTCGAGGCGACGCAGCAGCGAGGGCTGTGATTGGTTCACGCCTGCGTCAAAGCATCTGTGTGGTCATCGTGGTGCTGTGTGTGTGTGTGTCTCTCAGGGGTGCAGGAGGCGGTGGTCATCTGTCTGAACAAGCAGACGCGGGACCCCGTGGAGCAGAGCGTGTGTGTGAGCTCCCGTCGCCCCCCGCAGCTCCTCCAGGACTGCAACGCACAGCCCTGCCCACCCAGGTGAGTCAGGACGCACACACACACGGACACACACGCACGCATGCACGCACGCACACACACACGCACACAGACACACAGAGACACACACACACACATGCACACGTGCACACACACACACACACACACACACACATGCATGCATAAAGACACAGACACACACAGACACACACGGACACACACAGACACAGACACACACAGACACAGACATAGACATGCACCTACACACACACACACACAGAGAAACACACAGACACACACAGACAAACGTGTTAATGCATTCAACGCAGGAGGCGTACCTCACACCAGCACGTTTCAAAGCATTGCGTAAACACCACATTGGTACGTTGTCAACTGCCCCCCCCCCCCGCAGAACCCAAAGATCGGTGGGGCCCTGTTTTGCGTTCACACCCTGTGCTCCGTCGACCGCCCCACCACCGCTAACACCCTCGTCCAGAGGAGCCCGCTGGTGTTTTCCCAGGCCTCGGGGCTTGTGTTGAGGCACAACAAACGCTGCGTCGGTCGTGTTTCCTTTGGCCCGACCGGCTTTCCCAGAAGCCCTCCCACATCCTAACCCCCCAGGCCTCCGGCCCCCCGCTCACAGCAACACTCTTCGGATCGTATTCCCTATAAAAGGGAAACAGCCGTGGAATTTGGACTGAAGTATTGCATTCGTTCCACCAACCCCCCCCCCCCGGTCGCCATCCCCGTCCCCCGTCCCCCCACACCCCCATTCACCTGCTTTCCGTTCCTGGAGCGCTCGTACCGATAGTTGGAATACTACGGAGCTATTTGTTTGGAGAGCTCGCACGGCGATATCCGTCAGGATCTCGTGTTCGTGTCTTTCCATCCGGCCCGGCGGAGCCAGAACGCACTAGCGTTAGCCGAGCTAGCCGTTGATTAGGTCACATGAGACACGCTTGGCGGGATAAGCACACAGGGTCCTCGATGTGTTCCGAGGGCTGCGTAAACACCGCCAGATTAAAAGTAAACAGGGCGGTTGGTACGCGTCTATTTCGGATCCAGGCTCGTGGTTCTGTTCAGTGATTTAGTGAAAGCTGTGATTTTATCTCGGAAGTACGTGCCGCGGGTTTAGCCCCGGCGGTAAATCAGGTTTTAGATGTGGGTCTGAGGCACCGTACCGTTGTGAAACCCATCACTTAGGTCCACTCTGTGCAGCCTGTAGAGCTGCTGACAGGCTGAGACTCTCACTCTGGCTGTCGGCTCCGTCCAGGTTGTCTCTCCCCTCAGACCCCGACTAGGCTTTCCGCCAAATCAGGATTTATGTCCGAGGTCACGACGACTACGGAGAGTTTGAAAAGCCCATCTTTTGGCTTTGGAAACGTACTTTCAGACATCTGTGGGCCGGGGCCACAGATGCTACATCAATTATGTTGTTGTGGAATCTGTGTTCATGCACACTGGACCCGATGGTTTTGAACTATGATCCTGCTCTTATTAATTGCAGTGATTGATGAGGATGTGGGGATATTGATCGCCAGAAGGGAAATACTGTGGCAGCGAAGCGATCTCAGATAACAAAACAAATAGGGATCACATTCTTTGTGTTTCTTTGTGCTCTTTGAGTCAAAACTGCAAAACATAAATGGAAAAATATGCTAGCTATCACTTGATATAAAAGGGCCATCATTTGCAGTTTGGGTAATGGGTTGAGATTGAGACGGGTTATTACACTTGTTTATTTTTTTCTTGATTGGGTAACATTCATTTTGATGGATCGATTGCCAATCGGAAACAACCATTTTACGTTTTTGGCAGTTCACTGCAAGTCAAATTGGACTGTAGCTGGTGGGGGATGATGTTTGTGGTGGGTTACCAGTTATTTTATTTGCTAATTTTGGTTTTCTGGGTTGAGAGTTATTTAGAAAAAAATCCTGTAAATATTTTTTCTGAGGTTGTTTTAATGGGTTTCAATAATGGCAAAACTACACACACACGCGTGATAGCTAGCAAGATGCTAAATTGAATTCCCCAGAGGTTGCCGATGTCAGGACCGCAGAGTCGCTCACCAGCTTCCGCAAAAGACTCAAGACGCAACTGTTCAGAGTTCACCTAGACACTGAGTCCCCCCTTACCCCCCACACCCCCCCCCCCCCCGCCCCCCCCCCCGAACCCAAACCCCTCTTACGCACTTAATGCACACACTTGTTCATAGAACACACTTGTTTCTATGAACATCCTTACTGTTCAGACAGCGATGTATACAGCATATATGATAAACATAATATGTTCTTTCTCTTTCTTCTGACAAATGTACATATTGTAAGTCACTTTGGATTAAAGCGTCTGCTGAACGCCCTGAATGGAAACGTAAGTGCAGGTCAAGCTAAACCCCCCCCCCCCCCCCCCGCAGGTGGCAGACGGGGGGGTGGAGCTCCTGCTCAGCGACATGCGGCGTGGGCCTGAAGACGCGGACCGTGTCCTGCGCCCACCGGCCGGCCCGCGGCAGCAACCTCACCCGGGCCGCGCGGGACGAGGAGTGCCCCCCCTCCAAGCCCGCCCCGGTGCAGGCCTGCAACCGCTTCGACTGCCCCCCCTCGTGGGACCCCCTGGAGTGGGGGAAGGTACGCAAAGGACAGCCCCGGCTTTAGGGGGAGGGTCGCTCGCTTTGGTTTGACCAAACGTTTGATTTGTGTAGTTATATAGTTATTATAGGTAAGTTATAATAGTTATTAGTGGTTATTAGTAGTTCTGTTACGTTCCATTTATTCAGCAGACGTGCTTGAAAGAAGCCACTCGTAGTGAGTGCATTCCACAATCAGTCCCTAAATGTATAATATAAGGATATTGTAAACTATTAATACTTTAGATTTTTTCATTTACAGCATTTGGCAGGCGCTTTTTATCCAAAGCGACTACAGTTACAGTTAGAGTTAGGGTGAGGTGTCTTGCTCAGGGACACCTCGACAATCAGCAATCAGGAGTGTTGAGGTAACTGACTTGTAACCAAGTCAAGTCAACCAACTCTGAGCAACCCTTGATACTTGATACTCATACACAACGTCCGTCAAATCTGTATATCTTTTATTGATTATAATCCATTGCCGCCCTTCATAATTCACGTAATTCATCTACAGTGCATATTTGCATGTTGTGACCCATTGTTGAAAACGGCCGATCAGAGCCTTGTATTTCCAACGTGTGTTCCAGTGCTCGCGTAGCTGTGGCGGCGCCGGCGTCCAGGTCAGGGCGGTGGTGTGCAGGCAGCATCTGGCGGACGGCAGTGCCCTGGCACTGCACGACTCCTTCTGCCCGTCCAGAGTGCCCGGGAACCAGCAACCCTGCGCCAGGCAGGACTGTCCGCCTCAGTGGGTGACCGGGGTCTGGTCCCAGGTACACCCCACCTCCTGAACTACCCTCATGGACTGAACGATGATAATGAATGAAGTCCCATCCTCTTGATATGTGTGTTCTAGCACATGGCTGTCAGTGTTCGGCTTAGCTCAGGAGGTAGAACGGGGTTGACTTGTGACCGGAAGGTTGCTAGTTCGATCCCCGGCTCCTCCTACCTGAGTGTCGAGGTGCTCCTGAGACAGACGCCCTCACCCTGACTGCTCTCGATAAGCTGGCTGTCTCCTTGCATGTTTGACACCGCCGTCGGTGTGGCTAAAAGCGCTAAATGCCCTAAATGTAACTGACCTTGAAAGAGATTATGTCATTATTATTGTTATGTCATTATTATTGTTATGATCATATTCTTACGCTTGTAACTTGTTGTCTAGTGCTCTGTGAGCTGTGGGAGAGGCCTCCAGAAGGTGGAGATGGTGTGCATCATGCAGCGAGGGAACGGCAGCGTTCAGACCCTCTCCCACGACACCTGCTCAACGGCTCCCCGGCCCGCCAGCGTCCGGGCGTGCTCCCTGAGGTCCTGCGACGGTGAGAGACCCCCGTCAATCAAACCAAATGAATGAACGGAGCTTAAGCTGTGACACTGAGTTGATGCTCCTCCTGTAGAACACATCGCTAACAGAGAATTTGCTTTTTATCGTTGGCTTCGGAGCGCCAAGGTGAATTCTTGTTGAAAACGTGTGATTGTTTAGTAGTATATGTAGTATATTGGGTATACTGAGATTAACCAGCCGGACACAGACGTTACTCTTGACATGTTGAGTGTCAAGGGTGCAGTACTTAGATCCTACCACTAGAGGCAGTAGTGCTATTGATCGGATGTAAGTATACCACTTTACAACAGAATCTTTGAACTGTCGTTCATTGCTACCCCCAGAGACCACCCGGCTGGAGATGGCCAAGCCGGAGCCCACCATCCTGGCCCAGAGCAGGGTCTACATCCAGCGGAGGAAGGGCAAGAAGCTGCAGTTTGTGGTGGGCGGCTACGGCTACCTGCTCCCCTGGACGTCGGTGGTGCTCCGCTGCCCCACGCGCCGCTTCGGCAAGGGCCGCGTCCACTGGCTGAAGGACGGCCGCCCGCTGGCCGCCCTCCCGCACCTCTCCTTCACCGCCCCCGGCCACCTCAAGATCCATCAGCTGGACGCCGCCGACGTGGGCGTGTACACGTGCGTGGCGGGGAAGGCGCGGGAGAGCTTTGTGCTCAAGGTCATCGGAAGCAAGCAGAAGCCGTCTTGGCCGGGCGCCGGGGAGGCGTGGCTCCAGGGCGGGGGTCCGGGGCAGAAGGCCGGGGGGCCCGATGCGCCGCTGACGCCCGAGGGTCCGCAGGAGCTGCATGACGCCTTCGGCCGCTACGACTTCGTGGCGCGGCGGCTGCTCGACTTCAAGGCGTCCGTGACGTACTCCGGCGAGAGGAACGGGAACGGGTCGGGGCCGGGGGGCGAGGCGACGACGGGCGGAGAGCCGTCCGATCCTCTGCTGCTGATCGCCGAGACGAAGACGCTGGACGCGGTCATCCAGAGGCTCTCGGAGGGCCTCCAGGGGCCCCAGGAGGAGCTGCTCGTGGCTCGGCTGCTGGGCGAGATGACGGCCACGCGAGGGGACACCAACGAGTCCACGCTGCACCCTCTGGAGCGGGCCGAGTCCTCCACCTCCACAGGGGGGCCTCTGCTGTACCGGCCCGGCGGCAGGGCCCACACCACCAGACCCAGGGCCCCAGCCATCCTCCAGCGGCCCCGGAAGGGGGGCCTGGCGGGGGCCTCGGAGGTGAGCGTGCAGGTGGGATCGCCGCTGACGCTGCAGGGGGGGGTGACCAGCGTGGAGATGAGGTGTGAGGCCGTGGGGCACCCGGCGCCGAGCGTCACCTGGACCAGGGATGGACGTGAGATCCACGCGGACGGCAGGTGAGACAAACAGGCCTTGACTGGCTCATTTTGGCAAATTTCATTGTGAAAGGTTGCATGTATATAGCGATTGGTGACGTATATCTTGGCTACGACTAGAGCTGGGTGAAAAAATAAAATGCCAGTGTCACTAAAAGAAAAGTTGATTTTGGGTTAAGATTTTGATGCAGCGATGACAGGTGTCGTCTTCTTGTGGCCTCAAGGCTCCGTCAATAAGGAAAGGCGCTGGAAGGCCGAGTGTTTCTCCGGCTGCTGTGTTGAGGGGACGGTTGTTGGTGGTCTGGCGATGCCTCATGGTGCTCTAGCTCAGCGGGTTGTTTTCTGTTGACCGGCTGCAGGGTGGAGCTGCTGCCTGAAGGATCCCTCCGGCTCCTGTCCCCGGACCGGGGCGACGAGGGGGTCTACACCTGCACCGCCTCCAACCGCCACGGCACCACCTCCGCGGCCACACGCTTACAGATCTCAGGTAGGATGGAGCAATCCTCTGGTTCCCCTATGAGGCGTAGACCATACATCTACATTTACACTGAGGGCGTTTAGCCAACGCTTTTATCCAAAGCGACTTACATTAAGTACATTTGTCAGAAGAAAGAGAAACAACAAGATATCTCTGTCGGTACAGTAAGGATGTTCATAGAACCAAGTGCCAAGCACTAACCATCACTAGGTTAACCCATTCCCCGTACACAACAAAGATAACTAGGATGAGACGCTACACAATGCTAAGTACTATTTTTAAGTGCAAGGACGTACAACATACAATAAGATTGTATATAATAAGATACATTAAAGTCATTACATGACAACCCATAAAGTCCTGATCCCCACTTTGTCCGGATAATCTGTGGTGATGTCAGCGGTGGCGTCGTTATCCTCAAAGACTTTCGGGGCGGGTTAAGTAACGTCTCCTGCCTCGTCGACGGACGACGTGACTCGTTCTCCCGAGGGGCGAGCGGTGATCCGTCGGGGGCTGACTCTCGTCTGGCGGAGCCAGACATCAACACCGCAGCGCGCTAGATCTCTTTAGCACACGCTCAGCCCGTCGCTCTGAGTCACCGCTGGGGAATGTCCTGAACGTGCCACTCGGCTTGGATCTCACCTTCTGGAGCCCCACCTCCGCCTCACTCCCCCCCCCCCCGCCTCACTCCAGCGGCAGGAGTGTCGGTGCTCATCAAAGCACCGATGCAACGTGGGTCTCCCGAGAACAACGAGAGGGGAGGAAGGACGGTGTGGGGGGGGGGTCAGAGCACATCAAAGCAGTGTGTGCGGTGTGTGCTGCGGACATCTCGTCTGAAGAGGGGGGTTGGGAAAGGAGTTGTTTGGGAGGGGGCGTCGGCCGGGGGGAAGGGGTCCTTCAAGGCGAGGTCCAGGGAGAATATAACGCACGAGAAATGGGTTATACATATGTTTCATGTTTCTATTTTAAGGTTATAATGTCGATTCTGTGGGAAACCAACGAGTATCTTCAGATTGCTTTTGAGGAAGGTACCTTGCAGAAATAATTGATTGATGGTTTATAAACGTGTGTGTGTGTGTGTGTGTGTGTGTGTGTGTGTGTGTGTGTGTGTGTGTGTGTGTGTGTGTGTGTGTGTGTGTGTGTGTGTGTGTGTGTGTGTGTGTGTGTGTGCATAGGACAGGAACTCTCTTGAGGCAGGATCTTACCCAAACACACAACAACCAACTCTTACGGTTTGATAAAAACGTATGGGTTCTATCAAACTTTAGCCAAACTGTTGGCTTTTGACTGATAATGGAACATTGACAAAAATATTATTATCCATTTTCTGGTACCAAATAGGATTATTTATCCTATTAGAGTTTTAGATTTGTATCACTTAGTGATATCATGGATCTCAGCTTATTTTCCGGTTTGCAATGTACATGCTCACACATGTTTTGATTTAACTGTCCCATACCCTTGAAGTAATCTTGCATCAGGCCTGTATGAGAACCATATGTATTTAATGTTTTATGTTAAAGCCTGGATATACCAGCACTCACTGTCTAGTCCCCTGTCTTCTGATAATGGTTTGGTCTGTTAATCATATCTATAAACTGTTTCAACAGCAAGGAGTTTAAACAAACTTCATAAATGCCTTTAAATAACTTAGGAAATGGGAAACCTTAGACAGAAAGATCCATATGGCATTCATGCAATATTTGAATATAGGTTTATGTTGTGGTGTTTCTATCCCCCCTTCATGAAGTCTCATATTCTGTTGTTGTTGTGTTTTATTTTTGTTCACAACAAAGGTCCAGGTTGTCTCCATGGAAACGGTGGCACCGCGTCGGACGGCTCCCTCTGCCCCAACTCCACCAACAGCAGCAAGGTGTCTGAGCTCTGTCATGGACAAGCCTGCCCCCTCAGGTACCTGACTGCTACTGCAGGCCAATTCTATATTTCCTCATCACACACACACACACACACACACACACACACACACACACAGTCACTAACACACACAGGGAAAAAATCCCAATAAAAGACAATGCTCAGGTAAATTCTTTATTATTTAAAAGACAGGTCAATTCTTTATTTCCTCATCTCAAACACACACACAATCACACACACACACACACACACACACACACACACACACACACACACACACACACACACACACACACACACTCAGGTATAGCCCAATAAAAGACAATGCAATATAAATCATGATTGGTGTAACAACCTTGGAGAGGAATAACCTGAGCCATGGAGGCGCGGTGCGTTTAACAGGCCCAGTGTGGCTGTCACCCGCAGTCGAGACATGAATGTAAAGCTGTTGCCCCATGTGGTCCTTGTTTAATAATAAATCTTCCCCATCGGCTCCCTCTTAAGCCTTCTCCGGTCGCTTCCTGTCACATGACCTCGATGTAACATGTAGAAGAATGCAGCTTTGACTGCTTTTACATGTCTGTATCATACGATACAACTTTATTAATCCCCCGTAGGAGAAATTTGTTAAAATTTGTTATGTTTTGAGTAGGCTTTAGTATACCTGATTAGGGGCCATATGTCCTTAGAGCAATATTCGTATCGAACGTATCGAAAACAGAAATAGAAAAAAAGTACGATTTGATCAGATGTGTCATTTCTTCTTCCCAAATGGGACATCAGAGTAGCAAGAACAGTTTGCTGCAGTTAAAGGAATTAAAAACATTTTTAAAAACATTCAATGAGAATAGGTCGTCAAAAAATATACAAAAAATACTAAAACAAGTGAGTAAGTAACAAACCCATTTGAGAAATCGCTAAATAAATAACTGCTTTTATTTGGAGAGACTTGTTTAGTTTATTTGAAAATAAGTGCGACCACACCTCGGGAAATCTGAGCCAATGTGGCAAGCATCTCATCTAATAACGATATCGGGATTACTCCAAGCTCCTCAAAACACAAAGAGTGTAAAGATCTAACCGACTTCAACCAACTTTTCCTTTTCGGTTGGTGTTGGTGGAGCAGGTGGCAGGTGGATGTTTGGACCCCCTGCTCCGTCAGCTGTGGAGGGGGCACCCAGGGTAGGAGGGTGACCTGCGTGGGGGGCCCGGACCAGAGGCCCCTGGAGCTGGAGAGCCAGCGATGCTCCTCCGCGGGGAGGAGACCTCCCTCCGATACGAAGCCCTGCAACTTGCAGCCCTGTGTGGGGTGGACCTCTGGCCACTGGGGGGCGGTAAGCTCCACTCAGCTCCCAGTCACTGTCACTTGTATAGCCGTAACTCACAACACAGTGCTTCAAAGTGCACAATATATGAAACCTCCTAGCCCTAAGGCCTCTAAAGGGCGAGGAAAACATATGAATTATCGAGGAAGAAACATTGCTAAGGAATGCAGAAAGGATGCAAAACTAAAACTAGCTAAGCTGTTTAATACCCGTACCCGGGTACATACAGTACAAGTGGTAGACCCATAATTAGTGTTATGAGTGACAAATGTGTTTATCCTATGATGACGCCTCTGTAAATAGGATCTATTGGATCATACATAAAATAATTGGATGTAATTCATAATTCATAATTGGAGTGGGAAGATTGGAGTGGGAGGCCAGGAATACTGGAGAAATTAAAAATGAAGATATCCTTCCGGCACAAAGCAAAATGTCAGACATGTTGCCTACAACACTGTTGTAGGAAAAGTTTGGACCAAACTTTGCGGTTGGTTTCTGTGTATCCCTTCAGTTATGTCTTAATAAGTTCCAGGTACTAGTTTGGAGACTCGGTTCTTGGATCGCCCTTTTATTTTGAAATTGTCCACTAAGTGGCAGCATTAGATGCTGTCCGTTCACATGTTAGTGTGAGGGAAACACACATTCTGCTTTCCTTTCAACCGACAAAAACGTAATAAACTTGTGTCTTTCATCTGTCCTTTTAGTTTTATCCATCAAATGCCTGACTTCATCCAAGTGGAAATTAGATAAATTCTAAACTGTAGTCCGGCCAATTACAATTGGCAGCCATGTTTCCTTTCCTCCCTCAAAAATCCTGATTTAAGAGAGGATATCAAATGGATAACACATGGTTATTAACGCGGGCGCACACGAGGATGTGACTCGCTAGGCCGAGCTCAGACGAACACGCCGGGAGATTTGTTTGAAGACCTGAATAAGCTAGCAGGTTGTGATGTCATTCTCGCGTACACAAAGATAAGATAAGACAAAGCTTTCTTCATCCCCGGAGTCAAGTTCAAGTGTCGATAGCAGCAACAGCATTGACAATATAACACAGGAGAGGTACAGGGAAGAGGTAGTTTACAGAAATGAACCAGAAAAGAATAATACGATAAAATAAGAACACAATTTAAGATCAAGTGAAAGCAGCTTGCCCTAGAGATCTGCACTTCACTCTGAAAGTGTGAATGATATGTACAGTCTGTCCATACAAATAATAATACAAATAAAAATAATATGCATAAGTTCAGTCTCCCAATAGTCTCAGTCTATCAATCTGTGTCTATCTAATGCACCCGTATGAATCTGAAAGAACATATGAATGGATGAGTGTTTGTGTGAACGTGTGAATGTCCCTCTGCGTCGTAGTGTCACGGTCACTGCGTGGGACCCAGCCTGGCCACCCAGCGCCGGACGGTTCACTGCCAGGACACCAACGGCACCAGGGTACCCAACAGACTGTGTCCCGGGCCACAAAGGTGAGGTCCCAGAGCATGTCTCACCACGAGTCGTGTCAAGTAAATGTCATTTTTTTTAAATTAAAAAATCGTTATTTATTTTAATGTGCATTCGCGGAAACGAAAAGCGTAAACTGTGTCAAACGAGGCTTTCTGAGTGTGCGTAGGCGTTTGCATGCTTTCATTCGAGGGGCTGGTTCATGGAGTCAATTTGAACCGTCCTCATCACTAGTCACGGCTCACTTACTATTGGTAAATGTTAAATGGACTGCATTAATACAGCGCGTTTCTAACCAGTGGCCACTCAAAGCGCTTTACAATACTGCCTCACATTCACCCATTCATGCACACATTCACACACCGACGGCGTCAACTATGCAAGGCGAGGAGCAGTGAGGGTGAGGTGTCTTGCTCAGGGACACCCCGACACTCGGGGCTAGGGGATCGAACTAACAACCTTCCGGTTACCAGTCCACCTGCTCCACCTCCTGAGCCACATGCGGCCCCATTGGCTCCGCAGGCTGAGCTAGTCAGGATCCCGCTGTTAGCATCGTGGTTATTAACGGCCCCTCCCTCCCCGGGCCCCAGACCGGGCTCCCAGAGGAACTGCTCGTCGGAGGCCTGCGCGCTGCACTGGCGCACCGGCCCCTGGACCCAGTGCACCGCCACCTGCGGTCACCACGGCTTCCAGTCCCGCCACGTGACGTGCGCGGACCCCAAGACGGGCCGGAGCAGCCGGGACCACCAGTGCACCTGGAGGCCCCGCCCCCCCAGCTGGCAGCGCTGCAACCTGACGTCGTGCGGACGAGGTGAGGGTCAGAACAGAACCGCGACGCAAAAGAGCTTCCAGGGATGTTTCTGTTTGTTTGTGTGTACAGTTGGGTTTCATTTGTTTGTTTTGCAGTTGGGTTTCAATTTGTTTGTTTTACAGTTGGGTTTTGGTTGTTTTGTGTGTACAGTTGGGTTCCAGTTTGTTTGTTTTACAGTTGGGTTTCGGTTGTTTTGTGTGTACAGTTGGTTGGGTTTCAGGTTGGTTTCTGTTATTGTTCTCGTGTTTAAAGAAAGCATTTTCGAGGGAGTTTCCGATTTCTTTCTACTTTTAACTCTTGAACTTCCCCTTCTACAAACCCTTTCTAACCTGACTGCTGGACCAATTCAAAAGTGAATATTAGTCAGGAACCTTTGATTTCCAAGGGCCATTATCAGCGGGCTCAGACCAAAATGCCTCTAGTCGCAATTGGACGGACCTACAACCAATCAGAATAACGAAATGTGCGACACATCAGCGGCAGCCATCTTGGTTGTTTATGTAAAAAGCCTCAACGGAAGCCCATAGGGCGCTCCTCTGTTCAGTCATTGTATCAAACAACGCCTCTTGTTAGATAAACGGTTGTAATTGGCCTGACCCGGGCCAGGTCTGCTGGAGATCTGTCTGAACGGGAGGGGGGCCAGACGCTTACGCCAGAGCAAATAAAACTTGGACTAAGTTAGACTATAACTAACCCCCGGTAAGTCATCCAACGTCTCTCAAAAGGCTGTTGTCCCACGTGGCTCTAAACAATACTAACCCCGATGCGTACGTCTCTCTCTGTGTCTCCCCAGCGGAGGAGTGCCGTGACAGCACGCGCTACTGCGAGAAGGTCCACCAGCTGCTGCTCTGCGGCCTCCCCCAGTTCAAAACCCGCTGCTGCCTGTCCTGCCGGGACACGCCCGGAGACCCGGGACACCGGAGGACGCCCGCAAAATGACAACGACGACTGAGACCACTGGACGAGTCCGGAGACAGGGGGCGCCGTGGTCAGGCGGGGTGAGGGAGAGGACTGGACTGGACTGGACTGTGGCCCACGCTAGGACTCTAAGACGTTGGTGCAGCCCTGTCAACAAAGCCTTCAGTTTATTTATTGTGTTTTATTTCTAAATCTAACTGGAGTTCATGACCCTTGCTTTTAGAGTCCAGAAGTGACCTGGAGGGGCTTTTTAGCGGGGGCGGACACCGACGCTGTAACTTAATAATGATGGCTTCCTCACGGACCGCTGTTGAACTGCCTTCATGTGCTACTCTATGCCAACTTCACAACCCGTGTTTCACAAGAGCCACTGGAGTTTGAAATATCCCATTTTGACAAAGCATCGTTTAAAAAGTAAAGAGAATTCAAGGGGTGTGTTAACAGGAGAATGCCATGCCAAAGAGCCTTTCATAAAGAGAAAGGTATGTTATGTAGTTTGCACGACCTGCTTAAAGACATTTTCTTTAAACCATTCAGGTAAAAAAAAATACAATCCCCAAAGATGAAACCTTGCAATTTGTTTCCTGGTATCTTCATTGGATGAAATGGGTTTCCATCATATTGCACTACTATGAAACACAAACTTCTTTAAGGAAAAAGAAAATCAGACTTTTGCACTCGAAACTCCAAGTCTATGTTAGGGACGTGGCTTGGTGAGTTGTTTTTTTATCTCCTCTTTGTTGTTATTAATTGTTGCATTTAGATGTTGTTTTTTTTCTTTTGTGACATGATTTGGTGACTTTAGCCAAACGGTGAGAATGTTCTTTTAACCACTCCGAGACATATCTGAACTCAAGGCCAAGCAAAGTCTTTGCTTCTACCAAACCCTCCTGCTACCAAAGATACATACTATAGTATGATTTATATTATAGTGATACTACTAAAATAGAAAATACTAACTTTACACAGGCTGATTGTTGTTTCAGAGATAACCTGAGCAAAGAACCTTTTGAACCTGTTATTTTATGGGGCCACGTTAACATTACTGGCCAAATTGTAACACTTTACAATAAGATAACATTAATTAACCATTAATAAACATGAGTTAACGCAGCAATACGCATTATTGCATATAATTAGCTTATGGGATAGGGTCAGGGTTAGTGGGTTTAAATAATGTATGATTGAATACGTCAGTTGACACAAACACTAACCCTAACCCTTTTAATTAATAATTACTTCTAAGCTTATTACCATATAAACTAATGGTAATTAGTGGTTATTTAATGTGGCCTGTTGTAAAGGGTTATTGGCCATTTTACCCAAATAAGTATAGCTGACAGATGAGATGGGCAGTGTTCATGTGTAGATCCAGATTCAACACAAACCTCTCTGATCTCTGCATGCTTACCTTCTAAGGGGATCTATGGAAGAAATCTGGAAATGTAGTGTTATTGGGCCGGCAATGTGAACAACACGGCCACTGTAAAATAAAGTGTGATCTGGGTAGAAACCTTTTTTGTTAATTTATTAACTGTAAATGACTGCTGGGTTTGCACTTTGAGGCTTCGTCTTATGTCCTCAGCAGCAGGGTTAGTAGCAGGAACAGTATCTTCAGCAGAAAAGAACGTCATTGGCAAGTTAACGTTTTAAAATGGGATCAAAACCCTGTTAAAGCTTTTAGTGTTTAAAAGCTCAAACTTGTCAAACTTTCATGACTCCTTTCAAAAGATCATTTAATTCAGTGTTTGATCTATAATCTTAAACATTTATATCATGCTATTGTAGTTTACACAACAAGATTTCGTCTTTTGGAAGTTAAGCGGCTTTCATCAAGAACAATGAGTTATGTAGATATGACATTTTTGTTTATTCAATGTTTGCTGAAAATGAGATGTTTTTTTCTTTGAACTATTTATTTCTGTGTGTTGTTGTGGAACTGTGAGTTTTCTTTTTGTTGTAAATACTACAGGGCTTGGATGTTACTGATAATTTGCTCCCAGGTAATACTATTCAACGTGCATGCTATAGGGGCCCTCTACTGGTGATGTGATACGTTGTCTTTCCATGCAAGTGCCTGGTCATTCACTAGACAATAAAATAAAATACATTCCTTCAACAATACGTGTGTTGCCTATTGTACTTCAAAATAGCTCAGTGTCACTGAGATTGTTTCATGATTAGAACAACTTATGCACTTATGTTGTCCTAGTGTGATTAAAGCTCCCATTGTATTTGTATATAAATATTTTACTCCGGAGCATGGCTATATATGTCAATGGTGAAGAAAGTCTAACTTCATTCACAGGGAGACTAGCTCATCATTCCAGTCAGGACCGGCGCTAGCCATTTGGGTGCCCTAAGCACAAATGCATTGTGGTGCCCCCCCCCCCGAAAATAATCAATCAAACATCAATTCAGTAATTTTCAGTACGTTTCTCTTTATTTCCAAAATAACTTCTCAACATTAATGTTTTGCAAAATGTAATGTGCAAATAAAGAGAAATTAAAATCTTGATAAAAGACTACACTAATTTTGCATTAACAATAGCACCAAACATTAACATAAGTCCTGAACTACTAGTTGATGGTTGTTGGTGCTGTTGCAGAGTCTGCAGTGATTGGTGGTTGATGATGTGTGCTTGAACTGCTGGTGGATGGTTGATCATCTAAATCTTCCTCCTGGTCTTGAGGAACTCCTTGCACATATCTAAGCATTGACCCTGCATTCAGAAATACAAGAAAAAATACTCAAGGATTGTACACTGAAATACAGTTTTGCACCTTGATTCAAAAACAATATTACATATTAATTACAGGTTTATGTAAGCCAATGTGTAAATCACTGATGCATGACAACATTTAAAACTATTTTACCTTTAAGACAATGATTGATGGCTCACAATATAAAAAAATCTACATAATTTGAAAACTATGAATGTGAAGGGAGGGGGATCTACATAACTAAGATTTCTTTATTTTCTTTCAAATTGTAGTTTCACCTGCAGATATCGCCCAGCAGATGCAAGGTTTCTCAGAATTCATGTTACCAGGAGCCATTCTCCATTCATCAACTCATTACTTTAAAGTATCATCTGTAGCATTACGTTTTCCACTACAGTACACAATTGCATAGTCGTTGGTTCACAGTACACATGCATAACGTCATAACGTAGGCCACATAACAAACGCCAAATAAACGTCCTGAAATGCAGTAGACCTATATAAGTAAACTTGGCTATACTTGGCTGACGACTTCTGATGGCTAAAACAATATAGGAGCTAACGTTAGTTTGTTGACGTTAACGGTAACGTTAACATTACCTGGCATGAGCATAGACATTCATACAAGGACTAAATTACAGAATTAGCCATTTTTATTTAAAACATTGTCTTACCTGCCATCGACGTGCGTGCATCATCTCGCTGTCTCTTCTTTTTTCTCTTATCCGCCCCCGACTCTTGATGCCTTTTCGAGGCCATGTCCAAACACAGGTGTCTGCCAAACTTGAGAATGATCTAATCGAACATACCACTGGGATGTGGGGGAGGGGGGCACCTGATTTTTTTGGTGCCCCCCCAGACACTTGGTGCCCTATACGCGCAGTGCGTGTTCTGCGTGTGCGGAGCGCCGGTACTGATTCCAGTCATCATTCAATACAACCAGTTTCACTGCATTGCCCTGCCAAGAGCTACTTCCTCATTTTTGTTTCACAGACACAGAGGACTTATGGCACACTCTCCGCTCCTCATGAACAACAAATACAGAAGAATCACTTCCACCCATCGATGATGCCAATCGGTCAGCACCCCCTGCCACCCCAATAAGATCGCATTTCAGATATTTTGATGGATAATGTGCAAGATGGTGACAGCAGGAAAGGATGTGGCTCGATCCTGTTTGAGTTTAATCCGGTTGAAGAGAGTTTTCCTTGTGGACACACTGGAGAAGCGGATCGATGCCCTGCTGGACGTTCTTCTGTCGAGGGAGGTTTTCAACCGGGACGACCGGGAGGACGTGCTGTGTCAGTCAGGGCCGCGGGCGAGGGTGAGAAAGGTGCTGGACATCTTGGAGTGCAAGGGCGAGGAAGCTGTCAACATATTTCTCTGTGTTGTTGATCAACCAGAAACACCAAGTAGTGTTGTGGGCAAAAGCAAAGACCAGCCGCTGTCTTTGGGTATGTAAATGAAAGTGAAAGAAAGTGAAATGTGCTTTACTTGAATTTTATTTTGTTCTTGTACTCATGAGTTTATTTAATTCCAATATTTATGCCATACCTGTGAAATACTGGTACAATATTTATTCTGCGGTTTCGACATTGTTAGAAACCAAAACTATTTGAAATCTCCTGCTCATTGTCAGATATTTTTCTTTATTCAGAGTGCAATCAAATAAAGCAGAAGCACAGGGAGGTCCTCAGACGAAGGAGTGAGAGCATGCTCTACTACAACACCCGCCATGGCGAGAAAATCCTCTTTTCCGAACAATACGTCAACCTTCTGTTGGTCAACGGACACCAAGGCCTGGACATCAAACGGCACGAGATCCTAGCCTATGGACGGAAGCGGCTATCTCTGCAGCAGAAGTCTGCAGAGCATCGGCGAATCACACCCGCCCAACTCTTCTCCACAACCAACGGAGCCCGGCCTGTCAAAAAGATCCTAGTGACAGGGGTGGCCGGAATAGGAAAGACCATCCTGGTGCAGAAGCTACTGCTGGACTTTGGGAATAACAAAGATAGCCTCGGCTTTGACTTTATCATCCACATGACCTTCAGGGACCTCAACCTGGTGAACAAGCCTGTGAACCTCCGGGAGTTGGTCTTGCGGAAAAACCGTCACTTGGCCAAAGAGCTGGACAACATATTGGCCAATGAGGACAAATTGCTCATCATCTTCGATGGATTTGACGAGTTCAGACACTACAGGCGCTGCGACATAGATGCGTTTGTGTGTGAGCCGGACGACTACGCTGAGGTGGAGGAGGTGTTCACCAGCCTTATGTTGGGGGAGCTCCTCCCAGACACTTCCATCATCCTGACGAGCAGGCCCACGGCCATCGGCCATATCCCAGTGGGCTGCGTGGACCGCTTTGTGCTCATCGCCGGCTTCTCCCTGGACGAGATCCAAGACTTCTTCTGTCGCTACTTCCAGGACAAAGGCCTGGCGGCGAAGCTGTTCAGGGTGGTGCGAGAGAACGAGCTGATGTTGACACTGTGCTACATACCGGCGTTCTGCTACATCATCTGCTGCATTCTGAAAGAAAGCAAAGACCTCACCGGGGACACGCCTCGCACCATGACGGATATTTATGTGCAGTATTTGGTGGCCCTTCTCCGCACTCACACCCAGGAGAGAGGGAAGGCCTCCAGTGCTGATCAGGGAACGTGCGGTGGGCTGCAGCTCTCTGACGCAGTGCTGAAGCTGGCTCGGCTGGCCTTCCTCAAGCTGATGGATCAGCAGACACTGTTCTACGCCAGTGACCCGGATGTGGCCCCATTGGAAGGGTGTCCCTTGGCCAGTACCTTCCTGGACAAGATGGTGGCACAGGAGCCCGGCTGCACTGAAGACGTGTACTCCTTCGCACACCTCACGGTTCAGGAGTTTTTTGCCGCGGTTTATTGTGCCATGACGGACCAACCGCTGCCTGATGTCTTACAGCAGGACAGCAGCACCGGCGAGAACACAGTTAAGGGACACTTGGATCTGTTCAACCGCTTCCTCTCTGGGATCCTCTCTGAGCGCAATACCAAGCTTTTGGCAAGGCACGTGGGGTTGTCTTGTGACGAGGGCAAGGCTGAGACTTATCGCCAGAGGATGGTCAGCAACCTCAGGAGCCTGTGCGAAAACGGCATGCACATCTTGAATAGTTTGCATTGCCTTTTTGAGCAGCAGAATCCTTCCCTGGGAGAGCGAGTGAAGGCACAGACCCTGCGACTGAATGTCAGTGATGAAGCCCTCTCCCCAATAGATTACAACACCATCCAGTACTTCCTGAAGGCCACTGCGGGGGATCTCTCAGAGCTGGATCTGACGGGAACGGACGTAAGTTACGAGGCATTGAGGGATCTCATGCCTCACTTGGTCAAATGCAAGCAGCTCTGGTGAGTTCTGAGGTATAATATTCTTATTAGATGCAACAATAGTGATTTTCGACATTTTGACTGATATTTATGTTTAGTCATTTAATTTCCATTCTGTTTGTTTTGTCCTTTATCATTGTTCCTCAATTTGAGGGGATTCTAGAATAACCTCAGCAATTACTTAATGATTCATTTTTCAGGATTGGGGAAAACCCTCTTGATATGGACACGATTCAAGTCATCGCTGATGTGTTGCAACAGTCAGACTGTTTTACCCATCTCGGGTAATGTTGCCATCACTGCTCTTGTGTGCTTTGTTGTAGAAATTATCTTTAGAGAGTAAAACACTTGAAACATCTTGTTGAAACAGAACATTGTAGTGGATTGAATTCCACTGAATGAGAAATCACGCAAACACATCCAAGCTTATCTTTTGATTGTTTGAGCTTGTAAAATACTTTTTTAAACATAGAGGAACTCTACTTCCTTTTTTAAGTTCCTCAATATCGTCTCTCCTTTCCATTTACCTAAAACGATTATGATGCTGTGTCAATTACCATGTTTTTAGAATCGGATGGGCAGATATTGGTGATGAAGAACTACTGGTGCTTTCCAATGCAATTAGACAGAAGAAAGTACTCAAAGAATTATGGTAAAACTGGTTTGTCATGATGCTGTGCTTTTTTTTTAGAAAGAAAACCTATTTTCAAATGATGATGATTTACGAATGTGTTTATCATGACTACAATTTCCAAATTGTTATACATTTTAGCAAGTCAATGGATACCACACCTTTTAATGAAGCTCTTAAAGGTCAGCACTTTAATTGGACTGCATTTAGCAATCAAAAATAAAACATCACTTGAAACAATCTGATACCGCATTAGAGGATTACAATCAAGCAATGTATAATCTATATCTTCACCCCTGGTTTGTTGTAGGTAAACTCAGGTCAGGGGTTTGGAATTAAGGTTAATCAACATATAGGCCTTAGTCCTATAGGGAATTCAGTACATATTTGAACATGAACCCTAGATCTTTTAATCCATTTATTGTATTAGTTCCTCCGGTATTTTATTCTATCATCCGATGTGACCTTTGTTTTCTCTATGGTAGGATGGAGGGGAACAGGGTGACCTGCAGAGGTCTGCTGTCGCTCAGTGACCTGACCCCAAGCCCCCTCAGTAAAGTTGTGTGAGTTCAACGGCAACAATGTAGACAATAGACAACAACAATGAGAATCATCATTTTTCCATTGTTGTGACGCCTGATGCGCTGATGTTCATTGATGCGTTTATCAAATCCCCCCCCCCCACACGCACACACGCACTCAGCGCCATATGGAACGACGTGACGGACACGGAGGTGCGGTCGCTGCACTCGCACGGCGCCTACGGGGACAGTGTGACGGTGGACTTCTCGGAGGACGAGGTGTGGGCGGGGTGGGGCCAGTGGGTGCTGAGGAGGTGCTCGGTGAGCAGCAACGAGAAGCTCCTCACCGTGCTTCACAAGGTGTGCAAGATCTCCACGCACTACCTGGAAACGGCCTGGGCCCACACCTTCTACAGGGACCTGGGAGGCCTGGTGAGGAGCCGCGTCGAGCAGTGCACGGAGGAGGACATGAGGAAGAGGCTGGAGAAGTTTGTGGGCGTTCTGCAGTGAGGGAGGATGCAGGCTCTCACACCAGGGGGATACCCCCCCCCCCCCCCGCCAGGGGGAGGCCGTCATGACGTTAACTGTCTTATTGGTCGCGGAGCAGACCCCGTTCCCCAGATGTGAGGATGGAGAATCGCCTGGGGTGGCAGTAACTCAGGAGGTAGAGCGGGTTGACTGGTCACCGGAAGGTTGCTAGTTTGATCCCCTAGCTCCCCGAGTGTCGGGGTGTCTCTGAGAGAGACACCTCACCCTGACTGCTCCTGACGAGCTGGCTGTCGCCCTGCACGGTTGACACCGCCGTCGGTGTGTGAATGTGTGCATGAATGGTTGTAAGTCTCTTTGAATAACAGCGTCTGCTAAATCCACTAAATGTAAATGTGAATGTCAATTTGTCAGAAAAGGGAAATGAGGGTTGCCTACTCATGAGCTGGTGTGATGGAATGCCCCAGCAGCCACACCGGTCATGTGGGTGATGTTCTCACAGACAGGCATCGTCATCCACCTCATCGTCATTGTTGTAAATATTATTGTTTTTTTCACGTTTCATAAACATCCTCCATCCATGCATGTAGGCCATAGCATTGTGTCAATTAATAATCAATAAGGCTAACAATTAGGCCTGCAAAAATACATTTTTTTAAAAGACAATCAAAAACACTTTAAACTGTGCAGTTTAAAAACACTTTCAACTGTACACTTTCTGACCGCGCACTAAGTTTGGAGCCTGTGGTACCTGCACTATGTGTATTTTGTGTCTGTGGTTTGTTGTGAAAAGAAGAAGTTGTCAAATATAGAATTTATGTAAAAACTAGAAAATGCATTTCCTGCAGAAACTGCGTTGAGTGCTGTGGTGCAAAGTGAGGTTGGAAATATGTTTCAATAAAGCAACACAGATTAAGACGTAAAGAAACGTTTAATAGCTTAAATCAAGTGAAAAGGTTTGAATATAGTTCTAAAGTGTAAAGTCTAATTGGATTAAACACTGTAAACATACACACCATTTTAAAATGGCAAATAGTTGGAAACAAATAAAGTGTAAGAGTTAAACATATAGCTAAAATTATTTATTACGTTTGAATACATTTTAGATGAAATATAGAATACCGAGCTGTTGTGACAAAGTGTGAAATGGATGTATCAAGTCAGTGTAAGAAAGGGTAGGAGAAGAAGTGTGTGTGTGAGATCACTACAGCTCACAGACACAGTAGTAAGGTGTGTGCATGTTTCTGATATTGTCCACCAGGTCTTGGCTCAGATCAGCATGCCTGTCTCCATCTACTGGTGATGCAAGAGGCAGCATGTCCGCTCGTCTTGGATGAGATACACATTTTACCAACAGCATTCCATTTGTGCCCAATTCTGATTCACAGACTGCATTTTTCATGTGAAAATATTAATGGCCAGTACGGGTATCGAACCCGCGACCTTGGCGTTATTAGCACCACGCTCTAACCAACTGAGCTAACCGGCCACATGTGATTTCCCGCCCATTCTTTGAAATTAATTTGTTGTGTTTTTTATTTCTTGCATTAGTATTAACTTTCTTTGATTCACTTGTGTCCGCTTCTCTCTTTATACTTTTGTAATTTAACTTTTAAGGACATGGACAACCGTCCAAACTCTCCACCGTCACAGGAGGCGGGACTGGTCCGTATGACATCGCCCACAGACAGTGTTGCCAGATTGGGCCAGATTTCCCGCCAAATCTGGCCCAATCTGGCAACACTGGCCACAGGGGCGGGTCTCTCCCGATGACGTATTTAATGCGCGCCGCGGCAACGCCGCTCCTGTGTTTTGGTGTCTTGATCGTCATGAACTCGTTCGTCTCCTAGAGGATCGATACTCACCGTTTATCGGTAAGGGCTGAGAAGAGTGAGAAAGATGTCGTTTTTGTTGTGCACTCTTGACCAGACTTAATTTGTTAGTGTTTTGTGTTATTACTGTTGCGTTCGTCACACAACGTCAGTTTAGCGCTCAAATCAATCAATCAATATATATATTTTATATATTTTTTTAATGCAACAATTTAGCATTTGCAAGCAGCTCGAATTGTATGATGTGGATTTTAAAAAGTCTAATCTTGGTGTTGTAATTTCCTCAGTACATAACTAGTTGCTGCAACTATTACAATAAATGGGATATCACCAAAAGAAAAACACAAATCCAATCCAATATTCAGTGTGCAAGTGTGTTTTGTTAAGTAGTCCAACCTAATCTTAAAGACCTAGATCAGGCTCCAATACAAGTGTCTGCAGTGCAAGTAAATGTCAGAGCAATCCTCCTGAAACAGCAGAATGGACCCACTAAGACACTGCCTTGATATGAGGGTCTCGTCTGTAGCTAGATGAGCCCAAACTAGAGATTGTTGATGTCACTTCACTGTAGCCCCACCTCCACCCCCAGATGATTGACACGGAGCGGAGGCCCGCCCCCGGGCAGGCGAAGCACATGGACCCCGAGAGTAAGAGCAAGGAGAGTGAGAAGAAGAAGAGGCCTCGGGTCAAACAGCTGCTGGCCGACATCAAGAAGCAGGTGGACTTCTGGTTCGGGGACGTCAACCTGGGCAAGGACCGCTTCATCAAGCAGCTCATCGTTGACTCGGCGGATGGATGTAAGTCCTGGCCGGAGGCGCAGAGCTCTCAGGTCTATGGGTGTACAGGAGTTCTCAGCCTGAGGTTGGTGGGAACGGTGTGGCTTGAGAGTCCTGGCTTGTAAGCGACAAATATTAGCGGATACATATCTGCTGATGGAACAATTATTGTAAATGATTTGAAATGGCTGGCGTCTTGCTTACACCAAGAGACGCTCAAATCAATCTCAGCCACGAGCGTACAACAACTACTACTTCTACTACTAGATCTACATTTAGCAGACACTTTTATTCAAAGCAACTTACAATAAGTCCATTTGTCAGTAGAAGGAGAAACGACAATATATCTCTGTCAGTACAGTAAGGATGTTCATAGAATCAAGTGCCAAGCTAACAATATCTAGGTTAACCCATTCCCCGTATACAACAAAGATAGAAATGATAATTTTACCTAAATAATAAGTTCTACTACTACTAATAATAATAATAATACTGAGGGCTGGCAATAAGTACTAAATGTGTCGTGTTCCTCAGACGTGGATATTTCTGTGTTGACGACCTTCAACCGAATGAAAAAGCTGACGATGGACACCAAGCTCATCGCCCGGGCTCTGAAGAACTCCACCGTGGTCGAGGTACTTTAGAGCAGATGCACAAAGTGGGGAAATGAATCGATGGATTACGAGACATCCACCATGTATGAACAAACCTGTATATTCAGCCGTGCTTTTCTGTCTTTATTTTTTTTAGGTCAACCTAGAGGGGAATAAATTAAGACGGCAACACCCGATCAGGGACACGACTAAGAACGTGGACAGCTGCACCGTCTATGTGGTAAAGGCAATCGTGTTTTGCACATGACTGTCACACCTGCAGCACAAATTGTATAAAGTATGCGTACTTATGCTTAACACGTTGTTGACACTGCAATGGCATGGCATTGTAAGACACTTTGGATAAAAGTACTTACTGAAAGGCATCTCAACTAAGCTTCAGTTAGTTTCTTTTAACAATGTCTATATTCCATAGAGACACGCGATGACTCTACACACTAGGGGAGGCATGAGGCTCAAGTAGAGCAGGTTGGCTGGTAACCAGAAGGTTGCTATTTCGATCCCCGGCTCCTCTGAGTGTCAAAGGTGTCCCTGAGCAAGGCACCTCACCCTCACTGCTCCCGACGAGTTGGCTGTCGCCTTGCATGGTTGACTCCGCCGTCGGTGTGAGAATGTGTGCATGAATGGGTGAATGTTAGGCAATTTTGTAAAGCGCTTTGAGTGGCCTGGTTAGAAAAGCGCTGTAGAAGTCAGTCCGCAGTCCGTTTACCATTTACACACAAAACTTTTCAAAAACTCTTTATTTTTTTTCCCAGGAACTTCTGCCGAAGAGCGTGACTCATGACTGGGTCGAGAAGGTGTTCGCCAAGTGCGGCAAGGTGGTGTACATCAGTATCCCGCGGTACCAGACCACCAGGGACCCCAAGGGATTCGCCTTTGTGGAGTTTGACAAAGAGGAGGAGGCGCAGAAAGCCATCGAGGTAGAACCACCGGTGCCTCCATACTGGAGAAATAAGAATATCTTTAAAGTAAAGACTGTGGCTGTGCTGTGATCACGGCCAGGGAAACTCTGGGGCAGAGATTTGTAGGATTGTAGGACCGTAACCTGAATGGGCCTTCAGGTATCTGGTGTTGTGTTGACCACTCTTTGTGTAGAAGAAGAAGCTATTCAGGTCCAATGGGGCTCTGATATTAGCCTGAATATCCTAAATAAAGCATAGAATAAATTTAAATCAAAAGGCACTAAGTGCTAAGATCACTGCCTAAACTACTAGGGGTGTAACAATACACAAAAGTCACGATTCGGTATGTACCTCGGTTTTTAAGTCACGGTTCAGTATGTTTTTCGGTACAGCAGTTTTTATTTTATTTTTATTAAACAATTTGATTTTCATTTGATTTATTAAATTGTATCAAACAAATGCCTTACACAAATGGAAAGACATCAAATACAAGTGAGGATTAAAACGCAATAAAGTCCAGGACTTATTTCCATTGTGGTCCTCAACACAAAACAGCAGAACAAGACAAGACACTCACAGAGTGTGTGATAATCAATAAAAACTTTATTCCAAAAAAGTTTTTTTTTTTTTTTCCTCTCTCGGTACGTACCGAAATGAAACGTGCATCGAACCGTCAGACCCGTACTGAAAATTTTTGTTACGCATGAGTGTCGTTACACCCCTATAAACTACACAATGTAGGACGGTAACCTCAATGGGCATTGTCTCCCGGTCACCCATTGTATTTTTCCATCTGACACAGCTCCTGAATAACCCCCCCGAGGATGCCCCAAGAAAGACGGGCATGTTCCCCAAGATCAGAAACAAAAAGGGGGTCCTTATCCAGACGGAGGACCCGCGCCCCCCCCCAGGTACCCCCCCCCACCCGGTCCTCCACGGTCTCCAACGACTTACAAACCGACCAGCTGGGATCAAACTCACCCCTTCTCTCTTTCTCTGTGGGCATCTCTTACAGGAGAGGAAGAGGAGAAAAAGAAGCAGAAGAAGAAGAAGAAAAAGAAGGATAAGGAGGCGGCCGCGGCGGCGGCCGCGCGGGTGGAGGAACCCGGGGAGCCGAAGGAGAAGCCGAAGAAGGAGAAGGAGGTGGAGGAGGAGATGGAACCGCAGCCCCCCAAGGGGAAGAGGAAGCGGTCAGAAGGCGAGCTGCCGGAAGACGGCGCCCGGAAGGAGAGCGCCCCGGAAGACGGCGCCCGGAAGGAGAGCGCCCCGGAAGACGGCGCCCGGAAGGAGAGCGCCCCGGAAGACGGCGCCCGGAAGGAGAGCGCCCCGGAAGACGGCGCCCGGAAGGAGAGCGCCCCGGAAGACGGCGCCCGGAAGGAGAGCGCCCCGGAAGACGGCGCCCGGAAGGAGAGCGCCCCGGAAGACGGCGCCCGGAAGGAGAGCGCTCCGAAACAGTCCGACAAGAAGAGACGGCGCTCCCAGGCAGGAGCAGGGGAGCAGGGCGCGGAGGTTGAGGAGGAGGAGACGCCGGCCAAGCTGAGGAAGACCGGCGAGGAGCAGGCAGAGCAGCAGGAGGAGCAGGCGGGGGTCAGCCAGATGGACGTGAAAGGTGGGTGTAAAGGGAGAGAGCGAGAGCGCGCGTGCCGTTAATATTGTGATGAGCTAATGAATGTCATGTGCAGGAGTCATTTTCTCCCACTGCCCCAGGTGAGAGGAGGTCACTGGTATCAAGCCTTGAAACACCTGCGTCTTTTCATTCCAAGTTTCATGCAGATTCTAAGAGGTGTGCATTCCAGGTTATGTGCAAACGGCTTTGTGCTAAAGTGACACCAAAAACCGACGGCCTCCTCTGTGTGGCTGATCTCGCATGTGTCCGGGTAGGCATCGTGCAGCAACACCATCGTGGTGTCGTTCCGGAGCAAACGTCTGGTGTGTCCTCTTCACAGCGGAGCCCCCTGAGGGCGAGGCGGGCGGGGCCGAGGTCAGGGCGGACGGCGAGGGGAAGGGCGACGGCTCGCTGCTGAAAGCCAAGAGGAAGCGGAAGAAGAAGAAGGAGAAGATGGGCGACGAGGTCATCCCGCTTCGCGTCCTCTCCAAGTAAGCGCTCGGGGAGACGTCTCTTTAGCACGCGGCAGCGCGAGGGGGTGCTCATGGGGGAATGATGTTCAGTTGAATTCGGTGGGCCGTGTGTCTCCTCAACACCTTGTTGTTGGTTGTCTGTTTGTTGGCGGTTCTCCCCCTGAAGGAAGGACTGGCTGGGTCTGAAGCAGGAGTACCTGGCCTTGCAGAAGCGGAGCATGGCCTCGCTGAAGAAGTGCATCACTAAGATCGACCACCAGGAGCAACGTGAGTTGCCCCCCCCCCCCCCCCCCAAAAGAGACTGCCTCCATATGAAGCCTCTCAAAGTAGGTCTTCACTGATTGTTGGATAAAGAATAAAATAAATAAATACATTTCCTCCATCTAGCTGGAAAGAAAGTGGCTTCAGCTGAGAAGAAAGTGGATCCATTAGAGAAGATGGAGAAGATGGAGAAGGAGATCACTGGACCCCAGTTCACCAGTGGAGTCATCCTGAAGATCACAGATGCCAAACCGCTACCAGGCAGAAAGATCATCAAGGTAGAGTTTATTTATTTTACTGAGCTTACATTTGACACTTTTGACGTGTATTGCAAGGAATTAGTCTCCAAATATGTAATATTATAACAAGTCTGTAAGGCTTTCAACAGGGCGTACAATGAGGAACAATGTTCAATGCAATGACTTGTCATTCTCATTTATTATATATATATATATATATATATATATATATATATATATATATATATATATATATATATATATATATATATATATAATATAATTTTTTTAAATTTTTTTTAATGAACTGCATTAAATGCAGTGATTCCATACCAGTGTCTGTGTTTTCTCATATCAACAGGACGCTCTCTCTAAAATATCCACGGTGGCCTACGTGGACATACTGGAGGGAGACAGTGAAGGTCACATCCGCTTCCAGACCCCCGAGGAAGCCCAGGCCGTCGTCAGCGACCGCTCGGCCGTCACCAAGGAGCACGGCTGGACGCTAGACCTGCTCTCCGGTAAGAACCGGTTCCTCCGAGATGCAAAGATCTATCGGTCCCTTCAAAGTCTGATTGCTCGCATGTTTGTTTTGGTGGAGTGTGGGCATTGATGACCGGCTCTTTTTTTTATTATTTCTTTAGGGGATCATGAGCAAAGGTATTGGCAGAAGATTTTGGTGGACCGCCAAGTGAAGTTGAACCGTCCGAGAGAAAAGAAACGAGGCACAGAGAAGGTCGGTTCTTACAATTCTGAAAAATATGAATTCAATGTCTGGTTGGAAATGCATGCAGGTGATATCTCCTGAACACTATCTCTATTGTTCGTTATGTGTGTGGGCGCTAATTATACGGTGGGCAATGGGATTGTCTTTGTGCGAGAAGGTTTCAGTCATGTGTTCGGTTCAATGAAACAAATCAAGGCTGCCATCGTGGTACATAAAACATTCTAGATTATCTCCTTTAAAGGGGTGATATTATGCCACCATGTATGAGTGTGATCAGCCATTACAAGTTATCGTTATCCAGCGTACATCTAGGTGGACACGCCCACTCGTGATGTCACTAAAACAGAGGAAAAGGCAGATTTTCAAACGGCTTGTAATGGCTAATCACTCGCACCTGGTGGGACAATAATCACCCTTTTACCTGTTCACCGCATCTTAAGAATACCGGTGCTTTAAATACTTGACGTGTTCTTGTAACATCGTTTGATATTTCAACATAAATGTTTGCCTTTTCCTAACCGGCATCTAACATGTCACTCCCTGTTGTTGTTGTTGTTGTTGTTGTCTGACAGCTCATCTCGAAGGCGGAGAAGATCATCAAGGCCCGGGCCAAGGAGGCCAACAAGCACATCCACTTCCAAGATGTCTGACGCAGTGTGTCGTATATCCCCCATTTTGTTTTTAACTTGCAGTTTTATTTTGGTTAAGGGGCGAAAAGCCAAAGCTAATTTTAAAACAATTTGGAATATCAATGAACTTTTTGTGACTCATGTTTTCAGGGTCGTACATGTTGTGTATATATAAGATACTGTGTTGAGAAAGCACCCAATTTCATGGTTGTTGAAAAGTGTTGTTGTGTTGTTTTTTATAGCAATAAACGTAAAACATCAGATGTATTATTGTGAGGCAGTGACTGGTTTATTAAAGTGTATTTAAATACGTTCTTTAAACTTATTTGAAAAGTCAGTGCAAAAGTGCAAGCGCTGATGATGTGCATTTTAAGAATAATTCTCGAAGTCAGCTTAAATACAATAGTTGAATA
The DNA here is from genome assembly GCF_964030765.1 of Micromesistius poutassou. Lineage (NCBI taxonomy): Eukaryota > Metazoa > Chordata > Actinopteri > Gadiformes > Gadidae > Micromesistius > Micromesistius poutassou. The sequence goes on along the minus strand of NC_140293.1, from coordinate 7,156,100 downwards.
GTTTGGTGTTAATAATTTAAATAACACGACAATGTGCAGTATTGTGGTCTATAATACAAACTATTTTCTTCTACAATACAGTGCATTTGAAACGTCATTTTAATTGCTCAACGTCATTTTATGACGCGGAGGTTGTGACGACCTCCTGCTCCCCCCTTTTGGGTCATAGCTGCCACTGCAAGGTAGTGATGGATTTCAGGATTTGTTTGCTTGAATCAGTTCGCGTCGGTCAGTTCGCCAAGAAGAATCGTTCGGAATCGTTCGTTCAGTCGCGTTTCCGGTAGCGGTGAATCGGTTCTCAGCTCCTCCCTCGTTCTCATTCAAACGAATCACGATGCATGTTCTCGATTTTTAGATAGCCTCACATTCATTGTGATTTGTGTAGCCTATCGTTGTTATTTTGTAGGTCATTTAAAGTTAGTGTTCTGGAGGTGTTGCCTCCGTTGGCTTAATTGGTTGTCAGTAACTGGGCTTTTTGTTGAACAGTTTAAATTGAGTGTTTAGCTATGCTAAATATTGGGGAGAAATGGGCTATTGGTAGATTTATGTCTTCTTGGTTCTGGTTGTTAACCTACCAGTTCACTGTTGCACTGCCTTGTGTATCACGTTGTAGCCTATTCTCCCATTGTGTGTGAAAGAGCACTAGTAGCCTGTTATCCTGGTGCCTCGAATTTGGATTGTTTCTTTTGTAGCAGCTTTGTAGTTCTTTGCTGCTAAAGGTAGCCTAGCCTTGTGTTACTTTAGCGCCCATACTATATAAACAAAAGGGGTCAAAGGTCAAGAGCTGCAGTGAACCACTCGGCTGATTTATTACTTATTGCATCAGTAGAGAGACGTTCCCTGAGCCGCGGCCTGACGTCGACCGCGTCTGCATCACCTCCATGACCCTCCTCCTCCTCCTCCTCACGGTGACGACTCCTATTCCAGGCCGCACCCTGCCCTGGCCACGGCTCTCTCCGCGGGCGCCGTCCTGTACATCCTGCGCCCCCCAGGGTCCACCGAGTGTAACCTGAACCCCGGGGGCCCGGTGGCGCCTCCGCCGCCGTCCATCACGGGGCCCCAGGGCGCCGTGAAGCTCGACCGGTACACAGAGTCCTTCTCCATGGGGGGCCCGGTGTTCAGGGGCCCGGGGCGGGGCTTGCAGCTGAGCGAGCGCTGGGCCGCCTTGGGCGTGTAGGAGGCGCTCGCCGTGGTGGTCCAGGCGAAAGGGCCCCGGGGCCGCTCCAGCTGCTGTGGGGGCGGGGGCGGGGCGGCGGCGGCGGGGCGGGGCACCGTGGTCCAGGCCCTGAAGTCCTCCTTCATGGTGGACCTCAGGGAGGACCTCAGGGAGGACTCCGCGGACTCCCGGCCCCGTACCCAGGTCTCCCTGTCGGGCCCCTCCGCCGGGGGCCCCGGGAACCCGAAGTCGGCGCCGGTGGTGGAGAGGCGGGCCATGTCCCCCGCCGGGGCCCGGTACTCCCGGGTCCTGGGCTGGGTGCGGGGCGGGAGGGGCCAGGTCCGGAAGCGCTCCCTGAACTCCGTGGTGCCGGCGAAGGCGGCCGGGTTTCTCTCCCAGACGGCGGCGGGCTTGAAGGACCGCGCCGTCTCCGAGGGCCGGCCCCTGAAGTCAGCGTGGCTGGTGTAGACGCGCGTCAGCGGGGGGCCGGGCGGGGGCTGGTAGGGGGGCCGGCCCGGGGTCCTCCGGGGCTGCACCGGGTGGGACAGGTACTGCGCTCGGTAGTTTGTGGTGCCGTCGAAGGGCGGGACTTCCCGGGCGGGCGGGGCGGGGCTGCAGCTCTTCCTCACCGGCGCCGCGGGGCTGCGGCGGCAGAAGCTGTCCCTGCGGCCCGTGGCGTTGGCGAACGGCTCTCCGTTGACTTTGAGGTTGTCACACGGGCGGAAAGGGTGCACCCTCGCGGTACTGTCCCACGCCTGGAAGTCTTCTGTTAGAAGGACGATAACATTGTTTTTTTTTTTAGTTTATGTACAAGCCACAAGCCGCTACGCTACACACGGCACGGCGCACCTACCTGTGTACACCGAGTGAGACGCCATTTCTGCCTTCAGAGGAGGGCGTTCGTCTGTCTGGGTTCTGAATGGTGTGTGGGCTCTCTGGTTCCCGTAGTTTGATCTGTTGACACACGGTTCAGATCAAGTCACCACGTTCATGGTTCACTTGGCATTACTCGTCCAACAGACTCTTGTCTATCATGAAGTCTTTTAGATAGACCAATTCGTAACCAGGCTTTATTATGCAATACAAATGGTCCTCAATTATTCATCAGTATTAGTTTAAAATTGTACGAGCGCCTACCTCCGAGTGTACCTGACCGTGGGCTCTTCTGTGGGCTGGCCGGCATCTCTGTGATTTCTACCGGGTTGAACAGAAGGTGAGCAGAGCCCAACTTTTCCCTGGTTCGCTGAGAGCAGGATGGCTGACACCTGGACAGGTGGCTTTGGTCGCTCTATGTTCTCGCAGTGGTGCTTTCTGAAACCACACACACACACACACACACATCGGTAGTTCAAGACATATCGTAAGCCCTGCGTGTTTTCATAGTCTAACAATCGCGTGTCTGATTGTTATCAAGGACAGACATCAAAAAGGATTATCGAATATTGGAGGCTGTACGTTTGAAGACGTGCACACACGGTTGATCGCGGTTCCTGGCACGCGTTTCACACTTTCTGCCCGGATAAATCGCTTCCACAAATGGCATTATTTTAAAAACATGCGCTCACCTCATTCATGTCGTAGCTCGCTGTAGTGTAGGCCTACCCCAATCGTTCGGGCGGCGGCGGTCTGACATGTCAACGCTTATTTACTCTCACTGCTGCGATTCTTCAGCGGCAGAGGGCAGCTTGGTGAATAATTGAGGACCAGTAAGAACACGAGTCGTGGTGAACGTAGTGCTTCTAAAAATACACCAGCGCGTCTGTCTCCTCGCTGCGTGATGCCGGACGCAGTGGACGCAGCTTGCGGTGATGAGGGCGCATTCAATGTATGACATATTGGCGTGATTAAAGATAATGAGTTCATTAGATGTACGGAGGCGATGCATTTGTGTTGCATTTCATTGGGTGTTTGCTGCACATGTCATTTTACAATTCATGACGTATAATTTGTCGTGCACCCACAGCTGCAGTTTTGGCAGACACACTAGATCATGATCTCTCTTCGCTAACTCACAAATCATCAGTGGGATAAAATAAAACAATCCCGACCCTGCTGTAATCTCATCATAGTGATCAACACGTGATGGTAATGCGTTGTTTATCTCGGGTAACCAAGTGTGGAACTCTGCGGGGCGACGATTGGGAACGGCCCACCTGGAGGTGACTCTCCACCTGGGGGTGGAACTCTTTAAAAGTCACTCCACCTTAAAGTTGCTCCACCTAAAATAACTCCAACTTAAAGTGACTCGACCTTCAATTTAATTAAAACCATGAGCCTTTCTATTGAAGTAAAAAATAAAATACTAAATACTTTTCCACGTCCACTTCAAGGAAAATATTGTGTTTGTTTCGTATTGACTAACTCATATTTACCTCAACTTGATTAAAAATAAGCGATTCCAGTAATTAATTTAATACATGTTGTGTCCACACGGGGGCGCCCGTTGACAGCGTGGGAGACAACCGTCCGTCAAACAGAGTGATGGGTGTTAATATATATAGCCTAATATATAAATTATAAATACATATCATGAAACCTTTTGTTTGTTTTCTTCCTAAAACTGTTATACGGTATTTAATATAGGGTTTATTAGCCTACCACGCCATGTGTTTAACCCAGTACCTTGAACCAAGCAAAAAGTGAAATAAATGGTTAAAAGTGGTTCCATGTATTTCTTGACCATACATCGGGGCTTCCTATACTTATACTATATAAGTTATAGATATAATTTATAACCCCATGAAACAAATACGTTATTGATTCTTGCAACTTATCACTTGTTCATCCCAAAAGCTAATCTAAATCACAAGGTGACCAACAGGTGGCGCCATTCGGTTACATTAGCGACATCCGCGCTTGTGATAAATATTATTTTTGATATTAATATATATAATATAATCGATTAATATGAAAAAATTTAATATAAAAAAATTAAAATAAAAAATAATCAATTCCCAGGACCTTTGACCTCGTCCGCAGACCTTCTCAGGTCAATGCTTCTTCCTCTCTGATTGGTCGGTTTGTTTGTGAAACACGAGGTTGGACCAAAGCCAAACAACAAGACGTACTGGAAGCTCATGTCGGAGAACTTCGAATAACAAGTTCACGCTGGACTTTAACTAAAAAGGCAGTTATCGCGATACAAACCCATGCACCTTATTGCAAGAAAAAACGTTTTAGTTGAACAGCCCTTATTCAGTGGTTGCACGGTGCATCCCAGTAAGAGCTGGAAACAGCCAATCCAATATGTCAATGAGCCCGGACACATTTGTAGGCGTGTTGTTGCTGCATGCAATCACCGAGAGGAGCATATGTCTGCAGTATCCCCCATTCACTCTCTCCCTCTCTCTCTCGCTCCTTCTCTCTCTACCCTGCACGTTGCCGCATCCCACCGCTTTCTATGTCATTTTGCATTTGATACTTTGGATAACTGCGCTTCGCCCCACGCATTGAACGTGTGAGCAACAAGTTTGCAGGACCGACAGAAAGCCAAACTGCACGGAGCGCCTCGTCCTGGCACCTGGCTGCACGGAGAAGGGGGGATCTGTGTCTCTCGGTGGGAGACCAGCCACTTAGCTGTCGCTGTCACCCAAACCCAAGTCCCTGGACGTGACGCGTCGTGGTGGCGCAGGCACACGGCACATACGCGTAATTGCGCGCCGTCATTTCGTGACTCAGTGGCCGATGCATGAGTGTAGGTGTTTTCCTCTCTCTGCATAGTTTAAAGGTAGTTATAGTTGCATCGTGCGGACTGGAGCGTCTTACTGCGTGTAGAAATGGAGAGAGAAGCGCCTCTTCAGAAGCGGCAGAATCCGCGCACAGCGGTGCTGAGCGTCTTCTCGTCTCTATGTTCCGTGGCGTCCATTGCGTTTTGCGTGTTTCTGAGTATCAACACGTCTGATGTCACCCGCCGGATTGTGGATTTGGAGAGTAGGAACGGTGAGCCCACTTTGATCCATCCCGTGGGCTACTCGGTGGACGATTTGAACGTATTGATTCGAGACAGAGTGGACGAGCTGCTGTCACAGGTGAGCCTGGTCCTATACGCTGTTTACTTTGAGAATGTTGCATTGCATGCATGCACTAGCATTACAGTTAACGGTCGTCTGCAGGTTTAACCTCAGTGCGTCTGTTGCACCACTAGTGCTTGTGAATCAATGCAAACAATCCTTGTTTTGACGTTTCAGCGCTCCTATGAAAACCTTGCGAAGATTCGGATTGCACGCCAAGCGGACACCACCGAGTGCAACTGCCCCCCAGGTACAGAACTAACGTATTAACATTCATTCATTCATTGCAATGAGGTTTGGACGTTTGTTTGTATTCGTTTGGGGATTTGCAACGTTTCTTCTACTTTTCTGCAGGTGCAATAATGAATGAATGAAATTATATGAAATGGTGAATGTATAGTCTGTGTATTCTGTGCAACCGATTGCTGAGTCTTCGTGTGTTTACCGAGGATGTGTTTTTTTATTTGAAGTGCGAAAGAATTACCTAACCAGCGGAGCCCTGGCTACTCAAAACATACACAGATTCACAGATGCGCATCTTCTCTAAACCTGAACATCAGCCCTTCCACCGCCAGATGGAGACATTAGTTCCAAGCTATAATAAGGCATCTTGTATTAGGACATGATTACGTTTTCACCGGGTGGTCAACGATTTTAAAAAGAGCTGTTGAATATCAAACACGCCGAAAAGATTCCAGCACACTACTTGTAATGTATTTTTCAGACGGAAATCAAAAGTGTCATAAGTAGCTTTCAATTAACCTTGAGTGACAGGTTTGTCTGGCCGAGTCCTGTCGATACAAAAGCATCGTTCCAACGCCTGGTTGGATATTACACACACAAACAAAGCACGTGTAGAATCATCCAGGGATGATTTCACTTGGAGCCGGCACCAAACTTGATCCCAGTGCAACAATACAAAGTGTATCTAAAGGAGCTGCTCTCAGGGTCCGGTGGCTCTGGAGTGGTGAGATTCACCTCCATGCTCTCCACCTGGGAGATGGTTCTCCAAGACGTGTCCTCAACTGGTCCTTAACATTTACATTCAGGGCGTTTAGCAGACGCTTTTATCCAAAGCGACTTACATTAAGTACATTTGTCAGAATAAACAGAAACAACAACATATCTCTGTGGGTACAGTAAGGATGTTCATAGAACCAAGTGCCAAGCACTAACCATCACTAGGTTAACCCATTCCCCGTATACAACAGAGATAGCTAGGATAAGACTCTACACAATGCTAATTACTATTTATAAGTGCCAGGACGCATTACATACAATAAGTGTGTAAGCGGTCAGTCCAGTGAACTCGGGTTAGGATCCAGCTCCATACTGAGCCGTCACTCTGCAGCGTTCAACAGAATCTCCTGCGTCCCGTGCGAGGGGTCCGGGCGGGTTCCTCCGCAGAGACCCTCACGTGCCACTGGCTCCCGAGTCGGGGGGTTGTCTGCTCTAATGATCCGGACGCACCGCTGGTATTAAGTGCGTTGAGCCCCTTCGTAAGCGTGCCACTTTCTCCCCCAAATCCCCATCATGTGTCTTCCATTTATTCCCCCTCTTCTCCCACTGCGGCGCGGCATGGTGCAGAAATCAAACAATGAGAGCGCTTCACGTCGACCGAAGCGCAACAACGGTTGAGCCGAGACGCCGGCCGGCTTGCTATTGGAAACTGGCAAAGAGGGCGACCTCTCAATTAGTATTAACGCGAGTATCACTGCCATGTTGTGAGTATTGTAATTGTTCCTGAGGCGCAGGGCCTCCACGGCCGGGCCTGGGCCTAGTGTGTTGACGTTGGCCTGCAGCACGGAGGCTTTTGTAGGCCAGGGGTATTTATACTCGCTCTGAGCGCCTCAATGGACGTGCTCCTATTTACCCTGGCTCCCGCCGCTGTGATAGCCACGGGCCAGGCGGTGATATGGCTCGGTTTCCCACAGAGCCCTCTGCATTACCGTCAAAGGGGAGACTACAGCGGAGGGGGTGGGGGGGCGATAAACGCCCGACCCGTCACCTCTGTGAAGCCAGCGTTCCAGATGCCGTCGTGATGTATTTGAGCTCATGAGTTTGTGTACATGGTTTGTTATCACATCATTTTTTTTGTTGTTTTACTTTTGCCCTCTAACGAACTCGCTCTCTCTCTCTAATAATGTCTTTGTCTCCCAGGGTGTCTCTACTTTTCTCGCCTGCTGGTGGGGCGATAAGGTTGTTTGTCTCGTAATTATCAGACTGCACGTGGGCGGGTGGGGGGGTAGTGGAGATGAAAGGGGGGCGAATCGTGTGTGTGTGTGTGTGTGTGTGTGTGTGTGTGTGTGTGTGTGTGTGTGTGTGTGTGTGTGTGTGTGCGTGTGCGTGTGTGGGGCCCCGGGGCCCGGCGTGTTTTTCATGGAATGCCGATGAATAATAATGCCCGGCCAGCATATAACAACGCGGCACTTTCTCCCTGTTTACTCGCCCCGGCGACTCGCAGCGCTCTCTCTCGCTCTCTCCCTCGCGTTGCTCGCCGCGCTGACACACCGCTCCCAGGAACCACTCTGTAGGAACCGCAGAGCTCCAGACGGCTGGATGCTCACTTGAGAAGCGGGCAGCGATTCAGATGAATATGCAAATGTGGTGTTTTTCCCTTCCCTGGGAGAATTATTCGTGTTATCGGTGTTGACAATACAACCATGTGTGTCTGTTATTTGATGTGGCGTTCTCTGACTGGTGCTGCTGATGCTTGATGGTTTTATTTCTTAGGACGTTCACATCAATCCGAAAAAACAACAACAACAAAAAAAAAAAACGATGATTGACAGCTGAGTGCATCAATCCCTGGGAAGAACTTAATCCCTCCTCCTCTGTTGCCGTGGGATGCTCCCAGTGGCCGGGCACATTGACAGTGGAGCCGATGGCCTTGGGTCTATAAGCCACACGGCCCAAACAGCTCATTAATTAGTGACACACAAAAACCAGCCCCTTGTGTGGTTTGAGCTCGTAGCCCGTCAATGGCCGTGTGATTAGTGAGCGCTAGGTTAAGCTAAGCAGACTCCCAGCTCGCCATCGCTACCAGCTGGTTTGGGTTAGCGGGGAAACCCACGGCCAGTGCCACGGACATGGTGGGGAGACTGGTGCACAGTGGGGGGGCATCCTGGTCACTGGTGTGACCTGTGGCTTGTTTGAAAAAGGGTGTGTGTGTGTGTGTGTGTGTGTGTGTGTGTGTGTGTGTGTGTGTGTGTGTGTGTGTGTGTGTGTGTGTGTGTGTGTGTGTGTGTGTGTGTGTGTGTGAAGAGAGGAAGCGGAAATGTTTGCAGTTTGCTTGCCGGGGGGTTTGCTTTGTATCCATTGCTGGGAAGTGGTTTAAAAAATGAGCATTCAGTGCTCGTTTGCCGTTGTACGTCTATTTATAGAAACGGAGCGTTCTTTGAAATGGCTGTGCCCGCAAACTTTACTTTCGCCTTCATCTGAGGTGCGTTGGTGAATGTGACAGCGCGCGTCGCAGGGAGATGTGACGCTGAATTGTTTACACATCTTTCTTTAGTTTTTCATTGGGATTCGGTTTAGCAACCTGGCAGTCTTTGGTGTAGCTTTGACGCTGCATTTTCATTCAGGGGGGAGAAAAGAGAGAAAAATGGCAACAAAGTGGAGGGGAGGAGGGGAGGAGGGGTGGGCTTATGTCAGAAGAGTGACTCACTTGTTCATCTACTGTATCTCCCCCCTGAGGGGGCGTTCTAGAAATATGGCGGTAATGGCGTGACTTGTATGGGCATGACTTATACGGGAGCTGTCCAAACGGTGCACTGCACTCTCGTTGACGGCACCGCCGGCGAAAGAAAACGAGGGAATGGAGGCAAGGAACGGACATGGGCCACTCACCCTCCGCAGGAAACCCACGCAGGAGCCGTGACCGGCCGCCATGCCCCTTAGTCTGCCGGCCAGCGACTTGAATCTGAGGACCAGGCAATGCTGCCGGTCTGGGGCTCCTGGTCTCTGTCTCTCAATCTCTGTGTCTCTCAGTCTCTGTGTCTCTCTGTGTCTCTCTGTGTCTCTCTGTCTCTCTGTCTCTCTGTCTCTGTGTCTCTCTGTGGTGTCTGTCACTTCCGTGACCGAAGGACGGCACACCAAACCCCGCCGTCTTTCATTCCCTAGTTCTGAAACATACGCTTGGTATTGACCTAAAGTTGTCGGGCAGGCGTTGAGATGTAGTTTTCAGTGTGGCTCTACTTCGTCGGGCTCCGTGTCCATCTGCATGTGGTGTTTTGGCAGAAGTTGACGTTGATTTGTTTGGTTGCCATCGTGTCATCATCAGCGGTCTGATCTGTGCCCTATTCGGGGACAAAAGGAAGGGTGGCTTCTTGTTTAAATATGGAAACGTCAGTAGCATCATCTGGGAGGCGGTCGGCGGCCGTCCCTGAGTCTATCGGCCTATTGATCGAGGAACTCAAAGAGGACTTGTCTCAGCAGTGACACGGCGGCTTCCCGGGTCGTGACCTTTGTCCCTGTGCGGTTGGGACCCTTGGTTGCCCCTTCCTCTTCAAGGCCACAGTGTCTCCACCGCGCTCGTCTGCTCGTTTGGTGGCGGTGGGTGGTGGAGGGTCTCACAAAAGAGCACTCACACACTCTGGGTACAAACGTGTGGGGGGGGGGTTCTCTCTCCCTCTCCCTATGTCTCTGTGTGTGTGTGTGTGTGTGTGTGTGTGTGTGTGTGTGTGTGTGTGTGTGTGTCGAGGTGGTAGAAAGTTCCAGTCAGAAGCCCCTCTGTTGCATGTGACCCCGGCCCTTCCCACGTACACCCCATCCGTCACGGTCCTCATGAAAAAGTTCGGTTCAAAGAGATGTGAGCTTCACATGGGACACGTCCATGAACAGAAAAAGCACCGGGTACATAAGTAGGGCAACACATAGTTTCGGGACCGCATTTTCTACTTTTCTGGGATGAAACCTTGAGAGTATAATCAGACCGCCTTATTATCGCTCCGATGGCCCGTATACAATGTCTCCCGGTCGGGGGCGGACTGTAGGAAGGAAACGAACGCCAGAGTTTCCCCTGCCTACGACTCCATCATCTCCCGAAGGTCAGCCCATGGAACTAAAACTCAGGTTTCCCCCGCGCCGTCTGTCGAGCCAAACTCGCCGTCTGTCAAGCCAAACTCGCCGTCCCTCCGCCCTCTGAGGGAGGGAATCACCCAGACGCCCCCCTGCCCTCGCCCGCATGGGATCGCGTCTTATTTCCAGTGGAAGCTTTTCCAGAATTCAAATCAAGAGCGAGGGCTCGTCGAACGGGACACGCGCGTGCACCACCACTGCCACCACCGCCGTTGTCACGGAAACCTTCCGACGAGGAGGGGGGGGGGGGGGGGGGCGGGGGAGGGGGGAGAACAGGCACCCCTCGTCAACCACCAACCCACCCCCAATCTCTCCCCCCAGTCTGTGGCTTGGCACCCCTGGGGTTTTCTGCCACAGCACGGATGGAGGGTGGGTGGTGGTGGTGGTGGGGGTGGTGGGGGTGGGTGGGTGTTGAAGGGTGTGGCACAGATGCTGCCGATCTGCTCTCCGTCAGGCTAATGGGAGCGGGCACTATGACTGCAGAAAGTGCCTCATGTTGTGCGAGGTGGTAACGGTGCCAGTCCGGGCCTGACATGAAACGAATGGCGAATAAACGCAGGAATAAACGCACGCGAGCATCCACACACACACCCCTGAAACGGCCCTTCAGTCATGCAGTCGCTCATTTAAAGCTGTTTGTCAGGTTCTGTATGGGCGGGGCGGGATGTTGTAGGGGCTGCTCTGCAATGGGACTCCCAGCCATAAGGTCCTGGGTTCGATCCCCATGTTCGCATGAGGGAGCCTTGAGACCCTCAAGGACATGCACCTCAAGTCACACGCTAAATGAAAAAATGGCGATGTGGGAGTGTGTGTGGATGATGGCTGGTTGAAGCAGCCTCACCTGGGCCAGTCTGATTGGACTCTGGGGCTGGGTGAGGCTGCAATCCTGTTGTGCGTTGAGCAATCAGTGTGCACAGGTTAAACCAGCCGTCATCCACGCGCCCTCAGAGAGATCTCATGCATGGAGCCCCAGCGCCTTATCTCCCGAACATCGCCTCTTGAATCGTCGGTCGACGGCGTCTTTGTGCTTCAGGGGTATCTATCGGTGGCACTCGAACCACAGGTTTCTCCGCGGTCTGCTCTTAAACCCTCTGCCCCGAAGAGACCCCCTCCCCCCCATCTCAAGGGTCTATCTGACGAGGAGGAGGAGGAGGAGGAGGAGGGGAGAAACAGCTGTGAAGCCTCCAGCTCGGCCAAACTCTCTCTCTGGTCGGGGTGAGAGAGAGAGAGAGAGCCTTTACACTTTAATTCAATCAGCCGGTCATTGGATACGGGCCGTCCAGACGGCTGGTTAAGGCGGAGCGCTCCCTACCTCCGCCTGATAAGTGGAGCCAGTGCTCCACATGTCAGGCGGCCAGGAATAGCTTCGTCTAATTTCCGCTTTTAGACGGATAATGGCACTTGTCTCAGACACGCCGCTCGGAGGGGTGTGTGTGTGTGTGTGTGTGTGTGTGTGTGTGTGTGTGTGTGTGTGTGTGTGTGTGTGTGTGTGTGTGTGTGTGTGTGTGTGTGTGTGTGTGTGTGTGTGTGTGTGTCAGACCATAACCTTGACTGGATTCAGATGAATGACTAAAGCCAGCATCACACTCCTACACACACTGCCTATTCAAAAGAGTAATAGGCCAGGTAACGGCCCTTGCTTGATATGACACTCGACTGTAATTCTATTTTATAGCGCACTGGGCTAAACATTTGGACAAGGAAAGGTCAAGCACATTGCGCAAAAACTCGTAGCCCAATATACATGTGTTATAGTCACTGTGATGATTCTCGTGGGACTAGCTTTACACACATTGTCCAGTAATGATGTCTCCGTGTGAAACAAACCATTTGGCTGTTATGACCTCTGTGGAATTGTAAACGTGTCTCAATGCCCACTTCTACTGAATACAAGTTATTGGTTGCTACAACAGTGACCACGCCTTGATGCCAGCTGTCAATTCAAGCCTTTGAATTCCTGTGGCTGAGCTCTAATTAGTTAATTGTGTTCACCTGTTGAGTTCCACCTCTTGTCTATAAGGGCCGTTACTAGTACAGGACATGTGATATGATATTTGAACACATAAGCCTCTTTATGGAGTTGTTTCTATTGGAGAAATCCACTGATAATTTCCCTTCCTTTGAGTGATTCAATTTGAACATCGAAAGAGTTTTGGTCAGGCTTTGTGGCTCAAGTTCATAGGCTACTTTATTTTTTACCTTTTTGATCATCTTGGATCGCAGAACTCCTGGGAGGAGACGGCACAAGAAACCAACAACTAAAACTAGAAGAGTTACGCCTCGTTTTGCTATGGAGATATTCAACCAAATCGAAACGCATTGGGGGCGAGTGGAGGTAGCTTTCAGAAAGGGATGTCCTCGACCTTGAGAGACTAATTACCCTCGACCCAATCTCAACCCCCTGCTGAGCAGCAGAACCTTTTACTGGTGAATACCCAGAGGCATAGATTACAGGGAACAGACGTTGTTACCTCACGACACCAGGGCGGGAGGGTCGGCTTTCTCTCGCAGGAGGGATTCACCTTGACTAAATCGTAGACGGTGGCAGGATTCAGCACAGCCTAATTGTTAATCTATCCATGTTGTTTTGTACTTTTCCCCTAATATGTGAAGGTGGGTTGGGGCGGGGCGGAGCTCCCGATACCAAGGTTCATGTTTGATTTATACAGAGGGAGTGGTGGAATAAAGTTGAATGTAGAATATTGCGACTTATAGGCGGTAAATCAAGGCTCAGCGGACCACATTATGAACCAGAAGGAAACACTGACCTTGTTCCTTCTATTCTTCTATTCTTCTGTTCTTTCCGGTGTTTAGGTGTGTGTGTGTGTGTGTGTGTGTGTGTGTGTGTGTGTGTGTGTGTGTGTGTGTGTGTGTGTGTGTGTGTGTGTGTGTGTGTGTGTGTGTGTGTGTGTGTGTGTGTGTGTGTGTGTCAAACGGAGCGGATATGAGGCCGCGTCAGAGAGGTGTTGGCTGAGGTTCGGCGGCACGCTGCTGACAGGGGTCAGAGGTCAGGGCCGGTACCTACCCCCGCAGTGCCAACAAACACAACCTGTTTCAGTTGTTGACTCGAGGCAGTCGGTGGATTGTGTGGGAGTGCACAACCTCCAGAATCTCAAGTTGGTCTGGAAAATAAAAGACCCCCGTCCCCGCAGCTTCTCGACTCTTCAATCATACAGTTTTTACGGCCCAATCCTGTACATTATAGCTAGCTAGACAGCTAAAGCTATAGCTAGATAGCGTAGCAGGAACAAAATGGCGTCCTTTAACAGCTCTCTCTCTCTCCGTCTCCTGAGTTTGGCCCTCCCCCTCCTCCAGGTACCGCTCCCCTCTGGCCAGTTCTCAACGTTAACGCACGCGCGCGCCAACGTCAACAGGACAGGAAACGGAGGACTAACAGCTAACAGCTAACAGCTCAGTGACAGACGCCCGCTTCCTGTTGAAAACAAGACTCGCACTAATCCAATAATACGTGAGAAGATGGTTTAACGGGCGATATTAAACCGATACGCACTGGGAACCTGGCGTTGGAGGAGGTGGGGTCGGGGGGGCTGATGGTAGGGGGTTCGCGGTGGTTTGGTGGGGGGGGGGTCAGTGTACACTTTCTTAAATTGAAGGAGGTGGCACCACGTTGGCCTGGATCCCACATTGGGGTCTCGATCCTGGCCCCCCCGAACCTCCGCTGTGGTTAACTGCCCCGTGTGTTGCGGGCGGCGGGCCGACGGAGGTATGCACCGACGTTCGGGTGCAGTCTGGCCGGGGCCAAATAATCGTTCACTTAGCATAACTCATTGGGCTGTGATGTCTGCACAGCGGCTGTCAGGACCCCCCCCCCCCCAAACCCCCCATCCCTCTCCGCTCACTTCAAATGGAGCGCCCCTCCCCGCCCCCTCCCCCCCCCCCCCCTCAGCCACATCCCTCTAACCCTCGCTCTGAAGACAGCCCGGGGAGGACGGGAGGAATGAGACCTGTTTTAACTTCCTCCTCTCTCTCTCTCACTTGCTACCGACTTGCCACCGCGTGAGAAGACGTGTGTTAATGAGTTCGAGTCCCGCCCGCCACAGTAGCGTTTTAAAAAGGGCTCGGGTTCAACAGCAGAGCGTTTGTGTTTTTTCCTTGACATGACTTCCCTCCCCCCACCCACCCTCAAACCACTTCCCACAGCCAAAGGAAGAACATTTCTTTATGAGAAAAACAAACAATTTATTTTTTTATGCATCCAAATTTTATGCGGTGGCGTTCCCGTCCTCATTTGATGCGAACTGACTGAGGGTGGTTCTTCGGTGCCTGCATAACCATGTCTTCAGGCCCCTGTGTGAATACTTTCCTCTGCCTGCTTCGTACTTGCCTCAGTAGCTGTCCAGAGAGACTGTTCAGACTGTGGTATCCTGTGCATTTGATCAATAAAACACTCTGAACTCGCGGTGATGGGGAAGAGTACTGTGTGGCACCTAGTGTGACCAATTAGTCAAGCTCAAATTGAATCCAAATGGAGTCTGTTACGTCCCCCCCTGCACTGTTCCTTCTGATCAGTGTTTTATAGGAACCAGGTGGTCATTGTTACCCAGGTGCAGTTTATGATGATGTTCAAGTCTTTTAAGCATCCAGTGTGCCGGTACGGTTAGGGTCGTGTTGATGTGAGTGTGGCTGGGCGTTCGCTCATAGCCTGTGTGTCTGTGTTTGTGTTGGTTCCGGACAAATGTTTGACACGGTTTCTAATTTTGACCCAGAAAGGCCCCCGTCCTTCTCCCTGGGCCGGAGATGAAACGGCAACGACTTGCTGATGTGCGTTTGTGTATGTTTGTGTACGCGTGTGATGGTGTGCACGTTTACGCATCTGTGGCCTGCCTCTGTTTTCCCCCGCCGTGGCCACACACAGTCGTGTGTCGGAGGTGTAAACGCCGCGGCTGTCCGCAGCAGGTGGGGGCAGCCGGGAGGTCCGCGCTGTCTCGACCCCTAATGACCGGGGGGGGGGGGGGGGCCGCAGACAACATCAACATTTGCAGTCCATATCAAAGCCCCTGGTGTGTGTGTGTGTGTGTGTGTGTGTGTGTGTGTGTGTGTGTGTGTGTGTGTGTGTGTGTGTGTGTGTGTGTGTGTGTGTGTGTGTGTGTGTGTGGCAGCAGAAACTGCTTACACGTCAGGGCTTTTATCCGCGGTGTACAGAATGTGCGAAGGGCTCAAGGTTTTCCCTCGCACCGCATTCTGATGTGGCTCCCATTCCTCCGCCCGGCCGGTCTGTCCCGTCACGAGGCTCCAGGGCCGGGGGACAGAACCCAGAGTCTTGACTGCATCACGGGCAGACTCGGCTCCAAAGGGCGATGTGACAACGTGCCAAGGACAGTCTGTGAATTTGCCCAAACAAAGTCGACGTTTGGTCAATCAGGAGGGCTTTGGTAAAGGCAAAGGAAAAACAACAAAATCGAATGCTAACCACACACACACACACACACACACACACACACACACACACACACACAGCGCCGTAAAAAAGGACAGATGTGTGCGTGCAGAGTCCTAAGCAAACAGGCGTGTGAGCAGCCACTCTGCGACCGTGCAGCCGGGCCTCAGACCAGAGGAAAACCGGTTAACACTGCGACTCGGGAACGTCCACTCTACCCAGAGACGGAATTAGCCGTGGAGGATTCCTTTTTTTCCCTCCCACATCACTCCCAATCCTCCAACGCTACTTTTCTTTTGACGGTTATTTTTCCCACCGCCGAAAGCAAATTAGCAGCATTCCAGCAGAAAGGTGGCACGCCAGCGCAGGGCCTGGCCCGGGGTTTCTGCCGCGGACAGTTGCCCGCCTGTCTGGCTCTCTCGCCCCGCCACTGTTTTTTATTTTTTATTTCTATACGTTTCTTCCCAGCCTCTCTCCTCCCCTCTCTCACACCCTCGGCAGTCTTCCGCCCGCCCGCTGGGGGCGAGGAAGTCGGGCCGCTTCATTAAGCCCGGCGGCGCCCCCCCCCCCCCCCCCCCCCATGTCACTGAGCACAACAGAGCCTCTGTTTCTGCCCACAAATGACACTTAAAAATAATACTGTGCCAGAAGCGCGCCCCCCCGCCTCCCCCCCACCACCCCCCACCAAGCCACAGCTACCGGTTACAAGCCTGGCTGTGCTTTTAATGGGATATTTCTTTTCTTTCTTTAAATGTTTCTGCTTCGGGTGCTAAGTGGTCTGGGAAAAGAAAACATCCCAGTTAGGGTTTTTCTTACAACCGTAATACCCGATTAGGGATTCAAACTGTGGGCCTGCAATTCAAAGAATCGGTTAAAAGCAATTCTAACTAACGCCATTCCCTTCAGATGGTCTTCATCTACTAAACAAAGAGCAAATGTGCCGATCCGGACATTCAACCACGGCGGGTTGTTTAACGGTTTGTCAGACGCTCGTATTGTAAGGAGCCGTCCTCGTCACAGTCCGACCGTGTGCGTAATTACCTCGTAAACTCGGGTTCCAATCAGGAAGTACAAGCATAAGCAGAATATCTGAGCTGGAATAGCGGCAGTCCCCAAAGCACAGGGCAATATTTAGCATTGCATCTGATGATGGATTATGGTAACATATGGCCTCTGCATGTGGCCCCGGTCCAAGATGGTGGATTAGCGCCTTTCTCTGTAAAAGTAATTGGGCGCGGGCATATAGGTGCTCTAAGCTGACACAAGCCATACGGCTCAGACGTTGGAAGACTTCCAGCTCGCAGCGAAATGTATTTCTGAGCCAGACTTTAGCTTAACATGGAATAACAGGAGTTTGAGTCGTTCCACACATGTGTTTGGTGACAGACTTAGCCGGTCATTGTTTTTACAGTTTTTTAGGGGACTTCTACACTGGGCATGTTTTGAATTGAAAGTATCGACTCTCCCGTCCGTGCTGCTAGGACTGATACTCATTACGCTGGTCGGCTGTTTGTCACAGGCTGCATCGCAGGGAATGTTTTCCTTCCGAATCAAGCGTTGCAGAGGCTGATCCACTCCTCCACCCACCCGCCATACCCCCCCATGGGACAGGTGCGTGTCGGCCTCCAGACTGGGGGGTGCGGAGGATTAGGGGAAAGGTGGGAGCAGGCCGGGGATTTGCCGCAAGGCTCTTCCCAGGACTCGTTTGTTTGGCCGAGCCCAACGCAAACCAGATGAGGAGGAGGAGGAGGAGGAGGAGGAGGACGGGGGTGTGGGTGGGGAGGGCTGAGGCCTGGCTCGCCCTCCCCTCCCTCTGCTCCCTCCTCGTTGCTCCTGTGTCGACACCGGAGGCCATCGATGAGATGCAGCCAGCCTGTTGTGTCTGACGTTACCCCGTGGAGGGATAGTGGCTACGGTGTTTTTTGCTGCGGTGTTTTTTTTACTGACACCCGCTCAGACGTTTGTATACAGCGTATGTACTTTAATGCCGGCGAATGGGACACTTCAAGGCTTTATGGAAACTTAAACATTACCCCTTTTTCTTTTGGCTCGTACCCGGGCAACCTGATATATTTGATTACATAATGTGTGATTTGACACAGTTTTGACATGTTTCAAAACCAAACGATACACAGGGTATCAGAGTTGCCCATATTATTGTTGAAATAATGTGTAACGTATCCCTCTACGACAGACACTCAAGACATTCCACCTAAATCACGGCTTTGCCGTTCAGATCAAGGAGACTTTGTAAAAAAAAAGAAAAGAGAAAGTACCTGTATTAGGAATCCTACTCCATCTCACTTTTACGCGGGGTTAAACTGGTAGCCCCCCTTAATCTGGCCCGATCCCACTCTGTTTTCTTTAGGGCTCTCTGAAATGATTTAATGGGCCATTATCAGCCCTCCTATGGCTGGGGTCCTAAAAGCCTGGTATCCTTGTGAGGTCTGCCTCACCGGCGGTGCGCTGGCACTGCGGCAATGGGCTGTTTTATTATTAACCTGAAACACCACAGAGTCGCTCATGTCTGGTCGTGTCCGAGTGGCTCCTCAGCTGGTCCTAGTTTCTTATTCGAGCGTCTATCTGGAGGACAGATGAAGTTCAGGTCTCTCTGGGACAACAAGCTTCATCATGGATGGACTCTCGTCAAGTTTTTTAATCTGTAATGACTTCTGGATCTAAGTTGGCAGTAGCCTTAGTTCCTTGCCTCGTGCCAACTAATAATAACTAAAGTGCATTCAAGTAGGAATTGAGTCGTAATGCATGTTAAGTTCTATTGATATATTTACTGCCAGTGAGATCATCAAGGTGTAATGTACTCCTCTGTGCTGGTAAACCTCTATAAATCCACTCTACGTATCAAACATATTCTTCCCCATCCTGGCTCTGGCCTCTCGATGGCCTCAGGAACCACACTTCACCGTGTATATCAGGTCTTAGCTTCATATCGGTGCTATTCTGAGCGCGTCGAGGGAGATCAAAATGCAAGGTTGCCGCCGCGGCCAGTTGGCATGCCGACCACACAGCCCTCATGAGGTCCCTGGGGACACGCCCGGTCCGGACTCTGGTCTCCGTCTGATGTCTGGAGCGGGCCTTCTGGGGAACATCTCTGTTCTCCCCCCCCCCGCCCCCAACCCCCCAGCCACCCCAGCCAGCTCATTCATCAATCATCATTCATTCATCAATCGCTACCTCTGATGAGGCCCACAAGGGCCTCGATGGGGGTGGCCGCAGATAGCGCCGCCGCCACCCCTCCTCTCCGGACATACATTCTGACAAAACACAAAGGCTGGAAGCTGCCAAAACAAGAGCGATCTCTTTGACCGCCCCACTTGTTGACGCTGTGCTGTGCTCGGAGGAGGACGCGGCCTTTGACCCCCCCGTGTTTAAACTGTGAAGCAGCTGAACAACACTTAAAAGACTCAAATAGAAAACGGTGGGCAACTCTGAGAATTCCAAGCCTGCGCGGTAATGCTGCCAAGGAGGGAAGTGCTGAGGGAAAGGGGAGCCGACTGTTCACAGGTTTGATTGAATAAGAGGAGGAGGGGAGGAGGAGGTCAGTGATACGGCGTATCCAGTGGCACACACTGTAATGGATGCGGGGGGGGGGGGGGCCTTCTGCTCTCCCCGTGACCTTCACTGCGCCAGGAGGGCCGCGGGGGCAGATTCCTGGGTGCACTACGTAGTGCTGGTCTGGGTTTTTTGAGAATAGAACAAAACACGTTCTGCCGTGCGAGCCGCGCGTCCTTTGAGGTTCTGGCGAGGTGGCGGTCAGAGCGAGAGGATTAGCGTCCAGCTGGCGTCGGGGGCCCGTGGATGACCTCGCTCAACTCACCGCGCCCGCTCGCCCTGATGAACGGCGTTGTCCTGTAGCCCACCCCCTGGTAAACGGACTGCATTCACACAGCGCTGTTCTAACCAGTGGCCACTCGAAGCGCTTTACAACGCTGCCTCACGTTCACCCATTCATGCACACATTCACACACCGACGGCGTCGGTGTCCATTATGCAGGGCGACAGCCAGCCGGTCAGGAGCAGTCAGGGTGAGGGCGTCTCGCTCAGGGACCACTCCACACTCAGCTAGGAGGAGCCCGGGGATCGAACTAGCAACCTTCCGGTTACCAGCCGACCCGCTCCACCCCCTAAGCCACACGCCGCCCTTTTGTCCGCCGTTGTTTCGGAGTGAACACTCTCTCCTCGTCCGTGTGTTTTCTTCATGGCTGCTCTCCGTGTTAAAAGTTTCTTGTTTAAAGGATCTGAGGAAAGCAAACGGGAATCAGATGCTAGTTTGCTTCGGTCCGCTCATGAAACGCCCGGAGATGTTGAAGTACTGTTCTGCCTTTCGGCCGAAACCGAACACAGAAGTTAGCCTTCTCTCTGCGTGCGTCCTTTGTTCGGTGCGGTGCAGGCCTTGGCGGGAGCATCGAACCGTTGTGTGGAGCCTGTTAGCATGAGGTGCCCCGGAGCGACAATGCGGAATCCATCTCTTTACTTCTCCTTCAGTCTTCTTCTAACATGCGCTCAACGCCAGTGGTCCCAGAATGCACTGCAGCTCGGTGGGGACTGGTGGATGCCAGTGGTCGCCGCCTTTTTTATTCTCTGTGAAAAGTTTCCCCCTGAATGAGAGCTTGTGGTGAACCGTTTACAATGTGGGTACTATCGCCAACCGTAAGGGAGGAGAGGGGGAGAGAGGGAAGGAAAAAAGGAAAACCCAACATGATGGAATCAATACATCTATTGTTTGTAAACTCCTCCACACTCGACTCTAGAGTCTTCCACCACCACCTCAGAAATGCGGTGTGCACTAAATTGTGTTTGGATGGCAGCTGTCAGCTTGGGGAGCTGAATTAGACCGAGCAGTGATTCCAGTGTTTTCTAGGAAAATGCCTTTGAGAGTGTCGTGTGACGTAGCGCTGGTGACGTCACATCACCTGTTGCTCACCGCGGGGGGGTTGGGGGGGAATTGGGTCTTAACACTCCAACTGACTCCATTAGGGTCTGAGTGATTCAATAAACACCCCCCTATCTCCACTGTCCAGATAGGCATCAGAGACAACAGGGCGCCAACTCAGAGGAAATGCATCGCTGGCAGTGGACGCCGCTATTGAATGTGAATGTGTGTAACACTAACCATCTCCAGAACAGAGGTTAGCCGCACTGTTCACCAGCGTCCGTCTCTCTGTACTCTCACTGTCAGTGAAGTGTGAGTCTGTCTGTTAGCCTCCTGCTTTACAACCACCTTGTGTATTTAAAGCAGGGCTCAGTTCCAATGCGAGGGCTCACGCCCGCAGGCCTTGGGGTAAAGACCCCCCAAAGCCTGTAAACTGGACCATCAAGTCCCACCTGCCCCGGGCATTCCTGGATTTCCCCCCCCCCCCCTCCCGTATATAACCAGCTGGAACAGCCTTCCCCTCATCCACTCCCCCCCCCCACTCCCCCCACCCCAGACCGCAGATTGTATTTGGCTGATTGAACCTTTTCAACAGATGTGAAACGCCAACTGTTTATCTCTGGCATCACCTCGGGCCCTCCGTCTTGCCGAGGCGGCCTCTCATTGCGCTCGGTCTTTCTTAAGCAGCTTCCATTCCCTGCAGCCCAACCCCGCTGCATAGCCCTGATCACCACAGTACCATGCACCTGTCCTCCCCCTTGGCCAACTCTGAAGTGCATAACCACCGGGCTCAGAGTGGATCCCCGGTGCGGTTGAGCTGAAGCTCAGCCCTGTCTGTCACCGAATATCCCGTACTCAAGCGTTTTACTTTTCAAAATAAAAGTGCAAAACGCCACTGGCAGCTCATACATTTTCTGTTTGATTTCCAAAGCCAAGGGCCGTTAACACTGCGGCTCTGGGCTTTGGACGACTGGATTCTCGTCGTATTTAATTAAAACATAAATCATGGCTGGGAGGTGCGAGAACTTCAAAGGTGTTGAGGGAACGGCTCCTCTGTTGAATGAATGGGTGAATCACTTCCACACTGCTTCTGGGGCCTTCAAAGGCGTGAGGATGTATAAATACACTGTTGGTCTGTTTCTTGGGGAGAAGGCTACCAGTCTGTTCAGGTGGATTCCTGCTTTATTATTATTTTTTGCAGTTACATCATTGTATATACTGTATTTATATTTTTTCCGCTGATAATACATAACATTTCCGTACATTTTATGATACAAGGTGTTTGGCCAATGAGACAACCGCTTTGTGAGCTCAGTCTACATTCATCTGGTCAAATCTTGACCTGGTCATGTCTTCTGATTTCCGTCCCTGACCAACAGCGTCCGTGTTTATTCCACTCCTGGGAGTCTGTGTGTGGAAGTGAGACACTTTAGGTGTGTGCTTTTCCACAGAGAAACAACTGGCTGATGTGCACCATGCATTATAGAGGCATCCTGTGTACACACAGCCCGGCTTTGTGGGAATGCATTTCTAGATTGAATTTAATTGAAAATGTATTTTTTTCGAACAAGTAAAGAAAAATAAAAAAATAAGCAATAATAAACAATAAAATAAAATGATGAAACAAGTGGACAGTTACACTTAATAAGTAATTTTTTACAAACAATGAAAACCACAAATGAATATAAGCAGTCTAACACTTTCTTTACCCCTTCGAAAAGGGGTGAGAAGAAGAAAACTTAAACTTGACAACTCTGTCAACTCTGTCTGAGTTGGGTACGAACCAGGTATAGTGGTTACCTTGAATACATTTTATTTTAGTTAGATTGATCTTTTTTTATCTTTGCAACTGTACAGGATTGATCAAAAACCCACCCAGACTTTTCAAATTCACATCGCATCATAGCTATGATATCAATATCAGATCTTAATTGCCCCGTCCTTCTTGACAGCATTTACTCCCCCGAGTCAGATTTATAATTGATGAGCAGCGGTCCACATGAACTCTGCTCTGAGTGACATCAATCTGTCACCGGCCTCAGACCCCCCCCCCAGGCTGTTGAGAGGTCTGGCAGCGTTATGACCTGTGGCTTAGGACAAAGGACACGCCATCAATCACGGAAATGAAAAATAGACCCGGCAGCTGTTTGCGGCGTTGTCACCGGCAACAAGGCAGGGATACGGTGTCGCCAACTGGCACACGGTAATGGCCGACCTCAAGGTGAACGGAACCCATCACCTTCCGCCGATCGGAAACTGATTTGATGGCTCCATGTGACGGCAAAGTGCTTCCGGTATTTATATATATAACAGTTTCAATTGTTTTTTTCCGCTCACTGATGCTGAGTGTGAATACGGTGAGATTAGTCGCTGCTAAAGCCTTTAGTCATAGCATCATGTGTCATAGAGCTGAGGATATGAGTCACTTCTGTCCACCGGCCCCCCCGCCCCCCCCCCCCCGGCCCCCCCCCGGACCCCCCCCGACCGGACAAAGCAGCGCTCTGACTCCCACTCCCACCCCGGCCCCAATGTTGTGCTTGGACTGGAGGTCCTTCCACCAAGAGCAGGTTGAGTAGAAGGTGTCCACTGTCTGAGGACGGGATTACACCCGGGAATGCCTTCCGCACCTTCCCGGAATACGCTGTCCCGTTCCTGTAGAGCGCCGTCGAACAGAGCCGGCCTTCTTAGGATTCACCTCGGCGTAGTTTCGTTCCCATTGCTTTTTTTTTTTTCCAGTATTTCTGTTATTTTGTTTACAGCCGGAGGAAACAGGAAATGGAATATATCCACTGAAGTAATTGGGCCGGATCTCATTCATTCATTCATTTATTTATTTATTTATTTATTTATTTAGGGAATTTAGCAGATGCTTTTGTCCAAAGGGACTTACAACCATTCGTAAACACATTCACACACCGTCCACCACGCGGGGCGACAGCCAGCCCATCAGGAGTCAGCAGTCAGGGTGAGGGCGTCTCGCTCAGGGACACCTCGACACACAGCTAGGAGGAGCCGGGGGATCCAACCAGCGACCTTCTGATTACAGAAGGTTGTAACCAGAGGCTTTGAGTGATGACTAGCTTTTTGATCGATTGAAGCTATCCTTTGGTACGACCCAAACCGTTTTAGTGCAGTTTTCGGACTCCATCTCCTACATTATTCAACCGGTTCCGTCCAGCCTCAAGTGGTTGAGCACTGAAGCCGAGCAGCGCTCCACAGAGTGAGCCTCTCAGTGTGCTGCGAGGCCTTGTTCTATTGACCCGGGCGACGAAGGGCCTCAGTGCACAACACTCACTCACTACTGTTTCACATGTAGCCCGGTATCGAACCGCACACTTCCTTGTTATCCCAGGTTAATCAATAGAGCGGAGAGCTGCATTAATGAAATGAAGGGGCTTCTTCCCGATCCAATTAGAGCATCGACGGAGGGAAACGCCCTTGAGAAATGTGTTCACATCTGTACATAGGTACTGATGCTTTGCTCTATTACAGCAGTAGATGTAGATGTCTTCATTTGTCCTCCTCTATTGAAGCTAAAGAGAACCGGAGCATTATGGGACTGTTATATTTATCTTTCCTGTCCCATTCAATCTCATGTATCCAAGTGTGTATGTGTGTGTGTGTGTGTGTGTGTGTGCGCGAGCGTGCGCGCGTATGCTTCATGTGTGTGCACGCTGCATGTGTGTATGCTGCACGTATGTGTGTGTGTGTGTGTGTGGTACCTCGACCCAGTGACAGTGGTAGTAAAGTCCGGGCGCTGTAAGGTTAGACCCGCGGGCCCCCGGGGGACGGGCCTGAGTTAGAACTTGGCCTTGATCAGCGGGGGCTCGGGTTACCCCAGCTGCCCACCCGCATGTCCCTGGCAGGTTAGAGTGTCTGAACGCAGCCCAGCACTGAACTCAGGCCCTGAGGACGGTATTGTGTCTCCGGCCGGCCCGGTGCCCAACTGAAGTATAGGTTTAACGCTGCGAGGGAGGGGGGGGGCGGTGGGGCGGTGGGGTGGTGGGGCGGTGGGGACCCACTGGTCAGACCGGCCCCAGGTTGGGAAAAGCTACAAATCAGAGAAGTGCTCCACCCCAGAGCCCGAGACGCTCCATTAAATACTGGAAAGTGGCTGT
This sequence comes from Micromesistius poutassou, assembly GCF_964030765.1. NCBI lineage: Eukaryota > Metazoa > Chordata > Actinopteri > Gadiformes > Gadidae > Micromesistius > Micromesistius poutassou. The sequence continues at coordinate 7,131,448 of NC_140293.1, read as the reverse complement.
CGGCGAGGAATATTTATACAGCGTCGTACAGGACACGTTTTCATGAAATGCTTGTTTAGTTTGGTTTGGTTGGGGTACTAATAAAGTGTGTGTGTGTGTGCGTGTGCGTGTGCGGTATACTAAACATCCAGCCGTTAAATAACGGTTATGTTCTCATCAGAGTCGTGCGGCGACCGCCTCTGTATTCAAACGTGTGGCGGTTTAATGTCGCCGGCCGTCTCATTCTGCCGTCTGCGAGGTGCGACGGAGGGGTGTTTCAAAAGCAATGATCACGGCGGGACACTCGCTCTGAGGGTCCGACGAGGAGCCTTCTGCAGAGTTTATGTCTCCAATTAGATTGCGGTTAATAGTGCGTGAAATTAAAGAAAACCGCCCGGAAACTCTTTTATACTCTTGTGTGCTTCTCTTCAAATTCTCTTTCCTCATCTTCCTCTTCCTCCTTCTTCTCCTCCTCCACCACCTCTCTCCTTTGCTCTCTTCCTCCTCCTCCTCTTCCTCCTTCTCCTCCTCCTCCACCTCTCTCCCGTTCTCTCTTCCTCCTCCTCCTCCTCCTCTTCCTCCTTCTTCTCCTCCTCCTCCACCTCTCTCCCGTTCTCTCCTCCTCCTCCTCCTCCTCCTCCTCCTCCTCCTCCTCCTCCTCCTCCTCCTTCTTCTTCTCCTCCTCCTCCTCCACCTCTCCCGTTCTCTCTTCCTCCTCCTCCTCCTCTTCCTCCTTCTTCTCCTCCTCCTCCACCTCTCTCCCGTTCTCTCCTCCTCCTCCACCTCTCTCCTGTTCTCTCCTCCTCCTCCTCCTCTCCTCCGAGCGATCATCCACTCTCCTCCGCCGTCGTTCCCGGCTACATCAGCTCCTCGTCCCCTCCCGTGAGAATTCCCAGAATCATTCCTACATTCGGAACAAAGGCAACGATGACGCCGCCCGCCGCCGGGCGCTTCGCTGGGTCTGTGTGTTTGCCGTCATGGCAACCAGACCGGTGGTCAGAGGGTTCGAGGGGGTGGGTCGGTCGGGGCTCTTTTCAAAGCGGCCGTCCGACCGACTCGATGAAAGGCGGACATTGTCAACATGGGACAGATCTCTTTGTGTGCGGACGTGTCTGACAGGGGGCCCTCGCCCTCTCCGCGAGACGGCCTGTTTGTTGACTCACAGTGGGAGGGCTCCGGGAGGGCCTGTCACTGCCACCGGCCAGCCAGCTCCGACCCGGTGCCAGGACCGCCGCTGCTCCGTGCAGCCGGAGTCTCGGGTTACCTACCTCGCCTCGTAAACTCTTATGGTGCCGGAGAAACTGTGGGCCGCACTGCAGCGAAAAGAGAAAACGCATAACGCTCGGTTTTCAGCCGTACTTTCAGTTTGCTGCCTTTGATTTTATTCCCAGGTTGTAGATGAGGTCTACCTCTTAACCGTAAAATGGTCGTCGTGCACCTCCCGGTGTTCATAACAAGCGTTTATAAACCTCAAAGGGGCCGCAACGCACTTGGACCCTGGACCGATGCCCGGGCCGGGCGGATCGTCTTTTATAGAGCGGTGTCTCAGCCTCCGCTTGGCAGACAGTGCTTCTCAAACCCTCGTCCGCTTCAGATGCTGCCCGCCGCCCGCCCCGCGGGTCAAGGGGGCGTTTATGGAGCGGGGGATCTGCTAGAATCACTCCAAACTTTGCACAAAGTTATTTGTGTCAGCACTGATCCACTGTGCGTGTCACCCGTGGTATCAGATGTAGTAAAAAGTGTTGGGGGGAGGGAGAAGTGTGTGTGTGTGTGTGTGTGTGTGTGTGTGTGTGTGTGTGTGTGTGTGTGTGTGTGTGTGTGTGTGTGTGTGTGTGTGTGTGTGTGTGTGTGTGTGTGTGTGTGTGTGTGTGTGGGGGTTCAGGAGCTGTTGAGATGCTACAGCAGCTGGCTCCTTCGATCCGAGTACCCCTAAAATGTCTGGCACTGAAAGGGGGCCGAGGCATCTGAGCTCATTCCAGCCGAGTGTAAACACGAACAGGTCGCTGTCATCCATCACGGCCGTGACGCAGACCCCGGGCTGGTCTTCACTGTCAGGGCACAGGGGGAGTGTGTGTGTGTGTGTGTGTGTGTGTGTGTGTGTGTATATGCAGCGTGTGTGTGTATGCTGCGTGTGTGTGTGTGTGTGTGTGTGTTGGCCTAGGTGGTGTGTGTGTGTGTGTGTGTGTGTGTGTGTGTGTGTGTGTGTGTGTGTGTGTGTGTGTGTGTGTGTGTGTGTGTGTGTGTGTGTGTGTGTGTGCCCTCAGAGGTGGTGTTGCTGCCCAGTGTTTTTCAGGCCAAATCTTTCCACTCACTATGTTTTGGCCAGCCAACTTTTTGGTAAATGTTTATTTTCAGTTTTTTCCCTTTAGTGCACCTGAGCACTATGTGTAAATGTGTCGCTGCATTTATTAAACTTTTAAAAGTTGTACTCTGAATTGAAATTTCCAAGTGGGATTTTTTTTTGGCCAAAAAATACAAATTACTAGTTATTGCATGTTGTGATTCCGGTTGGCGTGCTGATGATTTGGCTTTGGTACAAGTCAGGTTTCCCAGCCAATGAAAGTTCCCTGTGTGGCAGAGAGCAGCTTCAATGAGCCCGTCTACAGAGGCTCGTACTGTCCCGGTCCGGGTCAAAGAGGAAGAGGCGTTTCGTTAATAGACCGCTGTGTCTGCTTTCAGAGAGATAGCGAAGGTCCACTGCCTCCTATTAACTTCATTGTCATTGTGGTTCATTGACTAAAAACCACCAAGGCCAAGGGGCTAAACGGTTTATCTGAGCAACCAATCAGATTAGTCCAAATTATTTGGATTCCTGTGTGTTTTGGCTATCCCTACTGGGAGGCATGATGGGCAAATTGGCTGTGGGTTAAGTAAACAGAAATCACTAAATGGATTTGGTACGGTCCGTAATGGATTAGGACGGCTCCTTTCGCTGACTACAGAGATACAGAGAATCGTCATGGCGTGTTGATGTGTTTATGTTTCACATAAATCACCGCACGGACCCAAGACTCTCTCTACTCGTACTGCAGAACGGCTAAGGTCTCACTTCTGAGACCGCGACGGGTGAGGGCAGCTGCCATTTTTAAACGCCCTCCCCCACTTTCACTGTACGCTGTTCTGTGCGGCTTTAAAGGATTATTTCTCAGGGGGGGTTCTGAAGATGGATGTCTTCTGCCCAATACAAACATTTGCAGTAAGATGTGTGTTCACAGACCCTCCCTCCCTCCCTCCCTCCCTCCTCGACCACTTCTGACTAAAGCAACACCCGCAGGAAGAAGGTGCTTTTCAAGGGAAATAAAGAAACATGTCTCCTCCGTTTCCTGTCCACACCTCTCCCACCAGGCTTGGGGATTGACGGATTGACGGACGGGTGGACGGGGTTTTCAGTTTCAGTGCGCCTGGTCGTTCCCAGTCCTCCACGGTTGGCTGCGGACGTCCCTCTGATCTGAACTGTTCCTCCTCTCCTCCTTCGTCTTCCTCTGGAGTGAACTCCCCGCCACACACACACACACACGGGGGTTCAGGGTCCAAACCGCTCGGCTCTGGCGCAGGAGCCCGTGTTTGTCCTGGCAGGCGTCAGACCCGAAGAAATCTCTCTCTCTCTCTTCCCTTCACAACTCTGAAACATAATGGCCATCAAACAGGGCGTAACCGCGGGCGACCACGGGGCCACCTAGTGCCAGAGACCCGACGGCCCTCGGCCCCTTCTGCGCAGGGGGGCGGGGGGGGGGGGGGGGGTGGGGGCCCTCGGCCGTTACTCTCAACTGTCACGACACCGAGGCACTCCATGTCCTTCTCTCCCGCCCGGGTCGGGGCCCCCCTCACACCCCTGCCCCCACCCCGTCCCCCGTCCCCCCCCGTCCCTCCGTCCCCACGGGTGACCTGATTTACGGGCCAAAGCGATCCGGTGGCACGAGTTTGTTTGCGCCATGCATCTACGCTGTCACTCGCTGATCTACGCCGAGCCGTCCAATCGGACGCTGACATGAGCGGCGCTCACGCCTCTGTATTTACGAGGGGGTGTTAAAGGCTGCCCCCGGCGCAGACGCCCTAATTGGGTCCTTTTTTGAACAGGAAAGCGAATCCCCGATGACGAACTACGTGGTAATACACCGGGCGTACGTGTTTACATTGTGGGGCCGCACACGTTCTGGGCTGCACTTTAGACGCACTGGATTTACAGCGTGGAGACTGTGGGACTGGGGAGAGAGACTGTGGAGAGAGAGACTGGAAGGACTGTCGAGAGACGGTAGAGAGACTGGAGAGAGAGACTGGAGAGACACTGTAGAGAGACTGTAGAGAGACACTGTAGAGAGACTGTAGAGAGACACTGTAGAGAGACTGTAGAGACTGTAGAGACAGTAGAGATGTTGACAGTAGAGAGACGGTAGAGAGATTGTAGAGAGAGACGGTAGAGACTGTAGAGACTATAGAGACAGTAGAGATGGAGACAGTAAGAGAGACTGTAGAGAGACAGTAGAGATGGTAGAGAGACGGTAGAGAGTAAGGTCTCATTAGTGCGGGTTGCGTTTGGTTTCAGAGCGTCTCGTTGACCCTGTGTAGAGACAGTAGAGAGACAGTAGAGAGACGGCAGAGAGACGGTAGAGAGCGAGGTCTCATTAGCGTGGGTTGTGTTTGGTTTTAGAGGTCTCGTTGACCCCGTGTACAGACGGCTGTTGGCGGTTCCTCCCCGACGCGTCCGAGGTGACGATCCGCCTGTGAGGCTCCGGGCCGGGACCGTCCCACGACGGCCGGGGGGGGGGTGCTACTTTATGTCCGAGGTGACATTTTTGGAAACATAAGTCACCGCTGACAGCTGCATCTGAATCCCCCCCCCTTCCCCCGGTTCCTCCCCTGTTCCTCCCCCAGCCTCCCTTTTATGTAGTACACTACTGTTGTGTAGTGTAGGAAGTACATTGTATTGCTGTCAATTAATTATGTATTACTATAAATCCACCTTAATGTCGCTTCTCTGTTTTGACGTCGTAGGGCATTATGTATTCTATGAGTGCATCATTATAATCCATTATTTGCGAAAATGTTTTATTTAAACTGACACATTTTTCGTGTCGTTTTAGCAGTAGTGACGCAATCCCAGTCAAAGATGTCTGATATTTGCATCGTCACAGGGATTTCTATGGAAGCACGTTTTCCCTGTGAGACTCACAACCTGGTTCTCTGGCAGGCTGGTCTCACCCCGACCCTCCCTGAGTGACTGTTGCTTTTTTCTAGGAGAGAAAATTGCTAAATCAGTGTGGCAAATAACCTGCAGTCCTTTGCCGAATACAATTGCTATCCAATTTCCGTGGCAACACAAAGGATAGCATATTATTAGCTTTTCCTCCTCGGCATATTTATCGAGGCGGACAGCATGCCTGCGTTTCATTTAGTTCGGAAACTGGATTGTTTTCAGATTAAACTTTTTTCAATCGGGGTATAAAACTTCCCACCGCCGTCCTTACTTTACGTACTTCTCTCCGTCCACGGCCAGCCATAACTCTGCATACTTAATAACCATCACTTGCATTTTAATCATCCATTACCATTTATGAGGCTCTTAATGAAACCTGTGCATATCTGCACCCTCAGGCACAAATGAAAGAAACTCATTCCCCCGTTTCTTCATGAGAGCCGTAAACGGTTCGTTTCGCTCCTTTTACTTTTATCGCGGCAATTTCCTTGTACTGATTTTGAATTAAAAAGTGGAACCACTTCAACGGTTGACACACAGTCCTACCCCAGTATCCTTAGATGGTTGTCTGCATCACGTTTTACAATGGGAATGGGGATTGATGCTGATGGTGTTGAGTCTGTAACAGTCTATCACGTGTGTGTGTGTGTGTGTGTGTGTGTGTGTGTGTGTGTGTGTGTGTGTGTGTGTGTGTGTGTGTGTGTGTGTGTGTGTGTGTGTGTGTGTGTGTGTGTGTGTGTGTGTGTGTGTGTGTGTGCGCGCGCAAACTAGTGTGTCTCCACACACTAGTTTGCTGGCTCCGTCATTGGGCAATCCTAGTTGTTGGTACCAGTCCAAGGCAACCACAGCCAATCAGATCGAGTATAGGATACAGTCCGTGTGTCTGCGTGCGTCTGCAGTACACCATACCAGCTTATACATCACCTATATATCCTATACATTTAGACACCCAGGACTTACAGAACATACTTGCCGTGCTAAACTCTATTCCTTGCCTCTGAAAGTGCATTTCAACATGCTCTTTCAGGCGGGTGTATCCCTCCACACTCGCTCAGCGAGCGGTTTAACGGCTGCTGCTGCTGGCCTCGTGTTCTCTATTTACAGGGAAACGGGCGAGAGCCCTCGACAGGGGCCCCGGCGAGACATTTGTTTGTTTTAGCGGAGCCCCAGAGCACCAGGGGCCACACAGGTGGGTCCCTGACAAGTGCAACAGACAGATAATAAACAGGCTCCTCGGGCCGTCGCAGCCCGGCTCCGACGGCCCGAGCGTGACGGCCGTCCGTTTGCCGCAAACCTTCTCGTGCGAGGGCACGATAGGAGACCTGGTGGACGGACACGGAGCTATGAGGGAGGGAACTGGGACAGGAAAGGCGCTGAATTGCGTCAGGGCCGGTGTGTGTGTGTGTGTGTGTGTGTGTGTGTGTGTGTGTGTGTGTGTGTGTGTGTGTGTGTGTGTGTGTGTGTGTGTGTGTGTGTGTGTGTGTGTGTGTGTGTGTGTGTGTGTGTTGAAATTCTAAAGTACAGGTGAGAACTGAAGCGGAGGCCTTCTTCTATTGAGGTGTGAAGCGATTGCATCGCTTATATAACTAATGAGGGAAGGCTACAAACGGCTGCCTTGTGACTTAGCACGACGCTCAACACATTATCCTGCTGCACTAACGACTTGAATACATTAATATCATGATCTACAATCAATCATTATGATGCAAATATTAGATATTGAAAACATTATGTGATGAAATGAAGTGTTATGTGAATGCTGCATTGTAAAATAAATAAAATAATATAAAAATAAAGTAGCTTTTCTTATTAAAAGTTAAATTAAACGGAAACCCTGCTTAGTGTATATCTAAAGTGAGGTCATCCAAAACATGAATCTTTGTGCAATGTAGGTGGTCTGGTCAAAACTCCTTCACAAACAATCAATTAATCATTTGTTACATCTGCGTTTCCAGCAAAGCCTTTTCGAAGTCTTTAGAACGTTCCAGCAAACAGCATGTATAAACATCTCCAGTACGAAGCGGCAGGCGTCAGGGAGGCGACTGCGGTGGCGACGGCCCGACCGTCGTACCGGCGTCCACATTTCTGTTTCCCTTCTCTTAATTTCCTAAAACATATTCAATAATCAAACCAATCGGACCGTCACCGTGATAAACAATCCGTCATCGTACGTCTGCAGACGAGTCTGCGTTCACAGCCCGACCGCCCAGAATGTTTCCTGGCCTCGCTCTGCTGTCGGAGCCATCCAGAAGCAGTGGCCAGCTCCCGCCCTCCTGCCTCTCTCTGGGCAAATGGGCTGCTCCTCTGCCTCTACCTGGGCCAATGGGCAGCTCCCGTCGGCATGATGCCTCTGCCCTCAGCCAATGGGCTGCCCCGTCAGAGTGATGCCTCTCGCTGGGGCAGCCAATGGGCTGCCCCGTCAGAGTGATGCCTCTCGCTGGGCCAATGGGATGCGCCGGTGCTCTCTGGACCAATCGGACGCGCCGCCTGCGTTATGGTTCTGCTTTTGTATGGTTGAACCCTCAGCTCATTAGTGGCCCCTCGCACCCGCTTCCTCCCGTCCCCCCGTCTCCACCCCCCCGCCCGCCCCCCCCCCCCCCCCCCCCCCCCCCCCTCTGCCCCAGTCCACCCGAGGACACGGGGCCCTCCGCCGTCCGCTGTCCGCCGCCGCTCAGATCAAAGGGCCCCTGGGAGCGGGCGCCGTAGAGAAAAAAAACAAATGAAACCAAAAAATGCGTCAGAACAAAAGAATTCTTTCTCCTAGGCGCACATTGGAGCAATCTGCACCAAACAGCTGGTACCCCTTGTGGGTCCCTCTCCCCCGTCCCCCTGTTGCCCCTGAACCACTTTCTCTCTTCGGCTCACCCACCTCCCTCCCCATCCAATCACCAACAACACCATCACCCCCACACCCACCACCACCACCACCACCAACACCAACACCATCATCACCACTTCATGAGTCATTCATGAGAAAAAACCAAGATCCGAAGATCCAACAGCCCAATCACCAGCCACCAACCCGGGCTGTATCCTACACTCTATCTATCTCACACTATCTGATTGGCTACGGTTGCCTTGGGCTGGTACTGACAACCAGGATTGCCCAATGACAGAGCCAGCTAACTAGTGTGTAGATAGACGTGCTTTACACACACAGACACACACGCACACACACCTTTTCAATTTTGAGCCTTGAAAAACCCCCGTTGAATAACGAGAGCAGGATAAGAGGTGATAACGAGCCGGCGATCGGACTGGGATTCTGTTTTATAATTGCATCGCTAATGAAAGCGTTAATCGGAGCCATCAGTGGGACAGGAATGGACGGTTATTTAACATTAGTATTCTGACGAGTAGTTTGGTAATTAAGTCGAAAGCAGGAGTGACTGAGTTTATTTCTAAGTGGAAGAAAATTAGATTTCATCTGAATTAAATGATGAAGTACTGTTTCTTGCAATGACTTTTAAATCATGTTTTTGGAAAAGTGCACCTATCCCAAAGGTGTGCTTAGTGTGTCTCACTCACCACCTTAAACAACTACACCGGCTATCGGCTCCAAAAATCATATTTAGGGCGGCTCCCTCAACATCCCTCAACGAACGCCAGCCAACAAACCGAATTTCAACCCACAAACGAAAAGTTGGCCCGTGCCACTTTTCAGAACAATCCAACTTTTATTTTTGTCCACCCGATACCGCAAACCACATACACGCTTCGATTATCCGATATCTGCTAATAAACATGGCTGACGTTACACCAAAGTACCGCACCGCTCCGGAAATGTGCCGCATCTGGCCTGGGAAAAGAGTTGAGGAATCAACACGGACACAAGCACGTGCGGAGGAGGTGCAGGCGGTCTGTGTGCGAGGCGTGGAGGTAAACGATCGCATGTGGCCGTGCTTGATACAGCGCACGTGCATCATCGTGCACATGTGAAGCTCTTCTCGCGTTCATCATTCGAGTCATGTGAGTTGAAGGCAGAGGCTGCAGCTAATGCCAAGAGTGGATCGCTCTCACGGCTGAGGAGTCCTCAAATAATTGGACACCTGCACACTGGAGGAGGAATCAATCGTAGAGGCTAATTGCAGCCTCAGTGAACCTTAATTCAAACGGAGTGCTGGCCTCCTTGCACCATGTGTTGTGGATAGGAAGAACATTTTCCTCCACGGTACAATCCGTAACACACGCTGCAACACGTGCAAACTGTGTTGGATAACAAACGAGACGAAAGGAAGATTCAGTGTGTCACGTTGCGTGTTGAAAAGTGTCTGGCTGTAGCAAGTGTGTCTGTCTCTGTTAAGCGTGTGGATGTTCTTGCTTCTTGCATTTGTAATGTGGAAGTGTGTATCACCTCCTAGCTCAAAGCACACATCGAAATGGAAGTCAGAAGGGGAAAGAAACTAACTGGAAGTTGCTTCTCCCTCCAGCCTGAAACCGAGGTGTGAAAGCGTGTTATGACTTCCTGCTCTGGACGCCGTTGTAGAAACGGGGAGGATGACTGGTTGTACAGACGGGGAGGATGACTGGTTGTAGAGACGGGGAGGATGACTGGTTGTGCAGACGGCGAGAAAATGTTTCTGTGCCCTCACTTCGGCTCGGTCAGCAGTGCCACGCTGACTTTATCAAATCAAATCCTAAATTGTGCAGTGGAAAGAGTGAGGTAAAGACGGGAAGAACCATTTCCGGACACACTGCGTCAAGCATCAATTAAATTACATTTTATTTGTATCTCCCTTTATCACCGGTAGAGTCTCAAAGGTCTTAACTCCCTTAATTAGCAAGGGAGAAATCTTGAGCTGGAACGCAGAATGCCTAACCCTAACCCTGCAATGGGTGCCAGAATTGACTTTGACCTTCACTGTCTTCCTGGCCGGCCTTCCCGTCTCTAGAGAGGATGGGTTGGTCAACCAGAGCATGCCCCCCCCCCCCCCCGAGGCCTGAGTGGCGATCAGCGTGGAGACATCGTTAGGCTCCACAGAACCGTGGCCACGCCCCGCTACGATTGAAAAACCTCCCGGGTTCGAGGTTCGAGGCGAATCATCATCTGCTCTGCGGCTACGGCAGCTGTACATGCGTTGAGAAATGTGCTCGTGCCGCTTTTTCGAGACATATGAAGCATACGAATGAGGGATTTACTGGCAGTGAAACGGACGAACAAGCCACTTGTGTAGTATAAACACATTAAAGTGGAGAGACTCGCAGAGGATAGCCAGTTTGAGCCAGAGTTGGAGCCAAAGTTGGCCTTTAATGTGAGCCAGGTACTAAGAGAGGCATTACAATAAAAAGCTATTATACATGACAATAAAAGGGGGAGAACTGCAAGCTGGCCTTCAGCATATGGGAAAGTGTGTGTTTGAAACTGTAGTTCGCTCTCGGATTTCTATGACATTCTGGTCTGGCGCTGTAGACAGGATTTGCAAGGATTTTGATTGGATGGTCTGTCTGTCTCTCGCTCTCTCTTGCTCTCTCTCTCTTGCTTGTTCTCTCTCTTGCTTGTTCTCTCTCTTCTCCCCCATCTCTCGTTTGCTCTCTCTTCCCCTCTCTATCCCTCTCTCTCTCCCCATCCCTATCCCTCTCTCGCTCTCGCTCTCGCTCTCGCTCTCACTCTCACTCTCACTCTGTTAGGTAGAGGTATGTGTGGCATTACTGTCTACGTGTGATTAGTAGTGGATTAAACCCAGGCTGTGATTCACAGTCCCACCCTAATGGGTGCAGAACTGACTGAGTTACAGTATGACCCTTTTTTATGAGACCGCATGAAGTGGCCGCCCAGTTTTCTTGGAAACACTACACCTTTTGTAATACGTCAGAAAAGTCTACGCCGAGCACTTAGTAGACCTCGACCAATCCTTCACAACATGCACTTCTTATCCTAGCTATCTTTGTGTATCTTTGCGATATAGTGTTGTTTCTCTTTCTTCGGACAAATGGACTTATTGTAAGTCACTTTGGATAAAAGCGTCTGCTAAATCCCCTGATTGTAAATGTATGTGTAGACACTAATTATTTTAGAATGTTTTTTCAAATTGTGTTATTGCGTTGCGCTGACTGCTTTTGAGGCTATATCTCCTCGTAGTTTTATCCTGTGGTTTCTCTTGTGCCCAGTAGTTGTGGTGCATGTTGTGCAGCCACAGACCCCCCATGTAGACCTCACGCAGGCTGTTACTGACTGTGTTTCAGTAAGAAGCCATTCACACCCTGCCCTTTCCAACAACTCTCTGGTATCAGGCAGCGGCCAAACAAATCCTTCATCTTGTTCTCCTCTCCGACGGTGAGAGCGATGCTGCGTTGGTTTCAAAAACAAACCCGGGGGGTGGTGGTGGGCATGATTCACAGAGTCACGGCTGCACGCTACATCACTCCTGACTCAGATTGGATTCTCGTACGTTTCTCTCCTGGGCCGCAGGTCTGCAAGGCAAACGGAAAACGTACACGCTCACCGAGATGGAAAGGACAGGTTTACAAGGCCCACATGGGATGCTGGAGTTGGGGGCGGGGAGTGGGGGGTGGGGAGGGGGGGGGGGGGGGGGGTCCCATTAGATTCCAGTAGTCCAGTACATCGTGGAATAGCTTCCAGACCAGCAGAACCCGATCGCAGGGTCCCAGGCCGTAGACGGAGCCCATCATGGCAACCAGGACCTCCTCATCAATCCTCTTCCTGGGCTCCTTTAAGGCAGATTCTTGAAAATTCATTTGATATCTGTTTAGTTTAGCGGTTTTTATTCGACCACGTTCTGTTGCCTTTCCATGTTGTAAATCTGAGGTGAGCTTGGATATTGTGCTCTATGTTTGATTTAATGGTGTGTGTGTGTGTGTGTGTGTGTGTGTGTGTGTGTGTGTGTGTGTGTGTGTGTGTGTGTGTGTGTGTGTGTGTGTGTGTGTGTGTGTGTGTGTGTGTGTGTGTGTGTGTTGGACGGAGGCATAGTCATTAAGAGGAGAGTGCTTACGATGGGAACATTTATCGATTTCTGCCCATTTATTACAATGCGCTCAGCAGATCCATTCGGATCAGCGCTGCCCGTCAGTGTAGTGGCGGCCGTCCCGTTCGTTATGAATGGGAGCAGTGCAGGGCTGCTGGCAGGGATGCTGCTCTGCACTAAACACATTGCATCGCAGTAGCTATTAAAACCCCCTATCTCCTCCCGGCGTTGCAGGAATTTCCAATTCTTGCCCTCGACCTGAATCTCTCTCTGGCTGTTTGTCGCCCTCTTTCTCTCCTCGCATCATTCAGGCTGCACATGCTCCTGGTGTGTGTGTGTGTGTGTGTGTGTGTGTGTGTCTCTCTCTCTCTCTCTCTCTCTCTCTCTCTCTCTCTCTCTCTCTCTCTCTCTCTCTCTCTCTCTCTCTCTCTCTCTCTCTCATTGTCCTGGCACAGTAAGCATGGCACTAACCAATGCCACCTGTTGGCGGGGGACGGCGGTTACAACCCGGGGCTGTAAATCACCACGGAGGATTTAGGAGCAGTGAGGGGCTGGAGCCTAACAGGTCCTCTCTCTGGGGCCTGTGGGGGGGGGGGGGGGACGACCAAGGCATGCTATTGGCCCAGGGTCGCCACAGCGACTGGCCCCGCCCCCCCCCCCCCTGGCCCCGACGGGAGCAACGAGGCCAAGATGAAGGGGATGTTGGCGTGTGGGCAGGAGAGGACATCATGTCCTGCTGCTCCTCCTCCCCAGCGGGGGGCTGGATCCAGAGATAGAGTTACAGGGTATCAGGAAGAGGTAGAGTTACAGGTTATCAGGGAGGAGACAGAGTTACAGAAGATAGAGGTACAGGTTATCAAGAGGAGGTAGAGTTACAGGTTTTCAAGGAGGAGATAGAGTTACAGGAGATAGAGTTACAGGTTATCAGGAGGAGATAGTTACAGGAGATAGAGTTACAGGTTATCAGGAGGAGGTAGAGTTACAGGTTATCAGGGAGGAGATAGAGTTACAGGTTATCAAGGAGGAGATAGAGTTACAGGGGATAGAGTTACATGTTATCAAGGAGGGGAGAGGGGGTTGTTGGGTTTGTGTGGCTCAGGACTTTGGGACTCGTACCAGAACCTTGGTTCGTCCCCCTGCCTCCTGCTCGCTTATGTAAGCTGGCACACGACCTGTCATTTGAGTCTTAAGGCAAAGCCTACACACCCACCAGTGGATTAGAAGCCATGAGGCCATTACATTCTGGCAATGATGGCCAATGCTGGAATATGTGTACGTGTATGTATGTATATATATATATATATATACACACACACATAAGTGTGTATATGTGTAGTGTGTGTGTCTCTAACTCTCTCTCTCTCTCCTGTTTTTAATATACTTGCAATATACTTGCACATACCTGCACATATAATTACGCATACACACGTTTGACAGCCCTAGTATATGTACATTTAGTATATGCTACACGTGAACCTCCTAAGATGGCGCAATTTCATTGGTTCGCTATCCAGGGATATTGGGCAATATCCCATGATTGAGATCTCAAACTCGGGATATTGTATTAGCGCGCGTGACGGTCGTCTCGTCATGCTAATAAAAACAAATAAACCGCTAATAAAAACAAATAAATCCCAGCAAAAAGTGTTTTCTTGTTTCTTTTTGGAGTGCTCACGTGTGGTATATACTAAAACAGTTATTCACCTCAGGCTCTGTGAATGGTGGGGAATAGCAGCTAAAGTAATGATACACGTGATGTTTGTCATTTCCACAGGCTGGTCTTAGAGGGGGAGGATGAAGGATTCAGAGAGGGGGGGTCGGTCAGGGGAGTCCGGTGTTTAGGGGTCAGGGGTCAACTCTCTCGGATGGCCTCGGCGAGTGCGGGCCAGCGGCCGGCTCCTGGGCTTTGAAACGGGAGGAGCTGCTGCGGCCTACTGGTATCATACTGGTGACATACTGGGACGGGAGGGCCGCATGCCACGGCCTCCATGTCAGGCCCAGTTGTCGCGTCAGGTGCTCGCCGCCGCCACCGCCGCGGCTTATTTTTACCGCTGCGGAGGAAGACGTTTTACGGGGTTATTCAAGTGGGTCGAAATGTGGGTCACGGTATTTGTTAAGGTCACAGGGATTCACCTGGTGGCGTTTGAAGCGGATCCGGAATTAGCCGGTAAAGGCCATGGTTTACGTAACGTCATGCACGGTGAAGACTAATGCATACAAATGCATATTTTATTATTAAGTGTGCTGATGTAGAAGTTCTAAGCACCATTGGAAGAGGAATATAGCAAAGAATACAGCTAATTGGAAATATTTGCGAAACGATTTTAAATGTTTGGCGCGTGGGCAATTAAACATTAATTTTAATTGACTACTTCACCATAGAGACTAAACCCTACAGCGCACAAGAGCAGAAATCGGTTTTAATGATATCTCTCTTCAGGGCCACGTTCCAATCGTGTTAACGAGCTGAAGAGCATCTCTCTCCGTTGGCCCCTTAGAAACACGCGGGCGCCGATGGCAGCACCGGGCGCCAGTGCGACACAGTATAAATTAGGCATCAGAAGTACGAGGGGAGCGATCAACCTTTATCTCCATCAATGTTTCATCACTTTCCCCCCTCCCCCCGACCCCCCCTAGCCGGCTCCTGGCCCTAGCAGGGCGGGAACCCTCGGGGGCCCTAATGTAAATAACAGCCTAAATGGGGTCATTAGTATTCTCACTGTCACAGATGTCTGGTGTGTTGTTGCAGCAGAGAGAGAGAAAGAGAGAGAGAGAAAGAGAGAGGGAGAGAGATTAATGAATGCCTTTGAGCAAACCTTCCTCATGGATTATTCAAAGCCGCCACATCAGTTACTTCTGATTGTTTATGGGCGGATACGCTCGGCCTTTCACTATCTTTATTTTGATTGCTTGTTTTTTTTTTCAGTATTATTAAACTGGCTGGTTTAATAATACTGGTTTAATATACGTAAAGTAAAGGTCTCTTTTTCAGATTCATACAGGAGTTTTTTTTTTTTGCCTCTCCGAGACACGCTCGGTGAAATACAATCGCGTCGTTTCTGCTTATTCTTTTCATGGCCGGGCTGATCTGGCTTTTGTGTGATGTGCTAAACTGTGACTCAGGGCATACAAGCGTCCATCTGTAATCAAAAGGGATGAAAGAAGAAAAGAACATGAACATCACACACGTATACGGCCCGAGGTGTGAGATGGGCTTGCTTTAGTCCTATATTCGCTCTGAACTTCATTGGGTACTCGCCCTAGATGCACCCTGGTTTTAAAGTCGCACTCGCAACCCATGTCTTTATTTATTGACCCGACTTTTGGAAATGTGTACCGTGCTTGTGTGATGTCATTATTCCAAATAGAACACAACACATGTTCCGGTCCTATGAGGCAATTTGAATCCAATCTAAATCATCACGCGGCCACCTGTGTGTACCCCCCCCCCCCCCCCCCACTCCACTCATGTTTCTCGACTCAGGCTTTGATTTGTTAATCAGGCCAAATGAAGGGTGGTTCCCGGACAGAAATACCTGTCACGCCGGTGCCTGCCCAGGGAGGTCCATCTGTGGCACCCATGTCCGGTCCCATTAGAACTCTGCTGACAGTAACCTCTGCAGACTGTGTCTCTCTCTCTCTCTCTCTCTCTCTCTCTCTCTCTCTCTCTCTCTCTCGCGCTCTTTCTCTGTCTGTCTCTCTCTGTCTCTCTATCTGCTCTCTCTTTCTGTCCCTCTCTCTCTCTCTCTCTCTCTCTCTCTCTCTCTCTCTCTCTCTCTCTCGCTCTCTCTCTCTCTCTCTCTCTCTCTCTCTCTCTCACCCTCCTCTCAGTCATGACCCCAGGCTGTGCGGAGGAGGCCTTGCAGCCAGCCAGATAGACCACAGCTCTGAGCTCTCCCCTAACTCATCTCGCTGGATCTCCGCTCAGATGCAGACATTGTCCCATTTCTCTTTGAGCTCCCTCCAGTTCCTGGAGGTGCTTACTGTCACAACACTTCAGTGCGTATTATACAGTTGAGTCCTGAATCCCTGGTGGGTCGGGGGGCAAAGCCACGGCACAAACCAACCCTAGAAAGGGCTGTTTTAAAGTCGCTACGTCTAAGCTTTGATAAAACATACAAACTTGCAGTTCAAGCTGCATAACATCACAGCTTCTTCTTCTTCTTGATGTTTGAGGGATTGGTTTGAGTCCCGTCCCGTTAGCCGGAGCGCCGTCGTCCCGTTGGTTACTCCCGGTGGGTTTGGCTCTCGTTCCCTTTCAAGTCGCTGGTGTGAGAGTGCCTTGTGCTTGGCGCTGCGCTCCCCTCTTCATCTTGTTAATGGTCTGGCTCTCACTCATTAGTGGGCGCGCTGTGGGCCCGCCAGGGGCGGCCATGCGAGCACTCAAACGTCCACACTGATGCCGTCTGTCGCCTCCCATCAGCCCCGCGGCCGCTGATTAGACCAGGAACGCTGCCGCCAAAATTCCCACCGATGGAATGCTTGTTGTGATGGGATGTGCCGCTATAAATGGAGCTGGAGTTTTTTTTTCGCTTTGGCCGCAGTTACGCAAGTGACTCGGAGGAGAGGTTTTTACTGCGGCCGAAGTTAAAGACCATGGGACATGATGCACGCCACGGGGGGGTTGTGAGTGGTGGTTGATGATGGCTGATGTCAAACATTAGTCCCCAGTGTCGCAGACCACATTTGTTGACGGTCCTAGCTTTCTGGACGTGTGTTTCAGGGTAATGAGGTCGACAAACCAGCCAAATTATCTGTAAGAAATGATCTTTAAAAGGAGTCGCGGTTTTTGATGTGTTGATCTTTCCCCCCAAAGTCACCCCCTGTGATCAAATGTGAGAGATGCTCGCTATCGTCATGACTACAGAAGTCACCGCTGGCACCAGTGTGTCAGAAGTTAGACTGTGCGAGCTAACATTCATTATCTTGCAGGCTGCCTTGTATAACTCAGTGTGGTATAATAGGGACAATTTGCACAATTTCCTGAAGCACGTAGAACCTGGTGATTATGAGTCAGCTCTGGGGGAGAGCATAGAAGTATATTTGTTTAGCAGAAAAAGAAATTAAAAATTCACAGCGTTCATTTGATGTTGTCCTCTGCAATTATTACGACCTTTCAGGACCTCCGCCGAATCAGTCTCTCGCGCGCGGCCATGCAGGAGCGATGGACGCAGGCTGTGATTATGCCTCTGTGTTCTCCCCTCTCGCTCTCTGTGTGTGTGAGGGTTTTAGGTTTTAGGTTTTTATTAGGATCCCCGTTAGCCTGGTAAAACCAGCTATTCTTCCTGGGGTCCTCAGGGTGGGAGCTGTAATGCTAATAGGCACATCTGGGTTCTGGGAAAGGGTAACGCGTGGCCGCGCTGAGGATCTAATCCAGAGGGGGGGCCATCATGAGCTCCCATCTCCTCCTGTCTGAAGTCACCCCAAGTGATTCGTTCAATGATACCGGAGATACTGTAGGGAAACCGAAACCAAATGAGTCTATCCTCCTCCTCCTCCTCCTCCTCCTCCTCCTCCTCCTCCTCCTCCTCCACCACCAACCACACAGCGTTTTGGAAAGGCCTCGTCGCATGAAGAGTTGAAAGTGCCCCCTTGCCCCTCGTCGCCCACAGCCGCCCCTTCCCCTTCTCCCCGCCTGAGCTCTAATGAAACAAGCCGAGTGTAATCCTCTGCAGAGCAGCAGGGCTCGCCGCAGACCTAACGGCCAGAGACACCGAGAACCCACGCCTGTACCGTTGAATAACTGGAAGGGGCCGGGGGTTGACATGTTACCCCATTTGTCTCTCGCCCGGTGGGATCAGTGTTAGCGTTTCATGTACTTCTTAGAGCCTTTACACTGGAGCAGAGCATGAAAGACCCTCCGGCCGCTGCAGGGGGGAGAAAAGACCGAACTGCTGCTATCCGGAGATTCCAATCTCCACGTAACCCAATCCGTGCATCGAGGCGGTGGGTGTGTGTGCGGTGGGGTATGTGTGTGTGAGAGTGTGAGTGTGTGGTTGTGTGTGTGTGTGTGTGGCGGGGATTTTTTGTGTACAAGTCTCCCAGTCACTGCAGCCTCAGAGCTTGCGGTTCCTGCATTCCGCGTGTTAGACACAAGCTGTCCCAATAAAAAAACCTTGCTATCGCCGCCTGCCTTATCCTCGCGGTCGGGTGGCAGCTTGTGTTGAGAGGGGTGGTGGGAGGGGGCGGAGGTTTTTTTTCTGGTGCCAACCTCCATGTTGCACACGAGCGTTCACACATCCGCAAACCCAAACAGTGGCATGCTAATACACGCTCCAGACGCCAGCTGGGGGGAGCCGTTAACAGCCAAACGGCATCGGTCTGTCAGGGCTAGATGCTGCCGTCGCCGCCGCCGCCGCCGCAGGGCCTGTCCATTCCTGTGGGCCGTGGTTGTCGTCGGTTACAGCCGCTCGCTCCGATCAGTTGGCACCCTCCGGTGGGGTGAAGGGGTGGGGGTAGGGGGGGGTTGCCATATGTGCTGACAATCATGGGGTGTCGCTATGATTCTGGGGACTGCGGAGTCTCCTCACAGAGCGGGGTGGGGCCTGTCCTTACCGCAGTCAGTCGTCACCTGCTGCCAGACTCGGGCCAGGAGCACTGGTAGTACGACTCTCTGCTGCCCCCCTCGGCAAGGCATGGACGGACGGAGCGGGAGGAAGTTATTATTTTGTATTCGCCGGGGCTTTCTGCTCGATTAGTGAGAGCGGGAAGTGCAGCCGGTGTTCACAACAGCAGCGTTCAATGGTTAAAGCCCCCGGTCCATTTTCCCTCTTTTTTATTTCAGAACCTTTCTTTCCTCCAGTCGTCTCCGTCCGAAACAATTGGCAGTGTCTCTCCCCCCCCCCCCCCAATAACGTGGTTCAGTGGGCCCACACTTTGTCTGTGTGGTCTGAGATGTTTGCATCGCAGCGGACCCAACCTCATGTTCCCAAACCCACAAAGAAGAAGGGCTAGGTTGGAGGAAGACACAGAGAGCTTTTGACAGGAAGGGATTTCATTTCATCAGCGGTGATTATAGCATGCTTATGAGGAGAGGAGCCCAGCATAATAGGACGAGGTAGGAAAGAACCGGGCATCGAGAACCAGCCCTGAGACACTGGATATGATGTGTTGCAGATGTTCGACTCTCAAAGAATCATCCCTGATAATTGTGCCCTAAATGTATCTTGAATGATGGTCTTTGGGTTGCAATTGTTGCTCGGCAAGGCCGCATTCTGGCGGGCGTTTCTGAATGCAAGTGCTGTTGCTGTGGAGGTCAGCAGTGTTGTGTTTCTACCACCAGAATGCTAATTTACACAAACGTATAGCGAACAATGACCGACCCGTCAGGGAGATGACGGGTCGGTCTTTCTGGAACAAAGGAAGCCTTTGATTGACAATATTGCTGAGCCCTTGAGCAAACTAGCGTAGTTTTGGTCAAGTGCGGAAGGACTTAAAAGAAGCCATGTTTTTTGGTTACCAAATTGCAAATACGCAATTATCTCTCTGGGATGCTGCGTGACATCTTTCACATCCGCCTATTGTGCCGTTGACATCGTTGGTCAGTGCATCTGCGGTCATGTCTTCTCTGTGAGCCTGTTATTCCGTGATAAAGGCTACAAAAAGAGTTCTGAAATGTTTTTTCTGTGTGGGGGATACCACAAAACGAGCCAAACAACCGGTGAATGAAAAGCCCAATTTGAGAAGCTGCCATCCCTTGTCAACATGCCTCAGTAAAAGCATGACTTTGAGGGCACAATTTAGTCCACCAACAGTAAAAAAGGGAGTTGGACGATTCAACGTTGCATTCTTTAGCGTTCAGTATTTATTTTCCCAGAGCTGTGCACCACACCACGCCTTACCAAGCTACCTTTGTCCATTACACTTGTTTGCACGTTGTGACCCTTTGGTGGAAAAACTTGCATAGATCCAGCTCACCAGTGGGGGCCTGGGGATGGGGAGCTTCTAATTCATTATTCTGTCTGTTTTAGCATGTTGCGGTGACTGCGACTGGATGACTGGCATATCGCAGTGACTACAACTGAATGCCTGCACTCTCCTTATGGTTAACCGGCCAGCAGCCTATCACTGATTTAAAATGTTTTGCCTGTATGTATGTACATCAATGATGGCACCCATTGCTCTCCTGATCATCCCTGGAAGGACGGAGGCCCCACTCTGCGTTCCTTTTTAAGATTAGGGGCTAGGGTCAGGGGGGTGTCATACATATATGGCCTGTTATGCCCTTTGAGACTGTACCTGTGATAAGGGCTGTAAAAATAAGATTTAATTGAATTGGAATGCCCTGGACGGTCCCAGTGTGCTGTCTGCTCCTCGGCTCCAGTAAACATGCCGAACGTCCAGCCTGCCCATTACGTCTGCCTCCGCAGCCAGAGTCAACGCGGCCACACACGACAGCGTCCGCTAACCGGCCCGCTCGGCCCTTTTCGTTTTGGGTTTAATGGCTTGTGACGGATGGAAATGAAACGGTTTCGGTGTATAGTTTGTGGTGCCCGGGGTTTTTAAGTGCAGGTTCATGAGGACTTGTAGTTTGCCAGCGACTTTTAAAAGCCTCACCACCGTACATCCCCTGGAAACAGGAGAGAGTATTCTCTGTGCGGCGTTCATGGGGGGCTATTTTTGATTCAGAAAAATAACTTTTGTTACACAAAATTACAATACAATACAATACCAAGCCACGGGTTAGGTCGAGGAGGCATGTCGAAGTCATGTCCTTGAACACAAACATTACCTCACAGCATTCACCTGCATGACAAATCATCCCTTTCAGTACATTTTTCATTTTTTCACAATAGGAAACTTTTCTTGTTCCAAGTCGCTGAACTGGGTCTGTTTCCGCTCAGTCTGCGATCGGTGGAGGTTTCTGCGTAACGACTGAGAGGCTGTTGAGGACGCTTGCATAACGAGTGAAAACGGACCCTGAGCCAGTCGTTCACTTGATACCCACAGCCAGGCTTGTAAACGGACTCCTCAGCACCTCCTGAGTGCTGGCTACGACTTGTCCCCCTGTGCTGATCTGTGTATGCATCAGCGGTCTGACGCAAAAAGGGCGATAACGTAGTGACCATCTTACGCCTTGTCAGAGCCATTTTCCACCAGCCTGCTTGCCCCGTTTGCTTTTAGCCCTGTTTTGTCCTGCTCAGCATTTCTGAAGCTGAAAACGTGCTATCTTGTTGAAATGTGGCGACGCAGCGCTAGGCGTGTTAAGGCTACGTCCATGTAGCCTGAATCCTGACATAAGAGTTTCTGGAATATTCTGGAAAATTATTCTTTAAATATTGGCAGAATATTCTTGAGTCTGAGAACCAATTGATTAATAATCCGTTATACATTTATTATACATTTTACATTTTATTTAACACTTTACATTACATTATTTACCCCTGTGATGATCCATAATCATTGCCATATTCTCTAAAATAAGATTCAGAAGTCTAATATTTAATCAATTATGATCAACATTAATCAATATTCATCTGATCAATCCACATCCCCCCCCCCCCCATCCCTCTTTATAGACGGTGGACGCCTGGAGACCCGGTCTGAACTAGACCAGTTGTAGAGTGAAGTTTTGCAATATTTAGCTTTGGCCCCACCAGTGGAAGGAATGGGGGGGGGGGCGGGGGTTTTGGGGGGTCATCAGGGGTCAGCACGGCGGGGTCAAAGGGTTAGGTATCCGTGCGGACTCCGTGCTGGGAATGGCGGCGGGGTTAACAATAGAGCACTCATTGGTCCGCCGCGGGGCACAGCGGCACGCTACGCGCCGTGTCAAAGTCCACGGCAGGAATGTGCAGGTGGTCAGCCAACGCTGCAGCAGCAGCAGAGCAATGTGTGTTCAAGATGCTCTCCGCTACTGTCCAGCGCTGGACACACTGCCCAGGGGTCTGGCCGTCTGGGAATGTGCATTTGAAGGTTTGATTTGGTGTTGAAATGCGCAGCGGGATTGAAAGAGTAACGGTGTGCAATCGGTGTGTTTTTTTAATTTCTTTATTCGTTTCATTTTTTTGGGTTTCATTTTTGACATGAGTCATGGATAATAGTTTTACAGTCGTAGTTTTATTTTTTTAAGTATGTTTCATTGTTGCATTCCTCGTAAAAATGTGCTTGTTTACTTTCTGAGTTTTTCCGCAAAATCCGGTGATATATCCTGACGTTTCCCACCGTCGTGCTCCACATGATGCACTGTTTCACGAGACCATTACCTTGAATTATCCACAAACTGCACCGACTAGAAACAACAGTCCGCCCCCACGGAGAGACCTTCACTGGCTGTCAGGAGCAAGCAGGGGGGAGAATGAGTACTCCCTCCCTCCCTCACTCCCTCACTCCAAGGACTGGGAACCCCCCACTCCCAAACCCCCAGACCCCCCAGACCCCCAGACCCCCCAGACCCCACAGACCCAGTCCACATTCACGACCGTCGATAATTTACCAATCTGCGTCTCACTTTGGAAAGTCAACATACTCCTGGCCACCAATTAACTACTGCAGTTTCCGGAGTCTGGGTAAACGATGTCCTTAATTACGCAGTTGTACAGTCGTACCTCAATGGGCTCCACACTACAATAACATTTCTCCTCACCCCAATTATCACTCTGGGCCAGGGAGTGAATCAGAACTGGCCTCTGCTACGTTAAAGCTCTCTGGGGCAGCCCTGGCTCACTCCTCAAACATATTCACCGAGCGTTTTAATAGACTCGCTGAAGGGGGGGATTTCTCATCAGGACCCCGTTTATTTGTTTTCAGGAGAAGCAATTCTTTGTTTTGTTTTTACATTTACATTTAGGGGATTTTGCTGACACTTTTATCCAAAGCGACTTACAACTATTCATTCACTCACGGACAGTGGTGTCCACCACGCAGGGCGACAGCCAGCTCGTCAGGAGCCGTCAGGGTGAGGTGTCTTGCTCAGGGACCCCTCCTAGCCACGTATTGAACTAGCAACCCTCCGGTTACCAGCCAACCCGCTCTACCTCCTGCGCTACTGCCGCCCGTTTTTATATCAGTAGGCTGCATTGCTGATTGAGATCAGAGACATTTTGTAAACATGCAAATATGTGGACAAGGAAGGCATCACCTGTGTTTCTACAGCAGCTTAGAAACGATAGACGACTCGCCTACCATCGTTTTGAATGTGCTGGCAATGTGCTGGAAGTGATGGTGCATAAAGTCGTTCCCACTAATGTATGCAGGAACATGTTGTTGACGCAGCATAAGGCCGTAGATCTGTTCTTTCGGAAGGAGGAGGATTTGTAGCTCGTCATCACAGTCTGAATCATGCATAGGATTGGTGATAACATTGAAACTATGTTTATTGGTTCTTTATTTCCCGCTTGAGTCCTTGCATGTTGTGAACCTCTTGCGTAACAGAGGGGTCACGAAGACAGACACAAGATTTTTGTTTTTTTTCGCAGTAATGTATGGCAGCATGAGACACCACATGTCCGCCACGTTTGAACCATCCATTGAAATCGTATATGAGTGATACACACACATGTGATGCAGGTTGTGAGTGCTCTTTGTTGAGATACTTTCTGGTGGTCTCCGGGGGGCTGTATACTGTACGAGGACAGATGGAGGCCAGGGGGGAGAGTGTTGGGGATAGGGCTTTAAGAGAGGGGAGAAAAACAGTGTAGGTGGAGGAGGAGGAGGAGGAAGCTGAAATACAGCAAATTAGCTCTTTCTATTTGCTCTGGCTCCTGTGCTGGAAATGGACAATAATGAGGAGCTCTGTCGGACCTGACTTCAGTCACCCCCGCTCTTCCTCCAACCCCCGGTCTGCGTCACAGGCCTAATGGCCGGGGTTCTCTCTCTCTTTCCCTCTCTCTTTATCCGTCTCTTTGCTTCTGTCTTTATCTTTATCTTTATCTTTGTCTTTGTCTTTCGCTATTTTTTTAGTTCACACTTTTTGCTCTTTCCCTATTTCTCTCTTTTCTCTCTTTTCCTAGGACACTCTTTTCTCTAATTCTCTCTCTCTCTCTCTCTCTCTCTCTCTCTCTCTCTCTCTCTCTCTCTCTCTCTCTCATTCTCTCTCTCATACTCTCTCTCTCTCATTCCCTATAGCTCTTTTTAAAATATTTTCCTATTTCTCTTCTCTTTTCTCTCTCACTCTCTCTCTTCCCCCTCCCCCCTCTGGCTTCTCTTCCCTCTAACCTGTCTCTCTCGCTCTCTTGCTCTCTCGTCCTCTCCCTCTCTCCTCTAACCTCTAACTTGTATCTCCCTCCCTCTCTCTCTCTAACCTCTAACCTGTCTCTCTCGCTCTCTCGTCCTCTCCCTCTCTCCTCTAACCTCTAACTTGTATCTCCCTCCCTCTCTCTCTCTCTAACCTCTAACCTGTCTCTCCACCGTCTCAAGTGGACTTGCTAATGATCCCCCTCCTCCCTCTTTTTCTGTCTGTTGTGTTTCGGGAGCTCCCCTTGATCGCACGGCGTTCACGGTTTTCTAACGCATCCCGTAAACAAACAAACAATTACCCAGAGCCCCCCCTCCCCAATCACCGCCGTAATACTTGTTGTTTACGCCTGGAGCTACAGGACTTTACTGGAATCGGCCCCTTTACAGTAAAGCCCTGCAACAAGCCCTACTTCTGGGCGTTTTCTGCTCACAAAATGTTGAAACAAGCCACTCGAGGAAGTATTTACATTTACATTTAAATTTACATTTAGGGCATTTAGCAGTCGCTTTGTCAGAAGAAAGTGAAACAATATATCCCTGTCGGTACAGTAAGGATGTTCATAGAACCAAGTGCCAAGCACTAACAATCGCTATCTTAACCCATTCCCCGTATACAGAGATAGCTAGGATAAGAACAAGTGTTCCTCCGGAGGAACGGTCTGATTCTAATCACGTGCACAGATCTGAACTAAGCCAAATGTTTCCCGTACGCGGGCAGCCCTCCTAATCATGGCCTTGGAAACAGACTATTTTCTCTTAATTTTTCTTTATTGGTCATTTGGAGGGCGGGCGAGCATTCTTGCGCCAAACACAGAGGGAAACTTCTTTGGTGGTTCTGTGTGAACGCAATCACTGCGCTGGGCCTGGGTTGAATCAAATGCTGTGAGCGTTAACACAGAGCCTCTGGTTGGCCATCGCTGCTCCAGGCTCCAGAGGGATGGACCCCAGAAACGCCACCCACACGTCTCGAGAATCTCAGAGGCAGCGGAAAAGTGAGAACGAATTAGACAGAATCCACCCTCTGTCTCATTTCAAGCCACTGTAGGTGTGTGTGGTTGATGGCTGGTTAATTTACATTTACATTCAGGGCATTTAGCAGACGCTTTTATCAAAAGTGATTTACAATAAGTAGTGTATCGCTGTCGGTACAGTAAGGATGTTCATAGAAACAAGTGCCAAGCACTAACAATCACTAAGTTAACCCATTCTCCATTTACATAAAAAGAGATTTGGATGGCTTGGGTTCTTCTTTTGCAGCAAGGAATCAGACCATCTCAAGACAAATACTGACATTTGCAGTGTTTAAGTTG
>NC_140293.1:7068368-7103368 GCF_964030765.1 Micromesistius poutassou | reverse complement strand
CTCCATTAAATCTGCTCAATTAAACATCCAAGTGACTTTCTAATAACGGGCCCTCTGTAATTAATATTCTCTGAGCTAAAAGCCCGACCTGACGTTTTACAGCACCATAGATGTGCTCTGAAGATACACAGGCCTTACACAGGCAGGCCACAGCCCACATCAGCAGCTCTGAGCTAAACACTGGCCTGGCTAATCCACGCCCGGGTTCAGAAACGGTTTAATCAAGACCGTAACTCTGGCCCGCTTTTATTTCCCTTAGCGTAGGGCTGTAAACAAGTGTGTACAAGTAACAACCCATTATCTGCTGGTGCTAGGATGTGTGAATCCTTGCTGGGTGTGTGTGTGTGTGTGTGTGTGTGTGTGTGTGTGTGTGTGTGTGTGTGTGTGTGTGTGTGTGTGTGTGTGTGTGTGTGTGTGTGTGTGTGTGTGTGTGTGTGTGTGTGTGCGCGTGCAGGAGTGGGGGTATGAGGTAGCATAATGCTAAGCTCCCCTTCCAAAGGATATAAACATGAGTGTGCTCCGCTCCTGGGCGCAGGCCAAGGCACCGTAAAAGAGTTCCCTGAGTTTTATTAGACGTGGCAGCGGCTTCAGAGCGCACTGGCCGTGTTTTAGGGTCCGAGGAGCAGAAGCTGCCATGGGATGCCGTACGATACACGAGGGAAATACACTGATATAGCTCGACTCCACCGCACATGGAGAGCATTATTCCTGTTTGACTTTGAACACGCTGTTTACAAATGGATGTTGTTGGAGGGGGGGGGGGACTGTGTTCAGACTGCGGGCGGATCATGGATAAAGATTATTCTCTGCTAAGTAGGGGGTGGGGGGGATGGCCAGTGAAATTCTTCTGTTTCCATGGCAAACGTATCTGCCGTCAGTGCTATAACTATATGTTTGTATCTATAGCTTTATGTCAGGATATATAGCTTCACTAATGATATGTCTACGGTGAAGGAGGCGTATTTTTAGGGTATTCATTCAATCGATTTGAGAGGCAGTCATTAAAAAGCAGCATAATTTATAATGATTAGTCTGGACTAGAGTGGTGGTTTAGAGTTGTTGTTGTTGTTTCTTTGCATTGTAGCCATAGACTGAGTCACCATTCACACTCACCTCACGAATGCAACACAGTTCCAAGTTCCCGTAGACAACATGCGGCTCCGAAGAGTCGTACGTCAATAATATCGTCAAGCGCCAATTTAAGCGGTAATCAAATGCAGCGGACCCACACCTAGCGCCCTGCTGGCAGATAGAACTGATAAACACAGCTCACAAAAGGGCTGTGTGTGTGTGTGTTGTCTTGGAAACAATGGCGACTAACCCTTAGGGTCGATATCTTGACTCGTCAAAGGTAGGGACAGCGTGTTCTTCTGGGAGGATTGAGTCATGGAAGACATTCTGCATGGTTGACAACGACGCCGGTCCAAACCAATCCGGGTTTTAGTGTTTTTATTTGGGCTGCTTTGAAGGCCGGACCTCCGAAGGTACCCGGGCGCTTTCCCCCTTTTATCGTTGGATCTCTTCGGGGTTTGCTGAGAAACTTTGCTGCCTTTTTCTTTTTTTCATTTCTGGTCAGGACTGGAGTGTGGTCTAGTGATGTCACTGGCGATGACAACGTGCACAGACACACACGCACACACACACACACACACACACACACTCCCGTCTCATCCTATCTTCACTGGACCCCCTTGAAACAAGAGAGAGGGACTGCTTGTGTGTGTCCTTGACGAGCGCATGGGTTCCCGCCTCAAAGGGTCTTTTTTTGATCAGAGAATTAAAGGCACTGCTTTCTCTGTGTCGTGGACCGCGGCCTCGTTCTGTCTATTAAAGCGCTCTGTAGTTTGATTAAGCAGCAGCCGTTATCAATAGGGAGGGACGCCGCCGCCACCGCCGCCGGCGCGCTCGGCACATGAAAGGGAAAGTTGTTTTGGATGAAAAATAACGACGATGGAGAACCTTTTAACAATTAAACGCTGCGTTACGTGAGCAGAGTGAAAGTGCGCTTTCTCTTTCGCTCTCTCTTGCTCTCGCTCTCTTTCGCTCTCTCTCACGCGCTCTCTGTTCTCTCTCCCCCCTCTCGCTCTCCTTCTCTCTCTGCCTCTCTCTCTCTCTCTCTCTCTCTCTCCCTCTCTCTCTCCCCCCCCCTCTCTGTCTCTCTCTCCCCCCCCCCCCCTCTCTCTCTCTCTCCCCCCCTCTCTCTCTCTCTCTCTCTCTCTCTCTGTGCTGTGGGCCATGAAGGTAATCCATGGTAAAACGAGCTCTACGGTCCGCATGGACAAATGCACAAGCTCTAAATAAGAATAGATTTTTATCGCCGCCTCTATCCAGGAACTCAATAGCAGCTTTGTACACTGAGGGATTTTCTTCCCTGGCCCGCGGTCCGCCCAATGGGTGGCCTGGAAAATGGCATCCAGGTCTCGTAAGCCATTAAACCAGAAGACCTTCCTTCTGAACCTCTGCGTTTGTTCCTTGTTTATCGAGTATTGATCTCTCGTCGTGGTCCCCCCCCCCCCCCCCCCCCCCGTGCCCAAAGCGTTCCGGCCGGTTTGCCTTTCACTGGTCAGGAGTGGCACTCCAAAAATCGTTTTGTTTTGTTTTTTTGTCGAGAGCGAGTCACCCGAAGTAAAGTGCACGGTTCAGGTTTTTGTTTGGTCTCACTGCCGCCATGAGGGTTCTTGAGTTTGGGCTCCTCTGATTGGTGGACGGGGGTCTGTTGCCGGGCGTGGGGAGTGAGACTGATTCTGTGGATAGTTTGTAGTTCGTTAGACGCTCTCGATAGAGGAGAGTTACTGGAAGCAGATTGGGGCGCATTGGAAATACCTGCAGCACGCTGTTTAAGCCACGGTTGATGTGATGCACGATGTTAGTCCGTCCACGACCCCTTGCATGGTTTCTATGGCGACCTTGATGCCAAATCTGGATTTGTTGTTAATTCTTGTCTTGTAAATAGTTTTCTGCACGCCTTACCGATGCTACACTCAGAGAACAACAACAGTTCTTCTAAATACTGCATAAATTAATGTTTTTCTTAAGCGCTGAGGAAACTCTTTGGAGACCGACATGTCAACCATTAAAACTCACATTTGATAGGTCGATGTGACACCCTTTTAAATGCGTGTTTCTTTTTTTAAAAGCCCCACAGAAGCCCTCCAAGCTTTCACGCGGCGCTCTGAAAGCAATTTGTAACACCCTGTGACATTCAACTCTGTTTGTTTGGATATTTTGAAGCTGACAGCGTGTGCGTGTGTGTGTGCGTGTGTGTGTGTGTGTGTGTATAATGCAAGTGTGTGTGTCTGTGTGTAGTACAAGAGTGTGTGTGTGTGTGTGTTTGTGTGTGTGTGTGTGTGTGTGTGTGTATAATGCAAGTGTGTGTGCCTGTGTGTAGTACAAGTGTGTATGTGTGTATTGTAGAAGTGTGTGTGTCTGTGTGTGTGTGTGTGTGTGTGTGTGTGTGCGCGCGCGTGTGTGTGTGTGTTTAATGCAATTTTGTGTGTCTGTGTGTAGTACAAGTGTGTGTGTGTGTGTGCGTGAAAAAGTGGAGTGTATTCACTGAGCGCTCGTGTTTATACAAAGTCGGCCCTCGCCAAGTCTGAGGGCTGAGCGCCGGCTGGGCCGACAGCCCGCTGGTACTTGCGTCGTCTATGCCCCGAGTCCTCCAGCATCGCTGCAGCGTAATGAGAACAATATGGATGGCAGACGCCAGACCCCCACCCTACACCTGACACTGCAGGTCAGGGGGGGGATCAGGCCTTTTACCCTAACCCCCCCCCCCCGCTCCCTTTGACCTCTGACCTGGTCAGTTGGAGTGACACGTGAAAGAGAAACAGGACCCCCGGCGAGACACAAGCACACACAGAACCAGACACTATCACAACACGCCTCCTGCTGTGACTCTACCTCCGGCACTTTGTTGGGGATGGGGTTTAGGACCGGGCCCTTTTGTTTTCTCGGCTCTCTGTTCGGTCATCGGCGCTTGAACCGAACCACGGTCTGAAAGATCGCAAAGAACAAAAACCAGCTGCTAGCATGCTACGCTCCAATCCCGCGGCGCGGCTACGTCTGCCAGTCGCGGGCGTAATGCCCCCCCCCCCGGTGTCACTTAGGATTTGCACACTTGTTTCTCTGGCGGCCCTCGTCGGGGGGTTTTCGCTTTCTTTCTCTTTTTCAACAATCTATTTTTCGTTCGTTGCCGACTTTTTTTTTTTTTTCCTTCTTCTTTTTTCGGTTTAATGCAATTACGCTAATGCGCTCCCCCTCCATATTGCATTAAGCCCCTCTGAATGTTTTGATTACGTTGGCGCGCCGACGCCCGCGCGCCCCGGCTTTGATGTCCGCCGGGGCATGAAAGCAGCTAACGCCGAGCGCCGCGTTCCCAGCCCGCCGCCGCCGCCGCCACCGCCGCCTCTCCGCGGGCCGATGGCGTCATGGAGGACGGGATGCAAACGCCAAATGAGGGGAAGAAGAAGAAGTGTTCATGCCATCGCTGGGAGCTGCTGCCCCACCCCCCCCCCCCCCCCCTCCCCCACATGGTCCTGATGGAGTGACGGCGGACTGGTTGGGGTACGGACCGCGTTGTTACTGATGGAGACACACGAGGATCTCACCTGGAGACGGAGAAGACCTTGAGAAGAGATCAAATTAAATCCTCAATGTGTTCTTTTGCTTTAGAATAGATTGATGTTGTGTTTTCGCGTGCGTGTATGTGTATGAGTGGGTAAGTGCGTATGTGTGTGTGTGTGTGTGTGGGCGTGTGTGCATATGCGTGTGTGTACCTACTTGTGTATGTGTGAGTGTGTGTGTGTGTGTGTGTGTGTGTGTGTGTTCAAATGTATGTTTGCTCTGAATTGCCTTCAATTTAGTTGTTATATTTCCAGTGAGGAGCACAGGGTAGTGTGTGAATGTATCAGACCAATCTGGAAGCCAGGGTGAAAGTATTATTTAAATATAGATGAAATGGTTGGCCTTGATAACTGAATGCATAAACAGAACCAAACCGGGTTGTGTTTTCCACAGTGAATATGAATGGAGGGCATATTAGAATGGCTCTCGACTCTTGAGTCCGCAGCATGGGCAGAGGGTGAGAGTCCTGCAGAACAGGACTTGTTGGTTCTTTCTCTCCTCCACTCCTGTGAACCAATAGCTCTCATTACAGGGAGCTAATGGCCCTCGAGAACAACCAGCGCTTCGGCTCCTGAGTTCCTGAAAGGAAAGACTGACCGAGGTTTTGTGTGTGTGTGTGTGAGTGTGAGTGTGAGTGTGTGTGTGTGTGTGTGTGTGTGTTCGGTTCTTTCCCATGGCTAGGTTTGAGTGTTGACGTTTTTTTCCGAGCAGTGTGCCGCCCGGCGCTTGACATCACAGATGATGTAGTAGTAGAGGGTCGGGGAACCCGGGTTGGGGATTCCCCTGCCATGGTGGTCATGCCTTACTGTGTGGGTGGATGTGTGTGCGTGTGTGTGTGTAGGTTGTGTGTACACAATGCATGTGTGCATGATTGGGTAAATGCACGTTTGCATTTGTGCATGTGTGCCCCTGGATGGAAAGAAGGCTCAGCGTGTGTGTGTGTGTGTGTGTGTTTGCGATCATGTGTGAGGCTGTGTAAGGCTGTGGGGATTGGGTAGCTAGTAGTAGGTAGTGTGTGTGTGTATGTGTGTGTGTGTTAGAGTGTTTCCCTAATATTACAGTAATATTCCTTGTAATATGACAGTGATATACGTGTAATATTACAGTGATATAAGTGTAATATGACAGTGATATAAGTGTAATATTACAGTGATATAAGTGTAATATGACAGTGATATACGTGTAATATGACAGTGATATACGTGTAATATGACAGTGATATAAGTGTAATATGACAGTGATATACGTGTAATATGACAGTGATATACGTGTAATATGACAGTGATATACGTGTAATATTACAGTGATATACGTGTAATATGACAGTGATATACGTGTAATATGACAGTGATATACGTGTAATATGACATGTGATATTCGCAGTAGGACTCCTCACTCTTCCCCCGGGCCTTCGGGTCGTTCCACCATGCGGGGGTGTTTGTGACGAACGGCCTGTCGGACCGCCTGTGTTTTACCCCTGAAACGGGGGTCTGTCGATCGTAGCCTGGACGCGTTGAGATGATTTTCCCGTCTATTGTTCGGGGAGAGGAGGGGTGAGAGGAGGAGCATGTTTTGATGCGACTCAATTTCATGGACTAGCGAGTTTTTTAAAAGCGCTATCATTCCATGGCTCCTGAGAACAAACATAACATAAAAAAAGGTTGACTATTTTGACACGAGTGCCGGCGAGACCCGTCCTACCTAATGGAACCTGACGTTTCTCTTCCCTGCTGGATTCCAGAACCTTCTCTCTGGTTATTTAGCTGCAGTGCTGGGTGATTGGGCGTGAGGCTTGTGTCTGTTGCCTCAGAGTGAGACACACTAAAGCTATGGTTGTGGCGTCCAAAACACTGGCCGCTGCGCCGCCGCGAGCTAGCACGGAGCTTCTGAGCAGCAGATCATTTGGAACATAGAGGGAGCATAGCTCTGGGTAAAGGGTGTGTGTTTGTGTGTGTGAGAGAGAGGTTGTTGTGAGTTTGTGTGTGTGTGTGTGTGTGTATAGGCGTGTAAGAAAGTTGGAAAGAGGGGCTGAGGCATATAAGTTTATTGCTCTGATAAAAAAAACGACAAAACGTATTTCGCTTTTGTAAGGATGACATTCATCGATCAATGTCACGTGTGTGTTCTCCCAGCGATGGAAAACCCTGCTTTTGTAAAACGCATTTTCCGAAGATAATGACACCCGGACCGGTGGATGTATTGACGTCGAACGCAGTGAATAACGACTCCGCTGCTGGCTGCTGGGCCGAGCGCTACGTGTTTGTTTCCGACAGCGAACCCTAATGCTTCAGGATAGTGTACACACACACACACACGCACACACACACACATGTGCTTCCCCTAATGCTCCAGGATAGAGAGTGTAATGGAGTCCTCTCAGGCCAGAGCCAGCGCTGGGGTCGACTCCTCTGACTTCATCCCCTCTAAGAACTGCTGTGGCCGCTCCGTTCTCAGAGCTTCACGTCCCACAGCCTGGCTCAGCATCTTTAAATCCATCCATCTGCATGCACGTGCACAACTGCACATACACACATGCATGTGCATACACACACACACATGCGCGCGCATGTGCACTCACACGTAGGCAGTGACACGCGTGAACACGCGCAGGATAACACACACATGCGAGCGTGACACACGTGCAGGAGTTACACACACATGCACAAACAATGTTCTCACATGAACGTTTGAACGCACGCACGCACACAGCACGGTTGCACGCACATCCCTCACACACAAACATACGTATCCGCACACATGCACAATCACACACACAATCTCTGTCACACAAACACACACACACACACACAATCGCAACAATCTCTTTCACACACAGGAATATGCAAAGGCACGAGCACACACACACGTACACGCACATGCGCACACACACTCACATGCACAATCTCGCTCACCCACAAACCACACACACACATCCACAAACTGTTTCCATCTCTCTCTGATACACACACACACACACACACACACACACACACACACACACACACACACACACACATAGATGATCCTCAGTGCACGTGGCTGGTGTCCAGCAGGTCATGCAGGAGTCACTGGATCTCGTAGTAGCGTCTCTGCTGCCATGTTAACTCGACGCCCGACCTAAAGCACAGAACCTGCTCAACACACACACACACACACACAGGGTTCCCGAACAGGAAGGGGGTGTGGTGGGGGGGTGGGGGTGTGAGGGGGGTGTGGTGGGGGGGTGGGGGTGTTGAGGGGGGGTTGTTCGGTTTTCCTTCAGGCGTTCTGTTTCCCGCCAGGCGTCAGAGTCTGACGGTTACATTAGACTACACAACTGCACAACTACACAACTGGGTGATTTGGCTTTGGTCTCCACATGCACGCACGCACACACACACACACACACACACACACACACACACACACACACACCACACACACACACACACACACACACACACAGTGTATTCTCTCAAGCTCTGCCATAGAAGCAGAATAGAGACACTAGTGCTAGGTCACCCGTGGAGGTTAGAGTGTGTGTGTGTGTGTGTGTGTGTGTGTCTCTTCATACGTGCGTCATCCTTTAACTAAAGGATGCTAATTTCCTGGTGTTCTCCTTGTCAGCGTCTCACGGCCTCATTAGATCTATTGATGTTTCCGTGTAGCGCTGCGCCGCTCCGAGGTCTCGCACAAGCCTAAATCAATCACCCATCGTGAGCTAATCAATGCTCCCCGCGTTAGGACTTATTTCCCCTCGCTCGCTCTCTCTCTCTCTCTCTCTCTCTCTCTCTCTCATGGAACTCTGCTGAGGAGATTAATTAAGACGCCGTCTGACCCGCGACCCGCGCTACTCTGAGCTAAAGCGGTTTGCGGCTACTTTTAGCGAGGACGCTAGCTAGCTCCGGCTCCGTCTTGCGAAACACTTTGTCAAATCCCGCGAAGGCTTCTTTTTTTTCTTTTTACTGCAAAAGGGAACAAAATGTTTAACAAATGTTTTGGCGTGGATTATGCCTCGATTCCCATAAATTACCACAGCTACAATGACTTGGAAATTGGCTCTGGCGAGTTTCAAAAGTACCGCAGCAGATCTCCAGCGGCAGAATGTAACTCGGTTAATGTTTTTTGGGGGGGAGAAAAAAGGAGCAGTTGGCCTCCGCTGCAAATTGCCCGACGGTCTGGCCAAGTCCGACTGGATCGATGGCTTATGTTGTCTCTTTCACAGCGAAGAGAAAAAACACAAAACTCCTCCGACCAAATTAGATTTAAAAGGCTAATTTATTGGATCCACCCCTGCTTTTGAGTCGCCTTAAAAGAACGCTGTATCCCTTTCTGAACGGTCATAAAGACTTTGGTTTTACGGCTCCTCTTTCACGACAGTGATAACTCTCGTTAAGATTGATTCTGATAAAGTCAGGACGGCCGTCCATGCCAATCTACCTTCAGCTACAGTTCAGTAAAGGGTCTGACTCCACGGGTGAGGGGTGTGGGGGGGGGGAGAGGGTCCGCGGGTGAGGGGTGTGGGGGGGGAGAGGGTCCACGGGAGAGGGGTGTGGGGGGGAGGGTCGGCGGGAGAGGGTCAGCGGGAGAGGGGTGTGGGGGAGAGGGTCAGCGGGTGAGTGTGTGGGGGAGGGTGCGACCCACCCCCAATCGGGTGGGAGTGAGTTCTTGTTCCAACTCGACCGCGGTTCGTACAGTTCGGTGTGTGTGTGTGTGTGTATGTGTGTGTGTGTGTGTGTGTGTGTGTGTGCGCAGAGGGGGGGTGTAATTGCAGTGCGCTGGCTCTGTCTCCAGTATCCCGGCTCTCAGAGTTTGTTGCCAGAGGAGAACACATTGATCTGGAAGGTGATGAAAACGCTCTCTCTCCCAGCGATCTGCTTCCTGCAGGGCCGGCCAGCCACCACCACGCTGGTCTCTGGCTCGGCTCCTGGATGAGCATACACATCCCATAGCCTGCAGGAGACGTACTCAACCACACGTGTTTGTGTGTGTGTGTGTGTGTGTGTGCTGTTTGGTGTGTGTGCCTGTGTGTGTGTGTGCATCACAGAAATCAGACTAGAGCTGGTTGTTTTTTCAGTGATTTTCAAAAACGCTGTGTGTGTGTGTGTGTGTGTGTGTGTGTGTGTGTGTGTCGTATGTGCTGTAGTGCATCTGTTTCGCGTTCAAGTGCACAAGGCCTGACGTGCGCATGAGCACACACACACACACACACACACACGTCTGTGTGTAGCGTGTGCCCCCTGATAACGTGTGAGTTGCGGCATCCTGGGTACGTACCGCGTCGTATCTCCGACATCCTGCCGGAGACGCGGCTGAGCACGGGAGCCGGTGGGTCTGCAATGAGCGCGGCACCGGGCGCGTTCCCGTGGAGTTCCCGTCCCTGGAGTTCACTGGAGGAGAAGAATGACTTTTAAATGGCCGCCGTCACCGGAGCCGGCGAGCCCGAGGCGTCGCTAATGGAGCCTGAGATGGAAGCCTCTTTCCCTCCAAGAACTGAAGGAAACGACGTGAGGCTTTAATGAACTGATCGCTGGCACCAGGACGGGGATGTAGAACACGACCCCGCCGTCTGCCAAGGAACACAACTTACGAGGAACTTTTTGTTATTATCGTTTTCTTCGACACACGTCGGCGGGTATCAAGAGGCCTTGCGAGAGAACATGCCTCATTAACTTATTTCATTCAGCGA
Organism: Micromesistius poutassou; assembly: GCF_964030765.1. Classification (NCBI taxonomy): domain Eukaryota; kingdom Metazoa; phylum Chordata; class Actinopteri; order Gadiformes; family Gadidae; genus Micromesistius; species Micromesistius poutassou. The sequence goes on along the minus strand of NC_140293.1, from coordinate 7,093,077 downwards.
TTAACTATCGCCACTTATGTATGATTACTTTTACATTACTGTCGGCCAGCAACGAGGGACCCGCTGGCATGAGTCGCGGAACCAGGGTCGGGTTAAGGTTGAGCCACGGCGACAGTGATCTTGACGTGGGCCAATCACAGCGTCAGATGTTTCAAGGCCGCTTGCGAAAGCCCACCGCAAGATTGCGTCCACAATTCTCCTCCATTGGCGATCGTGGAGAAGTTGACAGGGCGCCGGTCAGGGATGTGGATAACGTTCATTGGTTTGCGTTCAGGGATGCTTGGAGTGTGGGGGCTGAGGGGGCTGGAGCTCCCCCTGTAGGTGGGAGGCTGGTACTGCACGGCAAAAAAGTGTACTGAACAAATCTGATTGATTGCTGATTGAAATTATGTGGGCCATTCAAAAGTACAACTATAAAATGTGGCAAAGTATTGGATATGAAGTCTCTTACTGACTTCCAGCTTCCTGTTGAATTCCCATATTCCCATAATATAAAAAAATAAAAGTTTAAGGGGAGATTCCAAGTTGAGTTGTAGAAAAGGAAGTCTTTCAAGTGCTGGTTAATCCTCAGCATTTATCCTAGTTTTGACTTGGTAGGTTCAGTGCATCGCTGTGCCATCCACAATGTTTTCTAAGCAAGGGATTATGTCGGGAAAGGGCAGTAATTGTAATATTTATTCAGGAAATTATATTAATGACCCCGCTGGAAATTGGAACATGTAGAATGACTTTTTTTTTCGTCACATTTTTTTCTTTTCATGGTTTGCAGGGGAAATTTAAATTTGAAGGGAAATTTCAATAAAGACCGCTGTTTCATTCCAGGGAAATTGCTATTTGACTTGCGTTGCCAAACATCTTTCTAATTATTTTTTTTTACCGTGTGGCGTAATTGTGACTGAATTGAACGGTAAATCCAAACTAAGAATCAAACGAAAGCGCGCTGGCTGTATTCACCCAGACGTTATTCCTCTATTGTCTTTCCAAACGAGGGAGAGAGGGCTGGCCCAGAATAATGTTGACAGTAGGGATGCTCTGTGAGACGGCGGCATCGTTAATGGCCAGATTAGCTGCTGACCGTCCTGGCATCCAGTGCTGCTATCAAATGGTCGGAAAATGAAAACCTCTAATTTCCACAAAGTTGAACTTCCGTTGACATGAGCGATGCCTAGCCTGTGACGAACCCCACGTCTCCATCATTCCCAGCAGAGGATGAAAGAAATCCCAGTCAGGGGTTATAAGCCAGTGCTATGGCTTTACAGTCGTACTTGCGCTTGTACCAGTCCCTCTCAGAGACACTGGGTTGACTTCTTTGAAGCTATGACCTCCAGTTACAGCTAACGCACGGAGCTACATGAATGACGTCTCCTTTCGAGAGGGAAAGGAATGTCATTATTTCCTGGTGTTCATTGGTTGAGGTTAAGAAAAGGCTGTGACCAGATCAGTTTTACCAGTCGTGCTGCCAACGAGGATAACGTGATTATCAAGCACTTGTGGTACCAATTTGAACGGAGTCTAGTAAGTTATTTTTTTCTTCTTTTCTTACATAATGTGCTGTGTAGTCTTCTTTCTTTGTCAGGGTAGGTTGCAAAGCAAGTTTAGTGGATGGGGTGTTGTGGCTAGACTCCAGCGAAAAGGCTGTGTGTTCCAATGCTTGTGGTCACCTGGCACTCATGCTACCTGTAGGCATCCCTTGAGCAAGGTGCCTCACCCCTTCCTGGGAATTTAACATCTAAAAACACGTCACTTTGAGTCTCTTCGGATTCAAGGCTCTGCTAAGCCATTTAAGTAGAAAAGATCTGAACACTGGGATGAAAGTGGAGATTTCTGCAGAAGAAAAGCTTGCCTTCTCTGCATCACATGTTTACCATACAGATCATCACTTGTGCTCACGGCCATCCCTGAGCACGGTGCCCCAGACATGCAGACGATCCCAATCTGCCCTAAAGAATTACCCAGCTCCCTTCAGACCAGCGTCTGCATCTCTAAACGCTCAGAGACGCACTCTGCAGATCCTCATCTCTGGGGGGGGGGTGGGTGGGGGGGGCGGAGGGCCGGGGGGGAGGTACCTGGGGTAAAGAATGGGTTGTCTGTTGCTGCTGCATGAGGCTCAGAGATAGAAGACTCCACCAGATATGAACTACCTTTTGTGGGGTCAGGTCTCGGAGAAGCAGCGGTGATTAGCGTACGGTCTGCACGATGTCAGACGGAGCTGCGGCAGACACCACAGGTTCAAAGCTACATTCGAGAGCAGGCCTCTGCTCCGACACGTGTTCCTAATATGCTGCGGTCCGGCATTGCGCAGCACAGCCCTCCTTTGAGTCTGTGAGGGTTGTTATTATGAGTGTTTACAAAAGGCCTGCGTCCTCTTGTTTTTTTTCTTCTGCAAGGAGATTTCACTTTCTTCCTAGGAAAAATTAAAGACTCGGTCACGACTTTTTGTTCCCGAAACCCAAATCCTGTAATACGTGCATCGTTAAAATCGCCCCAGTCGTTCAAAGTCGGACCGAGCTGTGTTTGCTGCGTTCGTTTCAATGCATATCTGAGAGAACACAGGGCCTTCTGCAGCCGCTGAAGAGGAGACAGCCGGTGACGGCAGAGCCAGGGCTGATTGTTAAATTGCGGTTCAATTTAAACGTCTTTCCCCCTAGCACAGTGGGCCAGTGTTTGGTGGATTAGCATTTCATGTTTTGATTTATTCATTGTCATGCAGAGTAACAAGGCTCTTGGAGCACACAAGAAAAGCCGCCGTGCAGAGTTTGCCAGATCTCTCCGCAAAAATGCGCTGGTGAAGCCACGCATGGTTGCCTCATAGAAAGGCAGCTCTCTGGTGTTGACCTGGATAGCCACCGAGCTGTCCCTCGCCACCTCCCACGAACCCAGCCGTCCGTGTTGTTCAGAGGAGAGGGGGGTTTAGGGAGATGTGTTTAGACAGAGCGTGGTCTGGGGTAACATGACCCCCCTCACCCCCATGGACACCTCCGTTCTCCTCCGTCTGTTAAGAAGCCAGGGATCTGATCCAAGAGTCTTCCCAGGAATGTAGAAGATTTTGGCTATGGTTTATGAATAACAAATCCTAAATCCTTTTTTTGTTCTTTCGCTGGCGGGCTTGGAGGGATGTGACTTGAGTGTGTGTTCGAGATGCATGGCAGTTTTGTGATACAACCGATGTAAACCGTCAGTTCCACCGCAGACCAACACCAAGGAAGCACAACTATTTACCTTGTTTTAAAATAAGCACATGTATCATCCAAGTAGCATAGCAACATAGCTACCACGTAGCAGTAATACAATCCCTTTTTTTTTAAGAGAATTGCATTCAACTTCTTTGCAAGTGCAAACAAAGGTCCTTTGTCTGACATCGCCTGCAGGAGAAAGGGGGCCAACTGATTTGCTGTATGGTTAACGAATGTGTCAGAGTTTGAATACGTTGTGGGGAGACGTTGGACCATGCGCTGGCATGACTCACGTGTAAGCTCTACCGTCGGGCGGTAAGCCGCTCAGCCTCCATGTAATACGCTGATTGCTCGGATTGATTCGCCGTGACGGCAAAACAAAAATAACTCGCACATTGGCCCCTGGGAATGTTTTTTATTTTAGTCGAGTGAACGCACGCCACGAAATACAGTTCATGTTGTTGTTGCTGTTTGCCTGAGTATGGATTGCGTATAATTCTGCCGCGGGGCTGTTGCGAGTTGATTAAATTGTCATCAGGGCAGGGAACCAAATCGATGCATGTTTTAGAGTCTGAAAGTTTTGTTTTTCATCTTTTACTTAGTTTGAGTTTCACCAGACATTAAGCAAATGTCTGGTGAAATTACCCCCCCCCCCCCATTTCACGTCTCTTGATCTACACTACACAAGACTACTTTTTAGTTTATATCTGTGAATAAATTTTTCTCACACACATCGTCTCTTCCTGAAACTCATTTGTATGCACGCGCATTCGGCACCAGTTTGAGTCATGGAGAGACGTGAAAGACGTTTGCTCAATGTGTTGCCGCTGCTGGTTGAAATCCCTTAGCGTGGTGAGTGGGAAGGTGCAGCAAGGCACACCACTCCCACACTCTAAAAACAAACTCATTGGATTGAAGCTTTTATTCACTTTGGTCTCGTTGATCAAATAAATGTGCAATGCTTACATACTCATATACAATACTGTGATGCCTCTGGTCGGCGGTGTATTTACTTTCGGCCTGGAAAGTAAATAGACGTTTGCATTGCTACCATACCAGTGTTGTTAATACAAAGCAGATGTAACTGGTTTGATTACATTGGTGGAAGGAGCTGTGGTGCTGTTCTAGCGGGCGGAGGTCATCCACTGTTTCACTGCCTGTCCGCTGTGATTATATTTGGTTGGGGAATATCTGAGATATTGACAAAATCTTGTTCTACTCCAATTATGTAATTAAAAAATGAAGTGCGTTCGTTGGCCAACGAGCAACGAATCGGACGTTAATTGCTTCTGAACAATTTTGGTTTCTGCTTAGTGTAAAAATGCCGCCGCCGGCCGCCAAGATGAACCAACGCTAAGAAGCGCATCTCCGGTATCAAACGCACGGTGTTGCTTTACAAGCTCCTTGTTGTTTCTGCGGTGACTCCCGTCCAACAAGAACACGGGCGATCCCGTCGTGGCGTGGATCCTCGCCACTGCTTCTGTCCAGTGTGGGCACAAGAAGCCCACACTGCAGAAATCGGGAGGACGCTCCACAACACTCAACATTCCTGGCTCGGAGGTGTCAAGTGGCCGCCGGGATCGTCACGGGGAGAGCCGCCACGAGCAGTAGGGCGCCGTCTTTATGAAGTGCAGGAACGCCCAGAGAAACCAGAGCAGCGCTGCGGTGGCGTGCGTTGGACGCTGCGTCGACAGGGCCTTTATCTTCTGAAGGCATCCGAGGGGAAGGCGACGCTGGAGGCTAATCCAAACAGCGGAGATCCGCGCGGCTTTGGGGGCCCAAAGCCTCTGTTTGGCTCTTGGGTTACACGTCTGCGGGGGCCCCGTTCTGCCCTTCTTTCCAGATACCGTGGAAAGATAATAAGGTTTTGATTCCGCATAGATTTTTCGTTATGGAGTCTTTGTTTTATCGGTTGCTCACCGGGTTGTCTACGAGGGGAGCGCCCGCCGCTTGCTTGAGCACTCATGACGGCCGCGGGCGGGAAAGCGTCCGGGCAGAATTGCTGAAACGTTGAAACGACGGAGAAGGTGGGGGGTGTGGGGTGTGGGGTGGGGGGGGGGGAATGGCAGGTGAGGGCTGGGCGGATTAGCAATTAGCACAGTCTCGCCGCCCTTCAACTGCTATTCCCGACACAAGCATGAAGTCCTCGTTTAGAGCTGAACTTGACACCGATGCGAACTGATGAATTGCAAACTGTGCATCTCTCCCCTCTCCTCTCCCCGCTCTCACCTTCCCTCTCTCACCTCCCCTCTCCCCTCTCACCTCCCCTCTCCTCCCCTCTCACCTCCCCTCTCCTCTCCCCTCTCCCATCTCTCACCTCCCCTTTCCTCTCCCCTCTCCCATCTCTCACCTCCCCTCTCCTCTCCCATCTCTCACCTCCCCTCTCACCTCCCCTCTCCTCTCCCCTCTCCCATCTCGCACCTCCCCTCTCCCCTCTCCCATCTCTCACCTCCCCTCTCCCCTCTCCTCTCACCCCTCCCCTCTCTCCTCTCCTCTCTCCCCCTATATTATATTCGCCACCTCTGGCATTCAGATCATCAGTTTTGTGATGACAAAGTGCTATTCTGAGCCCTGTCGTAGTGGAGGTTTACCAAACCATTTTGATGATGGTTGTTCACACCGTGGACGGGTCTGAAACCAGATCTGGAGACGATTGGTTGGAGTGGGGGTGGGACGGGGGGCTTCAGCCGTTTGTTTGGCTTGGAGGGCTCCACACTTTCAGTCTTCATTACGAAGGGCAGATGGCATGGTCTGGCTGGGCCCTCTCTTTAAGTTGTCAGACAAAACAAGCTCTAATGTCGGTGCTCCCACAAAGTACGCCGTCTCCCCGCCAATTGTCCACATTATTAAATGGCGGTTTCAACAGGAGTCGCTTTCTTTTTCGCTTTTTTTTCCCCGGGTTGCTTTCTCGAGATCACTTCAACAAACGGCCCGCGTTGCGTCGTGTCCTCTCTGCCTGCTGACCTCTTGAGCCAAAGTGCAAACGTTTTTCTCCCAGTTTGGATTCTCTCCCCACTTGGTTCTGTCGCCTGCCGAGAAGCACAGCACTTTGAAGTCTGACTCATGGAAAAACGTAAAATGGCGTGTAATTGTTTTACTCTCACAAATAAGCCCTGGCAGTGCCCCTCAGAGAGAGGGGCTCCAGGGGAATAACTACCATTAAAACAAATGCAATATAAGAGCATCAAAGGCCAAATCAATGACGAAGGAGGAGAGGAGGGAGAGCGAAGAGGATGAAAGCGGAAGGCTCACCTCAGATGGGGTTGGTGTTCTGTTTGACTGCTCGGTTTCGGTGTGAATATGAGAGCTTGAGTCTCGGTTCGATGTCTGGAGGCTATAGGTGGAGTTTAAAGAAACATGAAAAGTGGAACGGGGAGGAGGAGGCTGCTGCTAATGTTCTCTCACCGACATGTTGTCTCCTTTCTGTTCTCAGGTCCACCGGGGAAGCGAGGAAGACGAGGCCGAAACGGAGAACCCGGTATGTACCCGTGTTTGTTTTCCCAGGAACCACAAAATGGACCTCGCTGTAATCAGGTTGAAGCAATAATAAGAGTTACAGAACCGGAGTAATTGATACATGGGAGCCTTCAAACGCGCCCGGCGTCCGAGGGCTAAAGCCAGCACTGGGGTGTAATTTGTGGGCTGAGGGTGCGAGAGGTCAGGTGGATCCCGTTGCTTTAATGGCCGGTGATGGCCGGTGAGGTCTTGGAACAGCAAACCAGTGGGCTGGATTGTACCGTACGCAAGGTGCCCGGTTCTTAGGGACTGTCTTCATTATACGGCCGTTTTCAGAAGGGGCCAAAGTCAACTTGCCGTGGCGATTGCGTCCCACAGTTCAGCCTTGAACTGTGGGACGTTCGGAGTTCAGTCTTCAACGTTGAAGCCTTTAATTGTTTCATTAATAGATCCACCAAGATTTTGTGGATTAATTTTGTTAATGAATGAATCCTTTGCTGCCCAGCTTCAGAAATACAAATATTAGTTAGTGCTTTTTAAATCTAGTGTTTCTTGGCTGCTAGTCTCACAAAACGGTGCAATTTAAGCCAGTACATTAGCCTTTCGATCTTCAGACATATTTAACCTCAACCCAATTATTATATGAAATGAAAAACCAAAACTGATTGACAGCGGTATGTGTCGTAGGTTGCAGCCATAACCTACCAGCTGCAAATCGAGGTGCTTTGAGTTGAAAACCCCGCAGACTCTCCATGCAAACCACGAGAATCCTCATACCTTCAGCCCCCCCATTGCTGACTCAGCACATACTAGTCTCGGTCTAGCCCTAAAGAGACAGGTTTTACCATCACCATCAGCACCATCACCCCCGGCACCGACTGCCACCCTGGCAGACATGAAGTGTCTCCGTAAATTGAATTCCCAGCGTCGGGGGCTTGTGACTGGGTCTGGCAGGTGGTGTTATCTCCGCCTCACACACCTTGGCTGTGTGGCTGATAACGCCGCCTCCGCCGCCGTTAGCCCCCGGCGCTAGAGCGAAGGGGCTAGCCTGAAGGCGTCGCTGACCGGGTGCAGGTGAGCGGCCGTCAGACGCCCAGAATGTAACGAGTCTTTCCTGAAGTACACACAGAGAGAGAGAGAGAGAGAGAGAGAGAGAGAGAGAGAGAGAGAGAGAGAGAGAGAGAGAGAGAGAGAGAGAGAGAGAGAGAGAGAGAGAGAGAGAGAGAGAGAGAGAGAGAGAGAGAGAGAGAGAGAGAGCACCAGCCTAGTACATGTTTCACCTTCGACTGAGCTAGAGGGCCAATGAGAGTTGGTTCCGCAGACTAGACTAGTATTAATCATTTTATTTCATTGGCTGGTGGTTTCTTTGAAGTATTAAATGCTGTCTTCAATGAAGCACCAATACGTGAGTTTAAGAGCCCCCTGAAGTGCAGGACTTGCATTATTTAGTCTCACAGAGATGGGTCCACAGTCACTCCCCAAAAGTGAGCTGGGGGAATGCAATATGATGAATGAATAATGTTAAAAGCTAATTAATTGCCAGTCTCTAGACTACAGCTTTTCCAAACTATTTGTCTATCTTGTCTCTCAGCTTTCCGTCTCTCTCTCTCTCTCTCTCTCTCTCTCTCTCTCTCTCTCTCTCTCTCTAGCCCTCTCTGCCTCTCTCTGCTAGTGAATGAGACAAATAATGTCCCTCCCTCCAGAGTGATGGGGACTCAACAAGCAACAAACTCACTCATCAGTCACTTAGAGCAGCACAGCATTACACTGCACACAATTGGACCACCAGTGTGTGTGCGTGTGTGTGTGTGTGTGTGTGTGTCGGTGTATTATTCATAATAAGCCCATTCAACTTTTCTTTCACACCGGACACAGAATTCCGTCCTCAGCGCAGGAGGATTTGGGAGGTCTGATCCGAGGTTTATGGAAAGCGAACATTGAGGTCCGGGGAGAGGAAGGGGAGATGTGTGTGTGTGACTGGTTTTATGACCTGTGTGTGATGAGCAGTGGTCACGGTAGCTTCCTCTCGCTGCTATAACTGTTGTTTTAGTTAAATGTCCGCAGACAGTTTTCAGTGTTTCCTTTTAGTTTTTGGGGATTCTCGTTGTTAAAAGGCCTTCTGAGGATCTGAATGATACACAATGCGCTCGGTTTGGTTCTCAACCGTTGCTTTAGTCAGCGAGACGTTGTGTGTACGTTTAAATAAAGACATCCATCCAATGAAGTCCATGACCACGAAAAACAAGCGTGTATGTATGTGTGTGTGGGTGGGCTTAGCTCAGGAGGTAGCGCGGGTTACCTTGTAACCGGAAGGTTGCTAGTTCAATCCCCGGCTCCTCCTAGTGGAGTGTGGAGGTGTCCCTGAGCGAGACGCCTCACCCTGACTGCTCCCGACGAGCTGGCTGTCGCCCTGCGTGGTGGACACCGCCGTCTGTGTGTGAATGTGAGTATGTGTGTGTTTAAGTAGCTTTGGATAAAAGTGTCTGCTCATTGCAAATGTAAATGTGTGTGTGTTTGTGTGTGACTGTTTTTGTATCTGTCAGAAACTTGAGCTGTCAGCATATACTTCAATTCCTCTTTTTTTTTGCCGTGAAAAGACTTCTTCATTAGCCTTGTTTGTTTACCGCTGACGCGCGGCTAGGTTAAGCACAGCAAGATGGCGGTGTGCTCGTGGGGAATAAAAGGTTTATTTACGCTCGATGGCCACAGCTCCAGCTGCGGTTGTCTGGAAACCTGCTGCACAGCGGGTGGTCAATTATAGAAACATGTCACAAGTTTTACTTTCCCTCCACTCTCCCACTCTGGCCCCCAGAAAAAGAAATGTTTCCCTGAAAGTGAATCATCTCTGCGGCAGACCGTACCTGATATGTGCTGGGGATTGAACGGTGAACATTACATTTTCATTCAGGGCATTTAGCAGACGCCTTACATTTGTCAGAAGAAAGAGAAACAACAATATATCTCTGTGGGTACAGTAAGGATGTTCATAGAACCAAGTGCCAAGCACTAACAATTACTAGGTTAACCCATTCCCCGTATACAACAGAGATAGCTAGGATAAGATGCTACACAATGCTAAGTACTATTTTTAAGTGCCAGGACGTACAACATACATTAAGTGTGTGTACATTAAGTGCCAGGCTGTTGCTCAATGGCGATGGCCTCTGCAGGAGAGTGTGTGTGTCGTATAGAGGACCCTCGGAGCCGGCAGCAGACTTGTGTGCACCGCTCGCATTCAGTCGGAGTTCAACTGGCTGGTGTAGACTGCGGCATAATGAGGAATAAATCGGAAATGCCACAGACGTCGCAGCACAGGAGAATAACAAGGCTCTTACGAGCTGCCGCTGTCTTGCGAGGGAACAAACGTTTCTTAGGTTTTGTTTCAGATTCCTCCGATGTGAGAAGTTTATGTTTTTCGTTTGCGTGCCTACCACCAAACAGCGGCCGTAATCAGTCGGGGTGTTGACGTACAAACCGTCTGTGTTGGAGGGTTGTGTGTTCGAGTGAGTGGGTCCACTTTCTCTCCTGGACTGATTTTGTCGTAGGCTCTTGAAGAGAGCGAGGAACTTGTGGACAGCAGCTCAGCAGAAGAGGGAGCAATCACATCGTAACAATCCATAAAAGTGGGGCCTTGAAGCTTCCCAGCTGCGGGAACACTTTAGCACTTTCCTTTTCCTGCCACCGGGGAGACCTGGTCTGGCTGAACGGCTGCTGGTTCGAGCAGCTGGTTAGCGTTAATGAGAACTGAAAAGGAGAGAAAAGGCCTACTGAAATGCAGCTCTTTGAACGGCAGTAATTAGGGGCGACAGCGTCATCTGATATCTCCTTGCTAATGCCGTCTGTTGCACGTTTGTTGCCTGCCCTGTCACGAGGAGTTCCACTGTTGGGAATGACCCTGAGTGATTCTATGAACGTGACAAACGCAACACCTTGGGTCTGACCCATGAAATGTTTCTTTTTTTCAGTTTTTCAAAATGCACCCTCTCTTGTAGTTGTTAAATTGGAGCCAGTTTCCAAACTCTGTATGTGTGAGCAGCTCTGCTCTGGCGGCATCTTCAGAGAGCGGGAGAGCTTTGTTTCGATGCCTTTGTTTAGGACTGCAGGGGTATAAATACAGGTGTGAGTCTTCAGTTATGCAGCAGAGGAATGAACCAGGGGGTTGGGGAGGGAAGTCTTAGCTTCCGGTTGCTCTTGCCAACGTGTTTGTCTGCACACTGGGGGAAGAAGCACTTTTAAAAAGGTATTAATCATGTTACTCTGTGATCTGATGAAAGAATATAGACTCCATTCCCATGTACGTGTACACACAGACAGACAGACAAACAGACAGACAGACACACATTCTTTGCCCTTTGTAACAGATTGAAACTAACAATGGTGTTTTTTTCTGTTTCTGTTTCAGGAACTCCAGTAAGTATGACCTCTTCACTTCATCTCTGGGTGTCATGGCAACGGTAAAGGTAAACACTGCGAGCCTCAACTGTTGGTCGGTCGATGAAGGCAGGAGCTGCAAATATCTGATGGGTATTATAAAGGGCATTATTATGAGTAGTAGTAGTGCTTTCAGGATCTAAACTTAGGCTCTGAGCTACAGTATGTGAAGTTGTTATTAACACGAAAGGACCCCAAAAGAGGAGACAAAAACCACACGCGGTATTAAAAGTACCCGTTCTCTTCTGTCTTCCCCTACTCTGACATGGAAGAGTGTTCCTCACCATCTGAGGAGGTCTGGGGTTTAATATCCTCACTACACCAAGCCCCCCAGCAGGACTCCGCCAGCCCCGTCACACACACACACACACACACACACACACCTCTCACCTCATCGCATGACTGAACCCTCACATAATAACACATGGGGAAACTCTGCTCCGTTCTCCTGGAGACATTGAATGTATGATGTAAAAATGTAAAGATATGTCTCCATAGATATATATATACAGAGATAAATAGAGATAGAGATCTCTATATCTATAGAGATAGATGTCTAGAGATAGAGATCTATATCTCTATAGCTGCAGGAGATAGAGATATATATATATAGATATAGATAGATAGATAGATATATAGAGATAGATCTAGATTGATATATATATATATATATATATATATATATATATATATATATATATATATATATATATATATATATAGACCGATCTCTATCTCTATAGATCTATCGCTTTTCTCTATATGTCTATATCTATATAAAGACTGTCTCTGGACAGTTGGCCGTAAGCTGTTGGAGTCAGGGTGTGTTTTATGGAGGCGTGCGTGCGCTCTGTTAACATTATTTATAGTGCTGGGCGGGAGGCGGGCGGTGGCGGCGGCGAGATGGAAGCGGCGTGAGTTGTAAAAGATGTAATTGAATCCTCAGAGCCCCCCAGTCCCCCCAAAACCCCCCCAATACACACACGCTCTGTCCTGGGGGCAGCAGGGGGAGGTAAGCAGGAGCAGGTGGTGCTCACTTACTCCACCCCCCCACCCTCTAAGACCCCGGCCCCCACCACCCTGGCCCCCGGCCCTCAGGCCTACGATGGGGCCCCCACACCCCCCCGCCAATGATGATTGGCTCCGCCCGGTGGCGTGGAGGAACTGGGGTTTCTCCACAGAGCCGATAAGATGTCGGTTGATCAATTTCAGGCCTCAGACTCCACAGACACGTCTATAGACGATAGACAGTCTAAAGTCAAATAGATAGAATAAACTATTGGTCACTATTCATATTTCATCCTGACCAGTGAGTCTTAATGGTAATGTTGGCTGACAAACTCTGTGGTGTTTAGTCAGTGATCACATGGTTGGACAATTGCGGTTGAACAACCGATGCATTAACCTAGAAAAACGTTCACGTGCCTTTTTTTAAAATCACTAACCACCCAAATGAGTGGCGCTTGAGAAGGACCTTTAAACAGTGATATCCATCTGTTTAAGGTTAGTTTGCATACGGTTAAGTGAGTGTGATGTTACTACAACATACTGTATGTACTCCACAATTCATCATTGTCGAGTACATATTCATCATCATTCATCATTCACTTACGGCTAACAACTGATTAATGCCGATACAGTTTTCCGTGATGCTGTTGGAGCATATGGTAAGAGTCCAGTGAGGGAAGTAGCCTAACAATCCTGGTCTCTTCCAAGTCCGTCATCGACAAAGCCTTACTGCTCCATGAAACCTTCAGTGGAGGTCTTCAGAGATGCGCCGATAGTCCGATGACTCATCCCCCGGGTACTGGATCGCTTGAAAGAAATTCAGCACACGAAGAAAGGAAGAAAGAAAGAAAGAAAGACGAAAACGAAGCAAAGTCGTCTGATGTGGTTGGAATTCGCCCCTCTCATCTGGGGGACAGCGGCGGTGGACATGTCGTTATGAATATTCAACAGTTCCCCCTCGTTCTGTGTTGCGCTCTGGGAAAGCTGTGTGAATGTTAACCAATCGACCCCAGACGTGAAAAAACAGACAGACAGACAGACAGACGGCCTTCTGGAAGCAGAGGGTGAAGTCATTAGAGATCTGTGTGCGTTCCCCTTCCCCTTTCCACTCTGTACCCCCATGTTGATGTGTATCTGTGTGTGTGTGTGTGTATTCCCCTTTAATTGTCTCTGTACCCCTATGTGGACGTGTATCTGTGTGTGTGTTCACCTTTCATTTATTCTTTATGTTGACGTGTGTCTGTGGGTCCAGATGGACGTTCTGGGCGAGTCGTCAAAGTATATCTAAGCGTGGGCTTTATGAAGAACGTTTTGTCAATCTTTATTGAGATTGTGTAGGAGACACACTTTTTATCACCACTACCCACTCTGAGCTGCCGGGAAATAAAACATATATATATTCTCACATGAATGCTCCTAATCTGATTGGTTGGGTGATTTCCCATTGAGCAGATTCAAATGCGCCATCTATTATACATTCATGCACGCATGCACGCACGCCTGCGCAAGCACACCAGATACGCACACACACAGCCCAAAAGATTACAACATACAATATCATTAGTTGAATGTTTTACGTTTTTTACTTTTTACGAAGTAATCTAATTGCGATTATTTTGACCAATATTGCGATTGCAATTTAATATCCAATTTTTTTTAAATTTATTAAGTTCCTTATGTTCTGTATTATTCACAAAAAAAAGCAATAAATCATTCTTTAGTATGACCAACACAACATTGGAAGCAGTCAACATATAAACTGCTCTCTCCTTTAGGCCAGGCCGCTGTGTTGAGATGAATTGATATTATAACATGTTATTTAACTATTAAATATAAATCTTACTGATCTACAGTCAGTAATGGTAGCCTATCATAGCCTTTGCGATTTGCACGTCGTGTTTTATTACAGCTCGATTTGAATTCACTTAATCGTTCAGCCCTTAGACACAAAGTGACAGGTGATCAAAGAAAGAAATCTCCCACACAACGAGTCAGCTCAGTCGTGCACCCAGCTCACCGGGGGGTCCCTCAGAGCTGCTGTCGCTACGATACCGCCGTGTTTCCACGTCACACACAAGAAAAATCCATCAGCGGGGGGGCGCACGCCATTTAGCACCGTGTGTACCGGTTCAAACGCATCCCAACACCCCCACCAGCCCCCACCCTCCCGGGGTGGCCCGCCCCCCCCACCGTGTCGGCATTGATGCGCAGTATGGCGTATATTTAACAATTATTCGCCGATGGCGAAGTGAATAGTGGGGAATAACATATTCCCCACTGTTCACGGAGCCCACAGAGATTGTTTTTATACTACACGTGAACACTCTTTTTGCCGGGATTTATTTGGTTTTATTAGCGGTTTATTTGTTTTTATTAGCGTGACGAGACGGCCGTCACACGCAACATTTTGCGCCGAAAACAATATCCCGAGTTTGAGATGTCAATCATGGGGATATCGGCCAATATCCCGAGATAGCGAACCAATCAAACTGCACCGTCTTAGGAGGTTCACGCTTAGCATATACTAATATAGATATGTCATTAACGGGAGGCGTGGCGTCCGCCCGACCGTGAAACATCAAAGAGAAGCGTGGTGGGGACGGGGGCGCGTAACACGGGTGAATATTGAGGGGGGGACGGGGGGACGGGGGGCTTCTGGGCCGGACGTCCGTCTCAGACCACCCAACGGGTCCGGACTTTTCAGGGGTGAAAGCAATCACGATATTCTGCCCCCAACCCCCCCCCCCGTCGTTACACCATTTAGTTTGTTTCCGCTTCTCTGCTCCGCTGCCTCTTCTAAACAACAACAAACACACAAATGGGAAACCAGTTTTGGTTCCAGGTGATGGCTGGTGACTGCCCCCCCCCCACCCCCATCTCCTCCATCACAACACATGAATTATACAGCTGCGTTACAGGCAGCCGAGGACACACACACACACACACCGCTAACACACACACACACACATACACCGCTAACACATACACACACACCGCTAACACACACACACACACACACACACACACACCGCTAACACACACACACACACACACACACACACACCGCTAACACACACACACACACACACACACACCGCTAACACATACACACACCGCTAACACACACACACACACACACCTGTTAATAAAACATGCTGCAGCTTTACTTTGATCAGTGTAGGCCCACGGGTGGAGGAGGAGGAGGTGTGGGGGTGGGGGGGGGAGTACAGGGGAGTAAGGAGGGGGGCGGGGGGGGGGGGGGGGGGGTGGTTTAGATCAGGGAGCGTTGAACCGGAGGCGCGAGGGGCAGGGAGGTGGCGGCCGTCACATGTGGACGTTCACCTACAAATCTGTTAGCACAAAGAAACACGTTATGCCTTGAAATGGTACACACGCTTGGATGCACGCACACACACACACACACACACACACACACAGTCTGACACAAACACACACGCGCTCACGCACACACGCACGCACACACACACACACACACACACACACAGTCTGACAAACACACACACAGTCTGACACAAACACACAAAGTCTGACACACACACACACACACCGTCTGACAAACACACACACACACACACAGTCTGACAAACACACACGCACGCACTAGCGCAGTGTGCAAACATGCACACCTTTGGGCGCTGGCTGTCAACATGGCTATCCGACGTGACAGCCCTTATTTGGGCACGCCTGCCGGGCCTGGAAGTGACATCATTAAGAGTTTGACCTTTCTGCGCGCCGAGCCGTCCTGACCTTCAGACCTTCCACCGCGTCCCCGGCAGCGAAGGAAAGAGCAACGCGACGGCTCGCGGCCCCAAACCAGAAGATTGGGTTAGCTCGCCTCTGCCTTCATGGTGAGCTTTAGAGCAGCGACTTGACTGGATTCCCGGTTTCTCGCAGTTTAACGTGACTGTTAAAGCGGTCTGGGAGCAGTTTTACTAGGATGTGAGTCAAGTTAAGCAGCCATTTTGACTTCGCCATAATGGGTTGAACTTCTTTTACAACCTTTTTCGGTATTTTGATATTCCGATTTTGTTGAGTTTGAATCGCGACCTCTCTCGCCCTTTTCCCGAACTAGAGCGGTCTTGTCCCTGTTGATGTCCTGATTTCATGAACAAACATGAGCTTATATAGGTGAAGACATAGACCAACACATACACACACATGTGGGAGCATCCCTCCACAGATCTGCATTCCGGGCAGCATCTCACAGACAGACCTTTGTTACCGCAAAACCTCACACTTGGTAGACACACACACACACACACACACACACACACAACCACACCACGCCTCTGTCACCTCTGCAAACCCACACACAACAACACTCACGCGCTCGTCCCACACGTTCTCTCACTCTCGCGGGCACCAACGTCGCGTTGTGCCGGCTAACTGTGCGATGCCATCGATATGGGAACCAGATGCCTTCCACCATTCCTTTTTTCGAAGTTTTCCAGAAGTTTTCCGTCGGTGCGGTTCCTCTATCCCTGCTTCACCCCCAGTGTCCAGACCCCGGCCCTGACAGGCACCAGCCCCTTTGTGGTTCCCGGGTTCCCGCCCATTCCGCTCTGATTACACCCATCCCTGTCCCCCATTAGCGGGCCGCCTCTCAGAACCGCTCCCCTGGGAACGCCGCTAATGTGATTGAGGTTTTCCCGACGAAGAACTAGCAGATGGATGAGTGGAATTCCTGATTCTTATTACCCGGCGTTCTTTTACCCCGTTCCAGGTTTGCGGATTGTTTCGAAATTCGGCAATGATGGGGTTTTCTCTCTCTCTGTATGTGTGTGTGTGTGTGTGTGTGTGTGTGTGTGTGTGTGTGTTCCCGTTCCAGCGGTCCCCGCACCGCTCGGGAACGTCCGGAAATGTTTTCAATGTCTGCAATTTTCCTGCCTTTGTCGCCATTCCAGTCTGCCACCTCCGTCCCTCGGTCGCGTCGTTTGTGTGTGCGCTGAAAGACTGTGGGGAGGAAGATTGCTTTTCTGTTGTTTGTGAGACTCCTTCTGGAGTCGCTCTCGGGTAAATGACAGCATGCGCCCGGTCTCTTTGTATACATCAGGGGTGGCTGTGAATCGAGAGCAGCTGCCCGCAGAAGCAACAAAAGATGTCTTTGGAAAAGTCGTGAGTTCAAGAGGTCCGGCCAGGTTCCGTCTCAGAGCCCTGTTTCCCCTCGCCTCTCTCATCGGTGCGGCTTTGAGTTTGTTGCGCTGATTCCAACCTCCATTCCTCCTTTGTAAACACACCTGTGAGGCCGAGTCAGTGGAGTCCGCACAAACAGAAACCCTCAGCGTTCTCGGTCTCACGCCAAGACGGACACACCCAGTACTCCGTGAGAACGCCAGAGATGTGGACCCTTGATAGGTTCCTGGCATGTGGGGACCTCATCTAGTCGCTTTGTTTGCTGAAAGCCTTAAGTCACGGATCAGCCGTCCCTACCGCAGACCCAGACGGCCATTCCGCACACCGTGCAGAATCGGCCCCCAGTATTAGCAGCTATGTCCCCCCTCAGCTTCAAGGAAAGGCTTGTTTGGGGCCCCCTACTTGTACACACATGTATTTAAATGAGCTGTTTGCTGTTTTGGGTTGGGGGCTGCGAGGGGGTGGTGGTGTTGGAGAGGTGGGGGGTGGTAAAAGAGGGAGGCAGTAAAAAGCAGTAGTTGTTGGCGCGCTGCTCTGAATGCCAGAGCCCCCGGGCGCCGCTGATTGGTTCCATGTGGGCCAGCAGGGCCGGCGTCCCGCTCAGGGTTCAGCCGGGCCGCTTGGCAACAGGTTGCTCCTGGAAACGAAAGGGGCCGCCGCGTGTGATGGATGGATCTGTTGGACCTCGATACATTCAACAGCTTGTTGTGATGGAAAGCAATACGGCAGGAGTCCGGTCCAGACGCCGGGATTCACGTGCCTTTGCAGTTCGCACCCCACCGACCCGGTCCTGATGTTCTCCTCTCAGGACTAGGTGTGCTAGGTGTGCCCGTCTGTATCTCACCGGTCCCCAAAAGCCCAGGAGAACAAACGCGCGCGTGTGTCAACAACAGCTCTAACCGGGGGAGGAGAGTTCAGCTGGAGCTGGCGCTGTCAAGTCGTCGTCCGTCACGTTTAGGGAAAAAAAAAGCGACGTATAGGGGAGGAGGAGAACATGGAGATGCAGGTCTCTGGGGTTGTGCTATGTGGTCAGAGTGAGACAGACAGGGCCGTGGTCGTACCGGGATGCGGGTTGGTGCAAATGGAGCTTTGTGACAGATAGGTTAGACCGCGTTGATCCTTTGATTGCTAGCCTCCTCCTTCTCCCGTACTGATGAGAACGTTGAGTTATGTCTCTCTCATGAGGGTCTGACAGAGAATGGAACAGACGATGTCAAGCCAAGACTCGTGAAAATGAGGAGATGATAATGATTAGGTGATGGCACTGATAAAGTAATTGTGAGAAGAAGAGAGTAATATGAGTGAGTAATATGCTTACTACAAGGCTTAAATAGTGAGTCCCACATCGAGGGGTAATCGGGCAGGAGTTTGGGGTCTCTCGTAACATAGCGTTTTAATGTTTAGCCAAGCATGTATTCCACAACCCCTGGGAGTACAGCTTAATCCACATAGCTACCCACAGCCACATAATCAATTAACGAAGAACCTTGTGTCACTTCATCTGCAAAGTCGGGCGGCTGGAGGCGACACTGAAATATCGGGGGGACAAATTAGCTCTTTGAACATCGAGGGGGACACGTCCACCCGGTCCCCCGGGAATCTCTCCCCTCGCTGGCTTACTGAATCAATACGCTGAGCCTTATTAAGACTCTTATTTACCCGTTTTCAGCATAATTTCACATATTCATCCGTAGATTTGGGCGCTGCCAGCAGAAACCTGCCGCTTAACACCGCTTAATCCGATAGACGTTAAACTTCTGCATAATCCGTAATCACGGAGCACGGGAAAAAACAACTCTCCTCCCCAGAGCCAAGAGGCTTTTTAATAAAACCCAATTCACGGCTTCCCGGCGATGTGAATTAGAATTAGATTCATTATCAGATTTAACCAGCTGTGGCCTCCTGGCCCTCCAGTCGCTTTGCCCATTAAATCGTCGACTCTCTTTCTTTCTTTCTTTCTTTCTTTCTTAGTTTTTTTTCTTCACGTCAGACCGCTCTTTAAAATGCATTTGGACGTGCCAAGGGTTTCATCACTTCCCTCGTTTAGCAGCCACTATTTCCTGGTCACTGGAGGATACGGTGGTCAGGATTTGGCAGGGAGCGAGGGGTAAGAGAGATGTGTGTGGATAGGGGTAGAGGTTATTACCGAACCCGCGGCCAGCCATACGTTTGAGCATTGCCCGCGGACTGCTATGCTCACATCAGGCCTTGATTTACGTCCAGGAATTGGAATCAATTCTTTAAAACATCTTTCATGTTGGTTTTATTTATTTCTTTAAAGGCCCCAGAACTCATTTGCGTTGCCATCGAGCGACAGACAATACAGGGTCTTAAGCTTGGTTTTTCATATCTGTCGTTTCCAATCATTATTCTGCAGAGGAATATTGTTTCTAGTTTGCTGCAAGGTTCCAGTCATTTATCACCAAACTATAAAAAGAGGCTCTTTATATTCTTGTGTCTGTGTTTTTCTTTCTCTTCAAAGTGCAGTCCTAAAGATGATTTATCTGGCCTGTCTGCCAGCAGCCAAACCCCTCTATGTACTAACAAGCCTCTACTGCAATCAGCATGCCGTTGCGTGCAAGATGCCTGTAAAATATGTAACAAATTGCCCTCGCTTTTTGCATTCGTATCTGGGGCTTTTAATGCCTACTATTTATCGTTCTACAGCCTAATGTGTTATGCTGTGGATAATCCTGTGGGATCCTGCTGAAAGGCCGAGTAACTTGACTGAAAGACACCAGTTAATAGACCGTGGACAGATGAAGACCAGAGTTTATGATGGTGCGAACGCATGCAAACACTATTATTTACAGTTGAACACAATTAGCTGTTACCACTTTGAGAATATTCTCGGGGTTGGGTAAGGGCACTAAAATCAGAGCCATGCTGTGGTGGCTTTACCAACGGACCGCCTGGTATTACTCCTTGTTCTGTATTGTAGCATGATGATGATAACAATAATAATAATAATAATAATAATAATACATTAAACTCATATAGTGCTTTTCTAAATACTCAAAGATGCTTTACAGAGTGAACACAAAATCATTTAATAAGAACGTCAATAAGTAAATAGATAAAAAGACAAAATAGGATAAAATAAAATAGGTAACTAAAAAAAACTAAATAGATAGATAAAACTAGGAATAGTTGAGAGGAAGAAGGAGAGAGAAGGGAAGGAGGTTATGTGCTGAAAGCGATCCTGATGATGCTAATCCCAATACTCTCTACACCCCCTGATTCCCCTCTGGAGGGGTCTTCGGTGCCGTGAAGTTGGGCCTCTCCTGGACTCTGATGGTCTGGTTCATCAGCAGGTGCAGAAGCCCATCGAGATCCAATCACTTCCACCTGATGTTGTATTGCTACCAGACGGCGAGAAACGGGCAGGAAAGACGCACCGGAGGCAGATGGCCCTGAAGACGATGGACCAATGACATGTCTTCATGAACAAACCCTTTCTGTTTGTTCAGCAAACCCTTGTACGTGACAACACATCATCTCAGAAATCGAAACCCTGTCTGGTTTGTGGATGGCAGGTAACTCGACCTGCCTGAGCAAAAACACAATATCCAACACTCAAACCGTGCACCACATCTAGAACGGCCACCCTCCGCTATTTTCCTTGCTCGAAAAGTTTCCCACACTACGAAATGCGCGGCTTCTCCCCTGTTAAGGACGTCCAATACAATACGTCCCTTCTGCAAGTGAACTTTGTTTTAATATAACATTTCCACCGAGCGTATGCAGTTATCAGGAGCAATCTGATTTTATTGCAGAGTCACATGCTGCGTGAGTGTGCGAGCGCGTGCATGATTGTTTATGTACGTGTGTGTGTGTTTGTGTGTTTCAGTGTGCGTGCGGTGTGTGTTTAAGGGTTTCTTTCCACTAAGTGTTGGTGCCCAGTGCCTTGGTGAACCAACTATTTAGAAGTGTAATTGAAACTTGGCAAGCACACAACATGGGGGTCTTGCTTTAAGTCATTCTAGGAGTGAGGGTGTAACTATTAGTGCGTTTCCTCCGTCAGACTATTTGTAAGTTGGTCGACCGTTCAGTCAACAGCCGTCCGACGATCTGGGATCTGTTTTTCCCTTCACAATGGGACTTCTGGAAACTGGAGCTTCTCAGCCCGGGGGGAATTGCACCGTGCAGCAGAGAGCCAGCCTCCTTTGTTTCCAGGGCTGCACCTCCCTGTGGTTTCCCCTTAGGAAAAAGCCTTTCTGGAACCGCCGAGCGCTTACTTTTTATAAGTTCACATGATGCGTGTGTGAGAGAGCGTGCGGCCCTGGCCCGGCTGCCTCTCCAGAGTGGTGGTCTCGGACCACCCCTTTAGTGAGGTGAGTCCGGAGGGAAACCACTCCGACTGACGTAGGGTTTACCGTGCATTCACACGGGGGGGGGGGACGGACGGGACGGCGGACGTCTTTAAAGTCTTCGCTGCGTGCCGCGTAACCAAAACAAATAAAGATGCAGGAGTGGATGTGGGGTCCTTTGTCACGCTGCGTCAGGAGATGATGTTGCAGGGAGGCCGGCTCCCGTTCGGAGCGGAAACGAGAGCGGAACGCGGTGCCGAGCGCAGTCAGCGACGACCTGAACCCACGGTTCGGGTTCTGGCCCAAGCCGGCCGGGGCGTGCCGAGGTCTGAGTTGGAACTTGTACCTGCCTGGCCATTTCTGCAGCACTTGGAAGGGAAATTGAAATGCATCTCTCATCTGGAACGTATGCATTGCAGGATGTTGGAGGGCTTGGAGTGTGTGTGTGTGTGTGTGTGTGTGTGTGTGTGTGTGTGTGTGTGTGTGTGTGTGTGTGTGTGTGTGTGTGTGTGTGTGTGTGTGTGTGTGTGTGTGTGTGTGTGTGTGGGGGGGGGGGGGGCAGTCGACCACAGAATCCCATTTCCAATAACAATTGATTTGACTGACTGGGAGGCAGATTCAAGCAGCAGCTCTTTTCCTATACAAGCCCGCTGGTGTCGGTGTCATCGCGTGCGGGCGTGATTGTGGCAGGTGGAGGCTGGGATCTGTGCGTCCTGAAACCTGTGTGTACCATTTCAGCCAACAGAAGCCTTGCACTATAACCGCTGTGTTGTGTGTGTAGCCTGCTCTCAGGAACCCTGTTGCCAGGTCAGTTCTCAACCATCATAAGACAAGTCTGACTGTTAGTTTGCTTAGAGAAAAACAGCTTATTGATATCGGCGTGTCAATTAATCCACGCTTCCTCCCGGCGTGTCAGTTAATCCACGCTTCGTGATGCAATACGACGCCGACACAACGACTCTGTCCTCCAACGTAAAGAGCCTCGACTTCCTCCCTGAGCAGGCCCTGCCGGGAACCAGAGAGACAGAGCTGCACAGCAGCGCTCAGAACTCAAAGCAAACCCCCTTCTTTTCCCCCCTCAGCTCCCTTTTCCATTCTCTGGGAACGCGCACGCGCCCAACGGAGCGCTCCTAACAGGGCCGCGCGCCGACCGCGATCTTGCCAGCCCTCCGACCGCCAACCTCTGGACGCACGCGCTTCCATTAAACAGTCGTTCACCCATGACCTTTCAGCACAGCCCTCCCAGAGACGACCCCCCCCCCCCCCCTCCCCTCACCCTCTGTGTTGATTGACATACACTGGAAGGAACAAGGGCTTAATTACTCTGCTGAAAAAAGCTCTAGTATGTAAAAGGTCCCCTCGGTGTATTTCACAACGCAGGAGCAGCCAACACTTGATTTGGAGATGGCGGGTGTGGAGCCTGTACATAAACAGAGGCTTGATTCAGCCCGGTGTTTTTTCGGTGTGGTTTTAATTGAGTGTTTGTTTAAGCAGACAGCGGTTCTCATAGTCCTCCTCGCTCGCTTACCGGGGCCTTAATTGTAAGCGGTCTGAGCGTTGATTTGAATGTAAAGAGGTTAGTGTCAAGCTAAAAAAAACACAATGTTGATTTGAATTAAAACTCAACTGGATTTATTGTTGATTGTGTGTGTCTCTTCCTTTGACGGCCTGTCTCAGTGATGACGTCTCTCCCTGTTTGAAATTACTAAACATTGGGCCCATCCCAAGATCGTATACATATGATAAAATGTTGTCATCGGAAATTCTGTTCCAAGGCATAATGAAAAACCAGTTTGTTTTCCGAATTATAATACTCCCTCTCTCTCCCCCTCTCTCCCTCTCTCTCCCCCTCTCCCTCTCTCTATAGGGCTCTCCGGGTCCCCAGGGTGAAAAGGTGAGTCCTATTTAGTTTCAGATGTTTTTGTTTTACCACTAGGTAGAAGTAGAAAACCGGGTGTCCAACGAGGCTCGTTAAGGACCCAAGAAGAAAGTCTAAGATTTATTCACGCTTGGCCGCATTGTGGCGCATTTTACGCTACGATTCCGGATCACAATGCACCCAACATCTTCGCAACCTCAAGTCTTTTGCAATATTCAAAATTATAATATAGTTCACAAATCAGCGCTGCGGCCTGAAACGACTTAACATCCCGGGGAGGAGGAGATGTTTGTCAACGCTTTACTGAGCGCTCCGCCATAAAAACCTAGCCGAGCGTGATCGTCCACCACAAACTGTACGGCTGGAGGACATACCAGAAGTGTGGGCTGCTGATTTCTTTATTTTTTTGTGTTTTTTTATTATTAAGGCTTGATCACCAGTAGTCCTGCTCAGTGGATGATAGTGGATGATGCCCCTTCTGTTTGATTCTTCCCCGGCCAGCGAATCTGCAGTCACCGTGATTCACAGCACTCTGCGTTATTGTCTGGCACATAATGGCGGTGTTTCCTTCTCCATTTGAATGGCGAAACAGATGTTGTCTTAAGAAGAGTAATTAAGCACAGCAAAAGGCATCATCGCACAAGGCTCCACCGCAGCGTTGAAAATCTCACAACAACTGTGTTCAATTATCCTCCCAAATCCCCAGAGACTGCTCCTGGTCTGCTGGGACTGGGGCCAGACTTATTGGCCATTTCTTCTCCCATCATGACAGCCATTTTGGGCACTGACATTCAAAGATGACATGGAAAGATCGATCGATTGATAATTAGTCTTTTTGATTGCGAGACTTCGATCATGTCAGCCTTTTTGGCGCAAACATTCAAATATGGCATGGAAAGATTGATATATTGATGCGTCAATCTTCTCCATTCTCCAATCTCCATATATATGTATATACATATATAAATGTCATTAGCTGACATATGTATGTCAGCTTATGAATGTTGCTATTTATTCAAGTTGTGTATCCAGTGCTTAGGCCTTTCGTGTGTTGCTCCACAGGAAACGTATAATTTCACATGAGAGCAGCAGTCAGTGTAGTGTTTAGTGACGCTCTACAGGATGCTGTATCAAGGGAGTTCAGCAGTCTCCTGGCTGGTGCTCACAATTAGCCTCACATGACGTTTCTCAACACTGCTCTCCCACTATCACAGAGAGACAGGAAGTCACACACTTCAGCCCTGCCCGCCACAGAGAGGCTCACAGGAAGTAGCACACTAGTAGAAATTGCGCGTTAG